>NW_026732490.1:87500-435000 GCF_028476545.2 Physella acuta
CGTCACAACTTTACATCCATATATATCACACGTAACAACTTTACATCCGTATATCACACGTCACAACTTTACATCCATATATATCACACGTAACAACTTTACATCCATATATATCACACGTCACAACTGTACATACATATATCACACGTAACAACTTTACATCCGTATATCACACGTCACAACTTTACATCCATATATATCACACGTCACAACTTTACATCCATATATATCACACGTAACAACTTTACATCCATATATATCACACGTCACAACTGTACATACATATATCACACGTAACAACTTTACATCCGTATATCACACGTCACAACTTTACATCCATATATATCACACGTCACAACTTTACATCCATATATATCACACGTCACAACTTTACATCCATATATATCACACGTAACAACTTTACATCCATATATATCACACGTCACAACTTTACATCCATATATATCACACGTCACAAATTTACATCCATATATATCACACGTCACAACTTTACATACATATATCACACGTCACAACTGTACATACATATATCACACGTAACAACTTTACATCCGTATATCACACGTCACAACTTTACATCCATATATATCACACGTCACAACTGTACATACATATATCACACGTAACAACTTTACATCCGTATATCACACGTCACAACTTTACATCCATATATATCACACGTCACAACTGTACATACATATATCACACGTAACAACTTTACATCCATATATATCACACGTCACAACTTTACATCCATATATATCACACGTCACAACTTTACATCCATATATATCACACGTCACAACTTTACATCCATATATATCACACGTCACAACTTTACATCCATATATATCACACGTCACAACTTTACATCCATATATATATATATCACATGTGCTTTACGTCCTGGCCATAACACTAGAGCCAACAAGCAAAATTCGCCACATTGACATTCGTAGAAAAAAAATGTGGTTTCAATTGTCGCAGTTCATACCTGGCACAGCAAGTTTATTGGTCTAATTAATGTAATTCGTCTGGCAGGTTTTTAATTACATTAATTTAAAGTGACTCACATGTTTGCGGCCTAATCAATGTATACGACAGGAGCCACGTGACCGAGAGGAAGAGCTCATGGATGTAGATTTATAAGTCCCGAGTTCGAACCCATGGGCAGATGAGGCTCATTAGCTAGGGGAAGCAACTCGTCTAGGAGAGAAAATACCAAAGTCAGACAACTGCTGCCTGACAGGCTGCTCTTGGGTGGACACAGGCTGGAGGAAATCCAGAAAGAAAAGCAGATTGGAGTCAATGGCAACACGCCGTACTGCCGTATAACATGCCATACAAGTTGAAACGTAATATTTAATTGTGTTGGAGCAAATCCCCTTTAATATTGCAAGTTAGAACGAAGAAGAAGCAGAAAGAATGTGAAAGATCTAAGTATTTAAGTGGATCAATAAAAGGAAATGATTAATTTCTGTTATTTAAACAACAAAACATTCAACATTAGATATATAAAGTTGGCGGTACATTCGGCTTCAGCCTGATTTGGTATAGCCCTGCTGAATTTGGGTTTCCATGACAATCACTAGTGAGCATTACAAGTATGGTGTGGATCACAGTATAAAAAGTTTGAATATATCCCCAAATATAAGCTGACGCTTGGAGTTGACGTGTAGGGTGACGTCATGTTTAGTGACGTCATGATTGAAACAATCAAAAGCACACATCACAAGTAACATGCGAGTATGTTGTATGTTGTAGTTGTCAACATTATCTTCGCACAGTGAATCAGCGTTAGTTTTCTCATCAACATTGATTGTAAAGTCGTTATGTAATACATTCGTCACGTGAATATCTCCACAATAATGTGTTGATTAGCTCCATACACAGGCCAGCAGACAATCAACTAGCGCAGGAAGACAATTAGATTCTCTTGTACAGCACTAGGCAGGCTTTGGTCTTCAGAAATTCTGTAATGAAAATTATAAAACCACAATCCCATGTTCTCGTACTGTGTGTATGTACATACATACATACATACATATATATATATATATATATATATATATATATATATATATATATATATATATATATATATATATATATATATATATATATATATATATATACTAGCGTACCCGTCCCCGCGCGTTGCCGCGGGAATAGAAGAAGGGTTTTATCCATACGTTACCAATCCTTTATTCTTAGACGCGTGACCTTGTTTTCTAAAAGTGAGTTATTTAAATGTAAACAATGCCTGCGCTGGATCACAAATACCGCGACACGGGTTTACCTACACTACCGCGTGAAAACATTGAGTGTACATTAACCGCTCACCGAAATAATCAGGTAGAACACACTTCGGTGACCACCTATGTGTCAGGGACATAGAAGGGCGCTCTCAGGAGCACCCCCCTCGATTACACTACCGCATATGCACCACTGGCTCCTTAAAAACTAACAGGAGCCATCGTGCCAAATAGCATCCTGTTAACAATGATGCAGATTGCGTCATTCGCAAAAGCGACACAAATGAACAGGATTATTTTCTTTAGCACGTAAAAAAGTATTTGACGTGTTTTAAACATCAGTGTGAATGATGCAATATGTTATCGTTACTAATGGTGTATTATTAGATGCTCGATCTCAATTTCTGATTGGATCGTCTACAGATAGATGCTTATTGCATCATTCACAAAGTGACGAAACTGTACAGTAGGCTCTCAAAAAGTTATTGTTTCATCTGTCGCAAGGTGACGAAACCGGACAGAAGGATTTCCTTCGCGTTACAAAGTTATTTTTAGAAGCCTGTTGTAGTTTTACCGCTGAATATAGTAGTACCCATTACTCGCTATGCAGGACGCTCGATTAACGGATGCCAAGTGTCAACATAGTCGCTCTAAAACTCTGGGCGCCAAACCGTGTATTGAGGAAAGTTGTACCCTATATGGCGCCGCCCATAAGAAACTTTAGTTTTCTTCCTCGCAGAAATATTCTCGGGAGTATTCTCATCTACTACCTAAAGTTTCATGGCACTCGGATGAACTGCATCCGAGTTTTATTTTTTATATACCGGGTATAGAGAAAAAAAATTGCTCCCCCCATGGGGGCGCCTCCCTTGCAATATTTAACAATATTTTTTTGCAGAACCCTACCATTGAGTGATCTAATCATCTTCCCAAAGTTTCATGGTACACGGATTAACGGTGTGAAACCGAAATTTTATAAACCGTATATAGAGAAAAATCGCAGCCTCCCGTGGCGCCGCCCTTGCGAAATTAAAAAAGGATTTTTTACAGAAACCTTCCCTGAATTGTTCTAATCAACTCCCCTAAAGTCTCATGGCTATCGGATAACGGTGTCACACCAAAATCGACTTATTTTTATATACCGTATATAGAGAAAAATCGCTCCCTCCCGTAGCGCCGCCATTGCGAAATTTAAAATGATTTTTTTAAAGAACCCTTCCCTAGAGTTTTATAATGAACTCCCCAAAGTTTCATGCCTGTCGGATAAACGGTGTCACTGCAATTCACTTTTTTTATTTGTATATACCGTAAATAGAGAAAAATCGGACCCTCCCGTGGCGCCGCCCTTGCGAAATTAAAAATTATATTTTTACAGAACCCTTCCCTAGAGTGGTATAATGAACTCCCCAAAGTCTCATGGCTATCGGATGAACGATGCCATCCAAAATCGACTTTTATTTTTATATACAGTATATAGAAAAAAAAACAAATCGCGCCCTGTCGGGGCGCCAACCCCGGAAATTTTGAAATTTTTTTTTCGCAGAAACCTCCCCAGGAATATTCTCAACATATTCCCAAAGTTTGATGATGATCGTGTGAACGATGTCACTGTAATTCACTTTTATTATTTTTATATACCGTATATAGAAAAAAATCGGACCCTCCCGTGGCGCCGCCCTTGCGATATTAAAAATGATTTTTTTACAGAACCCTTCCCTAGAGTGGTATAATGAACTCCTCAAAGTCTCATGGCTATCGGATGAACGATGCCAAACCAAAATCAACTTTTATTTTTATATACCGTATATAGAAAAAAACAAATCGCGCCCTGTCGGGGCGCCACCCCTGCGAATTTGAAATATTTTTTTTTCTCAGAAACCTCCCCAGGAATATTTTCAACAACTTCCCAAAGTTTCACGGCGATGTGATGAGAGGTGTAGTAATGCATAAAGGACACACAGACACACACACACACACACACACACAGACATACATTGCTTTTTATATATATAGATAGATATATAGGTATATGTATATATATAGGTATATGTATATATACATATATATGTATATATATACATATATATGTATATATATATATATATATATATATATATATATATATATATATATATATATATATATATATATATATATATATATTTCCATCATTTTTATTTTGAAAGCATACAATTGTTGTTTGTATGACATACAATATTTTTGAAACGACAATCATAAAGCGACACCAGCGCAACATTGCCATTTTCAGGAAATAAAGGTGAGATACGTTTCATTGTGTGGGGTCCGTCTTCTCCCCCCCCCCCCCCCCCCCCACCCCTGAACACTCCCTGATTTAACCACTGTATACAGTATTTTTCATGTATGTCTGTGTGGTTGGGGGGGGGGGGGGGTTACTGTCCCTCTAACGGACGCCCAACGCCCCCACCCAACAGAGGAAATTAAAAAAGAAATTAGCTAGCAATGATAAACTTGATACTTCAACCACAGTCCGAACTCCTTCTAGAGTTTATTCAAATGTAGAAGAAACATGTCTGAAAGAAACTCTGATTGTAAATACACAATTATCAACTGGATCAGGTCAAATAATTGAAAATACAATTTTTATGGTGTTTGGGAACTATTGGAGCTTTAAATCATTGGAATTGGTTTGAGATCTAGTACTACATTGGTTGCAGAACCGTAGCGACCCCTCACCCTAGGGTCGGCGCTCGGGGACATATGTACCCCCCCCCCCCCCCCACCTTTCGCTACGCCTCTGATTGGTTGTTTTTCCTCTAACCCTTGCACCAGTGCGATCTAATCATTACTTAGATAAAGACAGCGCCACGTTCAGACAATTAGAAGTGCTGACATTAAATAAGCAGAAATTATTGGGTGGCAGGGTCAAAGGTTATATGTGGTGACGTGGCTAGATCGAATCTTGGTAAAGATTTGAACTCCGTCACTGGTGGCTTCATGACGTCAGGCACTTTTTTTTTCGTTTGACATTCCCAGTGGGGATGTCATAGGGTGCGGCTGTATGTCATGACAGCAGGTAATGACAGCACGTGCGGCTGTATGTCATCACTGTAGGTAATGACATCAGGTGTGGCTGTATTAGTGTATGTCACTACCAGTAGGCGTGTCCGTATGTCACTACCAGTAGGCGTGTCTGTATGTCACTACCAGTAGGCGTGTCTGTACTACCAGTAGGCGTGTCTGTATGTCACTACCAGTAGGCGTGTCTGTATGTCACTACCAGTAGGCGTGTCTGTATGTCACTACCAGTAGGCGTGTCTGTATGTCACTACCAGTAGGCGTGTCCGTATGTCACTACCAGTAGGCGTGTCTGTATGTCACTACCAGTAGGCGTGTCTGTATGTCACTACCAGTAGGCGTGTCTGTATGTCACTACCAGTAGGCGTGTCTGTATGTCACTACCAGTAGGCGTGTCTGTATGTCACTACCAGTAGGCGTGTCTGTATGTCACTACACCAGTAGGCGTGCCTGTACTACCAGTAGGCGTGTCTGTATGTCACTACCAGTAGGCCTGTCTTTATGCCACTACCAGTAGGCGTGTCTGTACTACCAGTAGGCGTGTCTGTATGTCACTACCAGTAGGCGTGTCCGTATGTCACTACCAGTAGGCGTGTCTGTATGTCACTACCAGTAGGCGTGTCTGTATGTCACTACCAGTAGGCGTGTCTGTATGTCACTACCAGTAGGCGTGTCTGTATGTCACTACCAGTAGGCGTGTCTGTATGTCACTACCAGTAGGCGTGTCTGTATGTCACTACACCAGTAGGCGTGCCTGTACTACCAGTAGGCGTGTCTGTATGTCACTACCAGTAGGCCTGTCTTTATGCCACTACCAGTAGGCGTGTCTGTACTACCAGTAGGCGTGTCTGTATGTCACTACCAGTAGGCGTGTCCGTATGTCACTACCATTACCACGTAGCAGACATTCAATAAAACTACGACTTTCCTGTATCCTACAAGATCCAAGACCGCCAATTTCTGGCAAGCTTTAATGTCTGCTCAGACAATTACAAGCCATCTCCCATCCAGATAATTGTTACTTTATTCTTGCGAAAATTTTTAGTCGATTTGGTCTCGAGGCTAGGGTAGGAAAACAACTCGGCGCAGCTGGGAAATTTCTATAACATTTACACTAACAAGTGATCTACAATTGCGTGATGGCAGAGGTACATTGGGCGGGTTTTGATTTAGATCTGAGATGGCATAAAATCAAGCAGCGACAAAGAAAGTTCGTCTTTGTTGACATTTAAAGCATAGATCTGGGCCGTCTTCACGGTTAGTCGTTAGTCATGTGCCAGCAGTTAGGGGCGGATCCAATCGACATCAGGGGTTCTAGCGCCAGCACATTGTGGACACCGTCTCAGAGAGTTCTATCATGGAGGGTTGTCTAGATTAGCGGGCGGGGAACCCTTGAAACTTGGTTGGGACTAGGATTGTAACAATTGAGCCAAACCTTAGATCGTCATGTTGAAAAACAAGGCGTTTAAAATGTCCTAAGGTAGTTTGAGGTTTAGAAAAATAAAGTCCGCCCGGGTCCATCAACTGAACATTTTATACCAGGGTCTACAGACAATGTGCTACATATAATAGGGTTGGGGAGGTAAGGTCAGGTGACGTCATGTACAAATAGTGAGACGTCAGTGGAGGGCAATGGAACAATAGACCAACACGGGGGGGGGGGGGCTGACACCATGGAGAAGGTTCGGGAATGTTGCTTAGAAGCTGCAAATATAAAAAATCTGAAATATAAAAAGGGCTCATATATATATATATATATATATATATATATATATATATATATATATATATATATATATATATAATTCCATGTTCTTTAAAGCATTGAAAGCCTTTTCTGTCACAACTACAAACAGAACTGACGTGTCACTGTCTCCCTCCCCCCTCCCCATGTCGACGTCATTGCCAGGAACCTGCACTGTGTGCACCAAACCTGCAGGTGTGAACTTTTCCTCACTGTCCAGTGTCCACTATCAACTGTCCAGTGTCCAGTGTCCAGTGTCAGAAGTTTGGCCTGTCTATCCCCTTGTTTGTTCTGTTGTATTCTCGATGTTGTAGGTATATCGCGACGCCTGTCCACTCATTGAATTCCCAGTTGATGATATCTGTCTGCCTCTTGACAGAGAGTATTATAGTTTAGGCCTAACTCTTAGCATAATAGTTGGATCATTGATTCAGCCTAGACTAGCCGTACCTCCCCCACCCCTACCCTCGTCAATATCCCGTGCAAGCTTACAGATCCATACCCCCCCCCCACTACCGTATCTATAGCTCTGTTCTTGTTAGTATAAAAACCCTGTACATCTCAAATTAAGTTGATACTATAGGCAAAATAATTGTAAATTTGGTAAACATTTCATTACATTTTTAGTAGTGTATAGAATGCCTTGAAATTTAAGAAATCAGATTTATTTTATTCTCTGACTTAACATTTTGAAAATTAAGTAGGGCCTACAATAAAACTAAGACATTTCTATTGAATGCTGAAATTTGAATTTAACTGTAACTTATAGGCTGCGTTACAAAGAAAAGAACAGATTACGTATCGTGATTATGTAACGAATGGTAATAGATTACATCAGCTTACATCAACCCTGTCATCACAACATCAGCCCACCTAACACATCACTAATGATGCCACATTAGCCCACCTAATACATCACTGATGATGTCACATCAGCCCACCTAACACATGATGTAACATCAGCCCACCTAACACATCACTAATGATGCCACATCAGCCCACCTAACACATCACTAATGATGACACATCAGCCCACCTAACACATCACTGATGATGTCACATCAGCCCACCTAACACATCACTGATGATGCCACATCAGCCCACCTAACACATCACTAACGATGCCACATCAGCCCACCTAACACATCACTAATGATGCCACATCAGCCCACCTAACACATCACTGATGATGTCACATCAGCCCACCTAACACATCACTGATGATGTCACATCAGCCCACCTAATACATCACTGATGATGTCACATCAGCCCACCTAACACATCACTAATGATGCCACATCAGCCCACCTAACACATCACTAATGATGTCACATCAGCCCACCTAACACATCACTGATGATGTCACATCAGCCCACCTAATACATCACTGATGATGTAACATCAGTCCACTTGTCACATGATGTAACATCAGCCCACCTAACACATCACTAATGATGCCACATCAGCCCACCTAACACATCACTAATGATGACACATCAGCCCACCTAACACATCACTGATGATGTCACATCAGCCCACCTAACACATCACTAATGATGCCACATCAGCCCACCTAACACATCACTAATGATGCCACATCAGCCCACCTAACACATCACTAATGATGTAACATCAGCCCACCTAACACATGATGTAACATCAGCCCACCTTACACATCACTGATGATTCCACATCAGCCCACCTGTCACACGATGTCACATCAGCCCACCTAACACATCACTAATGATGCCACATCAGCCCACCTAACACATCACTAATGATGTCACATCAGCCCACCTAACACATCACTGATGATTCCACATCAGCCCACCTAACACATCACTAATGATGTCACATCAGCCCACCTAACACATCACTGATGATTCCACATCAGCCCACCTAACACATCACTGATGATTCCACATCAGCCCACCTAACACATCACTGATGATGTCACATCAGCCCACCTTACACATGATGTCACATCAGCCCACCTAACACATCACTGATGATGTCACAACAGCCCACCTTACACATGATGCCACATCAGCCCACCTAGCACATCACTAATGATGTAACATCAGCTCACCTTACACATCACTGATGATGTCACATCAGCCCACCTAACACATCACTGATGATGTCACATCAGCCCACCTAACACATCACTGATGATGCCACATCAGCCCACCTAAAACATGATGTCACATCAGCCCACCTAACACATGATGTCACATCAGCCCACCTAACACATCACTAATGATGCCACATCAGCCCACCTAACACATCACTAATGATGTAACATCAGCCCACCTAACACATCACTAACGATGCATCATCAGCCCACCTAACACATCACTGATGATGTCACATCAGCCCACCTAACACATCACTAATGATGCCACATCAGCCCACCTAACACATCACTAACGATGCCACATCAGCCCACCTAACACATCACTGATGATGCCACATCAGCCCACCTAGCACATCACTGATGATGTCACATCAGCCCACCTAACACATCACTAATGATGCCACATCAGCCCACCTAACACATCACTAATGATGCCACATCAGCCCACCTAACACATCACTAATGATGACACATCAGCCCACCTAGCACATCACTGATGATGTCACATCAGCCCACCTAACACATCACTAATGATGCCACATCAGCCCACCTAACACATCACTAACGATGCATCATCAGCCCACCTAACACATCACTGATGATGTCACATCAGCCCACCTAACACATCACTAATGATGCCACATCAGCCCACCTAACACATCACTAACGATGCATCATCAGCCCACCTAACACATCACTGATGATGTCACATCAGCCCACCTAACACATCACTAATGATGCCACATCAGCCCACCTAACACATCACTAACGATGCCACATCAGCCCACCTAACACATCACTGATGATGTCACATCAGCCCACCTAGCACATCACTGATGATGTCACATCAGCCCACCTTACACATCACTAACGATGCATCATCAGCCCACCTAACACATCACTGATGATGTCACATCAGCCCACCTAACACATCACTAATGATGCCACATCAGCCCACCTAACACATCACTAACGATGCCACATCAGCCCACCTAACACATCACTGATGATGTCACATCAGCCCACCTAGCACATCACTGATGATGTCACATCAGCCCACCTAACACATCACTAACGATGCATCATCAGCCCACCTAACACATCACTGATGATGTCACATCAGCCCACCTAACACATCACTAATGATGCCACATCAGCCCACCTAACACATCACTAATGATGCCACATCAGCCCACCTAACACATCACTAATGATGCCACATCAGCCCACCTAACACATCACTGATGACGTCACATCAGCCCACCTAACACATCACTGATGATGTCACATCAGCCCACCTAACACATGATGTAACATCAGCCCACCTTACACATCACTGATGATTCCACATCAGCCCACCTGTCACATGATGTCACATCAGCCCACCTAACACATCACTGATGATTCCACATCAGCCCACCTGTCACATGATGTCACATCAGCCCACCTAACACATCACTAATGATGCCACATCAGCCCACCTAACACATCACTGATGATGTCACATCAGCCCACCTAACACATCACTAATGATGCCACATCAGCCCACCTAACACATCACTAATGATGTAACATCAGCCCACCTAACACATCACTAATGATGTAACATCAGCCCACCTAACACATCACTGATGATGCCACATCAGCCCACCTAACACATCACTAACGATGCATCATCAGCCCACCTAACACATCACTAATGATGCCACATCAGCCCACCTAACACATCACTAATGATGCCACATCAGCCCACCTTACACATGATGTCACATCACTAATGATGCCACATCAGCCCACCTTACACATGATGTCACATCACTAATGATGCCACATCAGCCCACCTTACACATGATGCCACATCAGCCCACCTAGCAACACCTGCCGTGCAGGTACTACTTAGAGTAACCTGTCTTTGACCCCGCCCCATAAGACGATTACATGAGCTGACATCTATTTATAGAACGAGCTCACATTGGGCCCACTATCCACGACTGAGCAGAACTGACATGACGCCATTTTGTTTTTTGTTGATACAATATTTTGTTAGAATTCCCAGGTTTAGTGAAAGAAATATCATCCCAACCCTCTCACCCCCACCCCTCTCACCCGCCTTCTTACCCTCACCCCTCTCACCCCCACCCACCTCACAACTATTTGTACCCCTATCCGGTGTGACAATATGTGTGACAAGATGATAGCCACATTTCCGAGTCCACCCAGCTCTAATGGGTACCTGACTCACGTTGGAGAAAGTAAAAGCTGCAGGGCATTGTGCTGACCATAGTATCTCTCTTTATGCCGAGGTACCGAAACAGGTGAACTCTACTTCATCTACCCTATAGATCGCCATGCCCGAAAAGTTAACTGTTATTTTTACTCCTCTCCCAATCATTGTTTAAAACCAAAGAAGGTCTCGCCGCCTTTATTTAAATAAAAAGAGTCGCCCGAACATGATGTTCACCAAATTTAACACTACTCACCAAAAAAATGGCAATGTTGAAAACGGAAAACGGAAAGTAGATCTATGTACGATTAATCTCCAACCCAAATCTTTGCACTATTCATTCATCGAGTGTGATTGGGTGCTGACCTGCCGGCCATTGCGCATGCGTCAAGCCACGCTTGTTGCATCCTTTCAAGTTGTGCTAAATTTTTAATTCACTTACCTGTTTTAGATTTGGACCAGTGGAGCAGAGGGCAGCTGACGTCATCACCTCACTCATCATTTCATATCACGTCATCAGCGCCGCATTACGTTTTCAGTTGACGTCACTAACATCTACTATTATATGCGCATTCTTTGGTCATTTTCTAAATCTTGGTACTCTCTGACGTCACGATTACAAGTTTTACAAAACTAGACGGTAGACTTTTAATGGTATAGTTGTAATTTTAATGTGGTTAATGTGGTATAACAATACATGTTTATAAGATTGACATTTATTGTGGTATAATATTGACAGTTATTGTAAAAAAAACATTGACACTTATTGTGGTATAACATTGACACTTATTGTGGTATAACATCACTTATTGTGGTATAACATTGACACTTATTGTGGTATAACATAGACACTTATTGTGGTATAACATTGACACTTATTGTGGTATAACATAGACACTTATTGTGGTATAACATAGACACTTATTGTGGTATAACATCGACACTTATTGTGGTATAATATTGACACTTATTGTGGTATAACATCGACACTTATTGTGATATAATAAAGACAGTTTTTGTGATATAACATCTACATCGATTGTGATATAACAGACAGGTTTTATATGAGTACTTATGACGGCACAAGATCGTGTGTGACGTCAAGAATCGTGACGATGACTCATCAATACTTTCTATTTTTAGCACACCAACCCGTGACGATAATTGCTTGTTTTTTTTTTTCGTCCCGCTAAATTATTTTTTTTGCAAAAATAGATCCTTGTTTTTAAGATTCAAAAGGTCGGGCCAAGTGTTATTGGTGGTCCTTTTGACTGATGGCCCGACATGATTGTTGGCCCGACATGATTGTTGGCCCGACATGATTGTTGGCCCACGAATGTAATTTGGAACATGCGTACCTGGGTAGGACAGAAACTTCCAGAACCACTCGATGGGTGGCGCTAACTGGCTGAAAATAAAGCAACCGAAATTTTAAAGTTATGGAGGAGTGGGGGAAGGGGAGGAGGGGGGGGTATGTTTTTTTTTTGTTCTTAAGTACTTTTGCTTGGGTTTAAAGTAGCTATAAAGAAATTAGAGTATAATAAAAAACAATGCTAATTGTAAGTGTTTTAAATAAATACAACATTTTAAAAAGTATTTCAGTTATTTCGAAAAGTTCAAAACCTGAGCGTTTTGTTGTTATTTTTAGTCACAGATCGAACGTGCCTTGATCAATCTCTGACGGCTAAATATGTTCTGTCGGTGGAAATAGATTTTGTTGTTTATATATGTAGCATAGTTGTTAGCATTTTAATTTACGTGACCTTATTCCAAGGTTATAGCGACCCCCCCCCCCCCACCAACGCCCACTCTCTCACATGGAAAACAAAGAACAAGTAAATAGTTGTAAAATCTACGAGAATTTACTCGGGTTGGTTGATTTTAAGAAGTTCGGCCTTTTTTTTTCGTACATAATCTTTACAATAATTGTACTTACATATACAAACGTATGTGCTTTAGCAGATAATCTACGTTGTAATTCTTATTACATATACATTATTGTGATAACTTTAAGATTACTTTACATTTACATCATTATTATTTAACTTGTTTCATACATACATCGTTAAGATTCAAATTTCCTCAGGCATACATCAACACTACTCAACTTCGTCTTAAATAGGCTACATATAAATGATACAACTTTCTAAATAAAATACAATCTGTTTTATAAAAGATAATTTCTTGCAGTTACATAAAAAGAAGTTTTTGTAAAGCGGTTATCGTTTCTAATGCGAGAACACAAGATTTATGTCCCCATTCATTTTTTTTTTTAAATAAATAAACGCTCAAACAATTGTGTCGGACGATCGATGATGTGTGCATGACAGAAGGCTTTGTCTGGCATACAACATGCTCGTGTTATGATCATCTGGCATACAACATGCTTTTTTATGACCATCCAACATACAACATAATTGTGTTATGATCATCCAACATACAACATGCTTGTGTTATGACCATCCAACATAACTATTTGTTAACAGACATAGATGTCGTCCAAATTGTATTCTTCTAGATCTTACCGATTGTTTTTAATTGTTTAGTAATTATGTCTTTGACTATTTCTAGCCTTAATGAAACCGGAAGTAATTTTGTACTTATCACGCGAATGTTATAAATTATTCAATTTTGGTTGAAAAATATGCTTTCTGTCAACACAATTTGGAACCAGCTTTTCAAGCCTATTTTAAAAATGTTACTTGTACATAGATGTTATCTTTTCATATAATGTACATACAACAACACATAAAATAGATCCTACTATACATAAAATATATACTGCAGCACACAAAATAGATACTACAACACATAAAATGCATAATCAAACAAATAATACACATACCAGTACACACTTATCAAATACCTGTGTACAGGTCAGTGTGAAAAGTATTTTAAAAAGAATGCATTTCACAGCACAGCACAGCACAACACATCACACAACACATCACACTTCACACAACACAACACACCACACAACACACCACACAACACTCAACACAACACAACACACCACACAACACACCACACACCACACAACACAGCACACAACACATAACACAACACACCACACAAAACACCACACAACACACCACACAACACACCACATAACACACCACACAACACACAACACACCACACAACACACCACACAACACATCACACAACGCTACACATTACTCAACACATCACACAACACATCACTTCCTAGGGAGGGGGTTAACATTGTTTGTGTTGCGAAACGCCTATAACTGATCGGTCTATTGTTTATTGGTAAACAGTTTTATTTGTAACCTCTGCCATAAATTGTTTCTCGTTGGGTTTGCTAATAAATTTCATTCAGGAAGTCAGGTGTGCCAATAATTACTGGGTGTTTTTTTTACCTACGTGTTTGTTCTTTTTTGCCATGTGGTGTCCTTTAAGACTGCCACTCTCCTCCCTCCACACCCCTCCCCCCCAGAAGCATGTCTACCCACCCTCCCCTGAACGAAATAGAATTTATATATAAAAATATATATTATTTACCCCACCTAAATTTGCAAGTCCCCCAGGAGAAAAAATCTAAAAGAAACACTGGGGGTAGGGAGGGACGTAGTTAATAAATGAAAAATAAATAAATCTGACGAGACTCGAAGCTTGTCTATGAGGTGTAATGGGTGTATGCAGGTTTGGTGCAGGGGGGGGGGGAGTGGAGAGTGTAAGACAACAGGACAGATTGGTAGATAAAATGTACATTGTCATTTTTCAGCAAGTGCCAGATCTATCTTAGGTCAGGGGGAAGGTAAAGACAGGGCCACAACATAGGCGCCTTCATTAACCTACAGTGGGGTGCAGTCGACGACCACAAGATATGTGCTGTCGATTTCAATAACATTATTTTAGTTTTCCATCCCTTATTGTTCTGGCTTGTTTTTTTTTTATTTTTCGACAAAGGCACCGTTGTCTACAAATCTTCCCCAGAGATAGGGTCGCTCCTCCCCCCCCCCCCCTTCGATCTCCCCCCCCCCCTCCCTACATACTACCTCGCCCGCTTCGGACACGCCTCTGGTCTAACACGCCGTGTCTGAGCGTAGTTTAAACTAGACAACTAAAAATAGAATTAGATCGCTAAAAAAAAGATCGGGATTTAAAGAAAAAGGTGAAAATGAAAATTTTTAAATCTTTATAAATTTACATATGAAAAAGCGTTCTATAATAATGTCCCTTTGTGTGTGCTCAATAAATCTTTTAACGCTTGTTTTTTTACCGGCTGGAGTTGAAGGTTTATGTACCGAATTCAGGTCACGTCGACCCAGGTGTGTCACAGCTTGCCATGTTAACGGTCGGTTAAAAGGTGAGAAGCAAAGTTGTAACTCTCAAAGTTGTAACTCTCAAAGTTGTAACTCTCAAAGTTGTAACTCTCAAAGTTGTAAAACTTTTTTTTACACTGTTTATGAATGGTCGAGCATAGTTAAACTTTTGTGGTGTATTGTTGTATGGTGTGGGAGATGAATGGTCGAGCATAGTTAAACTTTTGTGGTGTATTGTTGTATGGTGTGGGAGATGAATGGTCGAGCATAGTTAAACTTTTGTGGTGTATTGTTGTATGGTGTGGGAGATGAATGGTCGAGCATAGTTAAACTTTTGTGGTGTATTGTTGTATGGTGTGGGAGATGAATGGTCGAGCATAGTTAAACTTTTGTGGTGTATTGTTGTATGGTGTGGGAGATGAATGGTCGAGCATAGTTAAACTTTTGTGGTGTATTGTTGTATGGTGTGGGAGATGAATGGTCGAGCATAGTTAAACTTTTGTGGTGTATTGTTGTATGGTGTGGGAGGGGTAAGTGGTGGGCTCTTACTTTGTTATATTTTATGGTTGCTTTGTCAGAAATTATTTTTCCCCTGTGTAATTTATGCATGATCCCTTCAATGTACACGATCCCTTCCATGTACAGATTTGTACACGATCCCTTCCATGTACAGATTGTACACAATGCCTTCATTACACAGGTAAAGTTATGATACTCAGTAGATCATTGTAAAGACTGGAATCGATCGACAATTTTACTCTTACAGAATCGATTAATATCCGATTCAAATACTCGACAGATTTTTAATAAAAATAATTGTAAATATCGATACCGCATTAAATTGAAAATGCTCTGCTGTTTTTTAAAAACACGTTATTTTAAAACAAAAGTTTACTGCAAGCAAAAGTAAAAAAAAAATTCTTCATTATGAATGTTTTCTGGGTCAACTTCTTGTATTTATTCTTCAAATACTTAAAGTATCGTGTACTGTATTGGTATCGTTCTAAAGCATTAAAACTCATAACGAAGACAGCGCGATACCTACTAATTGCTGCCGCGATATTTGTTTGCCGTTCATGGTAAGACAAACAATCACGTGCAGTAGTTTTAATGTTTCGCATTTTTATGACATTTTATTTGAATGAAGAACAGTGCAATTCTTATCGATTGTGCCGTGTTGAAGCACAGTATACGGGACAATGGAGGCTTGAAATCACGTCAGTCTTCTTCTACAACACTTGGTCTGTTTTAAATTGATTGATTTACAAACTTGGATCCATTTTTTTGTAATAAAAAAAGCTTATGATTTTAAAAAAATCATACATGCTTTTAAAAAATAACTTTGTATAAATCATTTAAAGTTTTTATTTTTATTTACCCCCCCCCCCTTTTCAGCCACACCATTGTCACACACCATCACATAATGTCAGACCGCCCTCTGAATTGTTGTCATACTTCAGCTTAATGAAGCTCTATCAACATTAAGTAGAGCTATCTGTTTCTACACTGACAAAAGTAATGGATGTAGGCAAACATTAACGTCACATGTTCCGACCCAACAAAAGTCGATTTTTTTTCCGATTCCGGCTTCGTCTTTGTGTGAATGTCATGATGATACAGGTACCCTTGTGTCACAAAATTTGACAAGAGTGGGTCTAGGTTGACAAGTGACAAGAATAGTCAGTGGTGACAATTGTCAGAGGTACAGCAAGTGGCAGAAAGTGTTAGTGGCAAAATGTGTATGGCAGTGGCAGGCGGGTCACGTGGTCACGTTGTCACGTCTAGGGCCGGGCTAACGTGACACATCCTTGTGTCTGCTGTATCACGTGACAGGGCTGTCAGCTTAACTTTACCCCGGGCATTACTGAGTGACGTCATTATAAGAAGCGCTAAATTGCTTATGTCTTTGCATAATGGTCGTGTTTCCATTCCATCATTACTTTTGTCAGTGTTTCCATTCCATCATTACTTTTGTCAGTGTTTCCATTCCATCATTACTTTTGTCAGTGTTTCCATTCCATCATTACTTTTGTCAGTGTTTCCATCATTACTTTTGTCAGTGTTTCCATTCCATCATTACTTTTGTCAGTGTTTCCATCATTACTTTTGTCAGTGTTTCCATTCCATCATTACTTTTGTCAGTGTTTTCATTCCATCATTACTTTTGTCAGTGTTTTCATTCCATCATTACTTTTGTCAGTGTTTCCATCATTACTTTTGTCAGTGTTTTCATTCCATCATTACTTTTGTCAGTGTTTCCATCATTACTTTTGTCAGTGTTTCCATTCCATCATTACTTTTGTCAGTGTTTTCATTCCATCATTACTTTTGTCAGTGTTTCCATCATTACTTTTGTCAGTGTTTCCATTTCATCATTACTTTTATCAGTGTTTCCATTTCATCATTACTTTTATCAGTGTTTCCATCATTACTTTTGTCAGTGTTTCCATTCCATCATAATTTTGTCAGTGTTTCCATTCCATCATTACTTTTGTCAGTGTTTCCATCATTACTTTTGTCAGTGTTTCCATTTCATCATTACTTTTATCAGTGTTTCCATTTCATCATTACTTTTATCAGTGTTTCCATCATTACTTTTGTCAGTGTTTCCATTCCATCATAATTTTGTCAGTGTTTCCATTCCATCATAATTTTGTCAGTGTTTCCATTCCATCATTACTTTTGTCAGTGTTTCCATTTTATCATTACTTTTGTCAGTGTTTGCCTAGTGATTGTCAGAAAACAACCCGTTTTGATCGCGCGCCATATTTCAGTTGCGGGTGGGAGGGTAGGGGGTGGAGTGTGCGACATTTTACCGCGAAAAAAAAATAGATTTTCTGCCTGAGTGCTCCGAGCAGTAGATATTCGATCAATACGTATTAAATGTTATTTGGATATGTAAGAGAAGGAAAGGGGAGGCAATCATTATAGAACTCTTCATAATGACGCAAATTTCCTTAATTATCTCCCCTACATGATATTTGCCTGGGATGCTGGTAACATTGTCCCATGTATTGAACCATCCCTCGCTTCTCGTGGATAGTTTATCTAGTACACAAGTAAAAAAATATTCCTGAAACACCTGCATTAAAACACTTGAAGAAATCGCCCTTAGATTTTCTATGGTCTCAAAACAGCAATGGATGACACTGAAAGCCAATTTGTTTTAAAATAAACCAAACTCGATTGGTTTTTTGGCAGTCAAGTTCTCATTGAAAGATGTTTTTTTTTTTTATTATAATTGCAGACGTTCGATTTTTGTTCTTGTAGGTTTATAATAGCGCCAGGCACGCCAGCATAAGAAATGTGGACCTGTACAGTAGACCTACGTCAGTCCAACAATTACCTGGTGCGCTGCTTCTTTTTGCGTGTATCATGCAGGGTCTACTGGTGGTTGCTATGGAAACAATAACGGGAAAATTTCAACTAATAAAGATCTCTAGGTGTGTGAGTCGACTTGCGTGTTCTTTGGGTGTGAGTGTTAATTCTGTCCCTTGGTTTGTTATGTATTAGTCTTAGTAATGTCCCTTATTGTATTGTATAAAAGTGAGTTTTAATTATGTCCCTTGGTTTGTTGTGTAAAAATGAGAAACTATAGTCTAGACTTTCTTGATTCTATATCTGTATTCTACACTTTCTTGATTCTGTATATGTAGTCTACACTTTCTTGATTCTATATCTGTAGTCTAGACTTTCTTGATTCTATACCTGTATTTTACACTTTCTTGATTCTGTATATGTAGTCTACACTTTCTTCATTCTATATCTGTAGTCTAGACTTTCTTGGTTCTATACCTGTAGAAACTAGACTGTGTTGATTTTATATCTGTAGAATCTAGACTTTCTTGATTCTATATCTGTAGTCTACACTCTCTTGATTTTATATCAGTAGACTGAGTCGAGACTAAAGTTTGTGTTCCCATAACCTCGTCATTGTGTGCTTGTCGAATTGTTCTAGAGTCTGTCCAATACTTGCATGCTGTACAATCAGCTTATGGCACCAGCATGTGACGTGTGTCAGATCTAGCAGTAAAAAACTAGAGCTAAGGACAGGACGATGTTATACTCTGGCTGTCACAGCTAGAGACAGTGTGGTATGGCTGTCACAGCTAGAGGCAGTGTGGTATGGCTGTCACAGCTAGAGACAGTGTAAAGTAAAAGTAAAGTTCCCTTTTCAAACCTGACGGTCTATAGGGCAAGTGAAGTAGAGTTCACTTGTTTCTGTGACCTCGGCAAATGAAGATTCTACTTAAACCCGGATCCGAACTCGAGACTTGAAGGTTAGCAGTCCAAACTCTCTACCGCTAGACCACTCCTTCCCCCTAGAGACAGTGTGGTATGGCTGTCACAGCTAGAGACAGTGTGGGTTTGGCTGTCACAGCTAGAGACAGTGTGGTATGGCTGTCACAGCTAGAGACAGTGTGGTATGGCTGTCACAGCTAGAGACAGTGTGGTATGGCTGTCACAGCTAGAGACAGTGTGGGTTTGGCTGTCACAGCTAGAGACAGTGTGGTATGGCTGTCACAGCTAGAGACAGTGTGGTATGGCTGTCACAGCTAGAGACAGTGTGGTATGGCTGTCACAGCTAGAGACAGTGTGGTATGGCTGTCACAGCTAGAGACAGTGTGGTATGGCTGTCACAGCTAGAGACAGTGTGGTTTGGCTGTCACAGCTAGAGACAGTGTGGTATGGCTGTCACAGCTAGAGACAGTATGGTATGGCTGTCACAGCTAGAGACAGTGTGGTATGGCTGTCACAGCTAGCGAAAGTGTGGTATGGCTGTCACAGCTATAGACAGGTTGATGTTGTAGCCTGGCTGTCACATTGTGTGCATGTATATTGGTGTGTGTGTGTGTGTGTTTGAAAGTAAACACGATAACTTGAGCACCGTTTCAGTTAGGTTAACGAAATTTCATACCTAAATATTTCATCAAAATTGAGCGATTTCTGGTAACTGGATGTAAACAAGTTAAGTTCCCTTTCAAACCTGACGGTCTATAGGGCAAGTGACCTCGGCGTGTGAAGAAATAGTGTGGTCAGCACTTTGCTTTCCCTAACGGTCAGGAACGGTCTACTGAATCGAACCCGGATTCAAACTCGGGACTTACGGGTTAGCAGTCCTGCTCTCTACTGCTCTCATTCCGTCCCCCAACTGGATGTGGTACTTATCTATTCTAAGGTTTCTCAAAACCCTGTAACTCGAATTCCGTTTAAGTTAGATAAACGAAATTTTGAATAAAAGTATTAGTATATGTTTTTGGCAACTTTAGATTGGTTTGGGGTTACCGGAAGTGGTTCTTTACTCTATTTCCGTCACTTATTATATTAATTATAATAATCTGACTGATTGGTTTTTGTCGGGCTTTACAAAAAAATGTGGATGTTTTAAGTATTCTTAAATTTAAATTTTCTTGGGGAAGTGGTGGAGAGGAGGGGTGGTGACACCCGACCTTGTGCCGCCACTGTGCAGTTTTTTTTTTTACAACATCAGATTGCTACTATTTAAAATTTAATAATTAAAAGGGTCAATGATTTCTTCCGTTTTCGACCTGTATTTAAATGACTTTAAAATGGTGTCACAAATAGTGGTGCAGCTACCAAACGAATGCACCAAACATGTGGTCCGTGCCACCAAACATGTGGTCCGTGCATGTGGTCCGTGCCACCAAACATGTGGCCCGTGCCACCAAAAATGTGGTCCGTGCCACCAAACATGTGGTCCGTGCCACCAAACATGTGGTCCGTGCATGTGGTCCGTGCCACCAAACATGTGGTCCGTGCCACCAAACATGTGGTCCGTGCCACCAAAAATGTGGTCCGTGCCACCAAACATGTGGTCCGTGCCACCAAACATGTGGTCCGTGCCACCAAACATATGGTCCGTGCCACCAAACATGTGGTCCGGGCCACCAAACATGTGGTCCGTGCCACCAAACATGTGGTCCGTGCCACCAAACATGTGGCCCGTGCCACCAAACATGTGGTCCGTGCCACCAAACATGTGGTCCGTGCCACCAAAATGTGGTCCGGGCATGTGGTCCGTGCCACCAAACATGTGGTCCGTGCCACCAAACATGTGGTCCGGGCCACCAAACATGTGGTCCGTGACCCGTGCCACCAAACATGTGGTCCGTGACCCGTGCCACCAAACATGTGGTCCGTGCCACCAAACATGTGGTCCGTGCCACCAAAATGTGGTCCGGGCATGTGGTCCGTGCCACCAAACATGTGGTCCGTGCCACCAAACATGTGGTCCGGGCCACCAAACATGTGGTCCGTGACCTGTGCCACCAAACATGTGGTCCGTGACCCGTGCCACCAAACATGTGGTCCGTGCCACCAAACATGTGGTCCGTGCCACCAAACATGTGGTCCGGGCCACCAAACATGTGGTCCGTGACCCGTGCCACCAAACATGTGGTCCGTGCCACCAAACATGTGGTCCGTGCCACCAAACATGTGGTCCGTGCCACCAAAATGTGGTCCGGGCATGTGGTCCGTGCCACCAAACATGTGGTCCGTGCCACCAAACATGTGGTCCGTGCCACCAAAATGTGGTCCGGGCATGTGGTCCGTGCCACCAAACATGTGGTCCGTGCCACCAAACATGTGGTCCGTGCCACCAAACATGTGATCCGTGCCACCAAACATGTGGTCCGTGCCACCAAACATGTGGCCCGTGCCACCAAACATGTGGTCCGGGCATGTGGTCCGTGCCACCAAACATTTGGTCCGTGCCACCAAAATGTGGTCCGGGCATGTGGTCCGTGCCACCAAACATATGGTCCGTGCCACCAAACATATGGTCCGTGCCACCAAACATGTGGTCCGTGCCACCAAACATGTGGCCCGTGCATGTGGTCCGTGCCACCAAACATGTGGTCCGTGCCACCAAACATGTGGTCCGTGCCACCAAACATGTGGTCCGTGCCACCAAACATGTGGTCCGGGCATGTGGTCCGTGCCACCAAACCAAACATGTGGTCCGTGCCACCAAACCAAACATGTGGTCCGTGCCACCAAACATGTGGCCCGTGCATGTGGTCCGTGCCACCAAACATGTGGTCCGTGCCACCAAACATGTGGTCCGTGCCACCAAACATGTGGCCCGTGCATGTGGTCCGTGCCACCAAACATGTGGTCCGTGTCACCAAACATGTGGTCCGTGCCACCAAACATGTGGTCCGTGTCACCAAACATGTGGTCCGTGCCACCAAACATGTGGTCCGTGCCACCAAACATGTGATCCGTGCCACCAAACATGTGGTCCGTGCCACCAAACATGTGGTCCGTGCCACCAAACATGTGGCCCGTGCATGTGGTCCGTGCCACCAAACATGTGGTCCGTGCCACCAAACATTTGGTCCGTGCCACCAAACATGTGGTCCGTGCCACCAAACATGTGGTCCGTGCCACCAAACATGTGGTCCGTGCCACCAAACATGTGGTCCGTGCCACCAAACATATGGTCCGTGCCACCAAACATATGGTCCGTGCCACCAAACATGTAGTCCGTGCCACCAAACATGTGGTCCGTGCCACCAAACATGTGGTCCGTGCCACCAAACATGTGGCCCGTGCATGTGGTCCGTGCCACCAAACATGTGGTTCGTGCCACCAAACATTTGGTCCGTGCCACCAAACATGTGGTCCGTGTCACCAAACATGTGGTCCGTGTCACCAAACATGTGGCCCGTGCATGTGGTCCGTGCCACCAAACATGTGGTCCGTGCCACCAAACATGTGGTCCGTGCCACCAAACATGTGGTCCGTGCCACCAAAATGTGGTCCGGGCATGTGGTCCGTGCCACCAAACATGTGGTCCGTGCCACCAAACATGTGGTCCATGCCACCAAACATGTGGTCCAGGCCACCAAACATGTGGTCCGGGCCACCAAGCCCACAGCTAGGCAGAGCTTGATCTAATCTCTTGTCATAGAACAAGCATGACATTTCCATCAAGGCTGGCCACACCCATATTATTTCTTACCACTGATTGGTCGATATTTTTGCAATCAATAACTTCCTGCACGTTATTTTGGGGGTGGCCGCTGTTCGTGCGGGACACATGAGCTCACGTAAGATGGGAATGGAGAAAATATTAATACTTTTTTATGGCGGGGGGGGGGGGGTCTACTTTTTTAATGATGTAACGGGTTTTAGAATACGTTTTGTGAAGAGTTAGAAATTGGTTAGAAATGTGACGCAGGCTAATTTATGCACTTGTTAGAATTGTGTATGATTTAAAAATGTGAAATTTAATTGATGACGTCTACTGTAAAAAAAATCAGTGACAATTGGGTGACGTCACTTATAAACGAGCCCTGAGGGGGGGGGGATCATCCTCTGTCACACCCATCTCCCCTAGCATAAACCTCCCCTCCCCATGACGTCACAGCTCATCTCGTTAAAATTTGCAATTGTTCAAAAAACTAAACTAGCGAATTCTTTCTAAAATATTGACTGAGATAACTTTTTATATCAATGTACAAAATAATGTCATAACAACGTAGTATAACGGCTAAATTAAAGTTTCTAGCGCTGTTTTTTAAACTCCAACGTGTGGTCAGTTTCTGAACCTGCCCCCTACCTTCCCCCCCCCCCCCCCCGCCCTTGTCACATAGTTACTACAGACCCACAGTCTCTTCCATCCACTAGAAGTGTGACGTCAATTAGGACCTCCCGTAAGAGTTGCCTACACTCCCCACCAATATATTTCACTTTGAGAGAGGTGTGTTGTCCCGCGGTAAACTATTTTGTTACTTTTTTATTTTATTTTTTTAAATTTCCTTAAGCTACCCGACCACCCAACAAAGTAACCACATTCAGTGGCGTAACTAGAAAAAAAGGGCCACCCCGCAAAAAAAATTTTTTAGGCCCTTCCCCCATATACATATATTATATAGGCCTATATATCTATCTATCTATATATCTATATATATCTATATATCTCTCTCTCTCTCTCTCTCTCTCTCTCTCTCTCTCTCTCTCTCTCTCTATATATATATATATATATATATATATATATATATATATATATATATATATATATATATATGTATATATATTTATATATATATATATATATGTATATATATATATATATGTATATATATATATATATATATATGTATATATATATATATATATATATATATATATATATATATATATATATATATATATATATATATATATATATATATATATATATATATATATATATACAAACACTAAATACGAACATATGATACTCATTGCTGGCCTGTTCGGGTTATGAACAAAATA
The DNA here is from genome assembly GCF_028476545.2 of Physella acuta. Classification (NCBI taxonomy): domain Eukaryota; kingdom Metazoa; phylum Mollusca; class Gastropoda; family Physidae; genus Physella; species Physella acuta. The sequence continues at coordinate 112,515 of NW_026732490.1, forward strand.
AATGTGGGGTTTTTTTTTCAATTAAAACATCATGTCATGTGAGTTAGTGCTTTTGTGTGTTCTGTAATAATCAGTTTTATTTTATCTCTGCTTTAAGACCTCGAAACCTCTAGCAGGTCAAAAGAATATAAACCATGAAAGCTTTGTATAAATAATGGTGTCTCGTTCTATGTTTATTTTTATGTTTGTTAGTATTTATATTTTTCATTTTAAATACTTTTCCTTTTTATTCAATGTTATTCTTTAGTAAGAACTTTAAAAAAATAATTAAGAGAAGTCATTGCTTTTTTTAATATGTTTAGTACAAATCTATTTAAAGGAGCTTTTGAGCACCCCGATTTGACTATTTAAAAAAGGGAAATAAGTCATAGAGGTGGTTTGAAAGTCTTCTTATCTTTGATAAGTTTGATTGTAGGAGAAAGAGGACTCGGCTTTCACAATGGTTTAAAAACAATGGGAAAAAGAATATACAAGAGTGTGGGATGGTGTCTATAGAATAAAGATAAACCAACTGCAGCTACAGTAATCTTTTTTTTTCACAAAACAACCATCAGGTCAAAAATGCAAGAAAATTATTTTTTTTAACTATAAAAAAAATATTATGGTCGGCTGTGGGCCCCTAAATGGCTGGGCCACCCCGCATTGCGGGGTCTGGCGGCACTGTAGTTCCGCCCCTGACCACATTACACTAGTGCCCACAAAATGAACCCATTACACCAGTGACCACAAAGTGACCCCATTACACCAGTGACCACAAAGTGATGCCATTACACCAGCGACAACAAAGTGACCCCATTACACCAGTGACCACAAAGTGACCCCATTACACCAGTGACCACAAAGTGATGCCATTACACCAGTGACCACAAAGTGATCCCATTACACCAGTGACCACAAAGTGACTACATTACACCAGTGACCCATTACACCAGTGACCACAAAGTGACCCCATTACACCAGTGACCACAAAGTGACCCCATTACACCAGTGACCACAAAGTGACTACATTACACCAGTGACCCATTACACCAGTGACCACAAAGTGACCCCATTTAACCAGTTACCACAAAGTGACCACATTACACCACTGACAACAAAGTGACACCATTACATAAGTGACCATAAAGTGACTCATTACACCACTGACAACAAAGTGACACCATTACACAAGTGACCCCAAATTTACCCCATTACACCAGTGACCACAAAGTGACCCCAATAAAAAACAAAGCACATTACATCAGGATGTATTTATTCTCTCAGGGAACAAATAAATGGACATTTCTTGCGGAGACATTTTGTGTGTGTAAACTAGGAGATGACAGAGATAAAAATAGATCAACAGGCTACACCAAAGTCTGTGCTTAAGTAGTCATAAAACAAGATGGCCGCTGGAATTCTTACACAGGGGCAACCAATACTGGGACAGTGATGGAGCAGGGATTGGTGGTCAAAGTTCAGAGGTCAAAGTTTAAAACATGGCCACATTAACAAAAATAGATGATCATTGGATGAAAATTTGATGGTATAGAAATATAAAATATGAGTGTTGGAATAGGATCATTAAGTATTGTAGAACACATTAAGAAAATTCAACCATCAGAAATATGAAGCAGTACAACACAGTACACATAGGCACAAGAGATCTAAATACAGAGAGGGAAATCTGAAACAAAGATCAAAACAAACTTCCTTCCATTAGAAAATTAAGTAGTATACACAAAGCTTACTTGTGTAAACTATATATCATCTCTAAACAATTGTATTATTAAAAAAAAAATTAGTATTCAAATAACCTAATGTTATAACTCAAATGAAATAACTTTAATTATAAAACCTTATTTATAATCAATTAAAACTATCCTCTTATTAATCAAACCTGTGATTGAATCAATCAATCCTAACTTCATATCAATTAATTCTAGGAACTGCAAAATAAAATGTAATCATAGTGAATAAAATTATTTAAAAATTTCTTTTTTTTAAAAAACAAGAAAAAAGTGTGTGTAAAAAATGACTTATCAAATACATAGAAAAAAATAAAACATCAAACATTATGAACAATTTGATGGGTGATCATGTGAACATACAATGTACCAGAAACAAACAACCAGTAAATCTTAAAGATATGACTAGAATAGAAGTAATCAAAGGGACATAACCAATACAATAATTAAATAGAAAAGGCAGGCAATATGGTAGAGTAGAAGACCAATATTTGTTCATTTTTCATTCAAATATTTATAAAGACAATATATATATATATATATATATATATATATATATATATATATATATATATATATATATATATATATATATATATATATATATATATATATATATATATATATATATAAATGAATATTCTAAAATGTGTATTAAATAAATGTCTATTAGAAGTGTCTAAATATAATATTATTGCATTTCCTTTATAAGAACAATCTCACACATGTGAATTATTATTTAAATGTGCCTAGTCCTGATAATACACCCCTACAATATAATGTAACAAGACATCTAACCAACACGCCTGCAGTAAAATATGTCAAGACTTGAAACCCCTACAATCCAATGTGTCTAGCCCTGACACCCCTACAATCAAATGTGGCTTGACCTGACACCCCTACAATCCAATGTGGCTTGACCTGACACCCCTACAATAAAGTACAATTGACTTCAAGGTTACTTGGTACCTAACATATATTTTACTTCTCTCCAAAGTGGAAGGACAGGAGAAATTAATTTGAGCAGTGGCAGACATTTTGGAACATGAGGGGGGGGGGGGGGGGAGTCATCTGAGAACATGTGATGCAGGGAAATTGGGGGTCATTTGGGTAGATTGACATCATATAGGAACAAGTGGGGGGGTCATCTGGGTACATTAAGGTCATATGAGAAAATTTGGGAGGTCATGGTTTAAAGCTTGATGGGGAACACAATGCTAGGAATTTAAAAACATTAACAGAAAAATAAAACATCTACTTGAAGCAAATTCCACAATGGTCACTAATAATGTATATGAATTATCTAATTACACCTGTAAATACCATCTAAAAAATAGACCATGGGAGTACATAAATTATAAACAGACATCAGAATAATAAGTAAAAAAAGAATTTTTTAAAAAAATTTTTGGTAGGGGAAATAGCACTGTCTTGGGGACAGCCAAAAGATGTTTTAGAAGTAGATTAACTTCAATAAAAAACGTGCAGAAGGTTAGCTTAAAACATTATTGGCCTTCTGACTGACATACAAGTTTATACAAGAGGTGACATCAAATGTTTACATCAAGTAACAATAAATATAGTATACCAGCATTTGTACTCTCAAATAAATAGATCAGTGTAAATATACATAAATAATTCTTGTATGAAAACAGTGACCACGTACATGCAGTAGTGTCTGATGTCACACAACAAGAGCATGTGACAGCTATTTTTATCATGTTGTTGTGTCAGATCATGTGACAAACATGTGACCACATCAATGCAGTAGTACCTGATGTAACACAAGATCATGTGACAGCTATTTTTATCATGTTGTTGTGTCAGATCATGTGACACACATCTACTACTGGAGTAAACATAAAAACATGAATGGGAAGTCATTTACTTAGTCTAATACACCCCTTGTTTTAACATCTTTCATTCTCAAGTCATTCTCTGATTAACTGCTAAGTGCTTAAAAATTTGTTTATGTAACATTCATTAGTTACATAGTTTAAAAAATGTTACTATGTGAAAATAGGGAGCAAAAAATAAATATGCCTAATTAAAATATGAATTATAAAATTGACACTGAAACCAATTAACTAGCATGTACCAGTCAATGTAGGTGACTCAAACAAATTGTTACAGTTGTTGAACCTGTCACTCTAAATGTCTAGTTAGATTAAATAGGAAGGGTGCAGGTTACTATGGGGGAAAATGCCTAAAAATAATAATTTAAATTAAAAATATAGTTATAAATTAAAATATTCCAAATAATTATTTACTAAATCATTTCATAAAAACTTTGGATTAACAAATTAATGATTGAAAAAAATTGTTTAAGTCAGCTGATTTAAGCTTCAGTCCATATGATTACATTATGTCTCTACTTTTCCTGTTGTTTTAAGCAGTAAAATAGGCTAGAAGAAACAACAGTGTGTTTGTTACAATTACAAGCAAACTGTACCACTGCTGTAAGTCTATGCCAGAGGGTTATATAATTAAACTGTACCACTGCTGTAAGCCTATGCCAGAGGGTTATATCTACACTAGTCAGTCAGATACTTTACCCTGTAATCATTTCTCACCATTAGTTGTATGTTTCACCCCAATCATACAAATTTATAAACCAATCACATTTGTCTGTTCCCCTACAGCCTACAGGAATAAAGTGAATTGTTGTCATAGATTAGCAACAAGAGCAGCACCCACCTACCCAGCTGTGGACAGGCTGGTTCCCTGCTACCATTCATGTTATTCTCTAAAGTAGTACGTTTGTTCAGTCTGTTATCATGGTACTCAGTTGTATAAATATGTCATCATACATATGACATTCAGTCATATAAGCATTATTAAATCATACATATAGCATACAGTTCATATAAATCTGTGATCTTATGACATACAATGGTATTAAAAATTCAGTCGTATAAATGTGTGATCATACATTTAACATTCAGTCATTATCATATCATGTGTGACCATACGTTAAACATTCAGTCATATAATGTGTGATCATACATTCAGCGCTACAAAAAATAACACATCTTTGGAACGTAATGGCATTTTGTTCATGAAACATCCAGATCTTGTGTGCATAGAAACAAAATAGTTTTTGTGCAATAATACTTCTCACCAGTTCTCAAGGAAAAATGAAAAAAAAACACAAAAAAAACAAAGGAGTTACAGAAGCAAACTGAGCTGCGTGGATTTCATGGGAATATTTGTGTTGAGCTTTGTCAGTCAGCTGGTCTGTCAGTGGGATGTCATCGGTTTATGGTGACATCTGTGGTGGCATGACATCTGTCTGTGGTGGCATGACATCAGTCCATGTCAATAGCGCTTGCATTTGTCTATGATGCCATGATGTCCGTGGTGAAACGTCATGTGTCTCATGACAAGTCATCTGTCAATAATGACAAGTCATAGAAAGCTAGGGAAATGACAGTGTAAAAAAAAGCATTGGACCACTATTCATCCATCACTACATGTAACTTTAAGCTTGTCATCAGCAGCTTTATCTTTCTCGCTGGAGATTCTGATAGACTATACATTCACGATTGTAGAACATAATGATTGTAGAACATAATGATTGTAGAACATAATGATTGTAACTGACAGAAGATTGAATCTAAAACTAAATGCATCCATGCAACCATTTTCTGTCTAAAAAACAGAAAGAGAAATCAGATATTGCCACGTGGTAGGTTGAGACAATGCTAAATGCTTGGGTAACTCAGCTGGTCAGTCCATGGCTTGAGCTGGTCAGTCCATGGCTTGAGCTGGTCAGTCCATGGCTTGAGCTGGTCAGTCCATGGCTTGATGTGGTCAGTCCATGGCTTGAGCTGGTCAGTCCATGGCTTGATGTGGTCAGTCCATGGCTTGAGCTGGTCAGTCCATGGCTTGAGCTGGTCAGTCCATGGCTTGAGCTGGTCAGTCCATGGCTTGAGCTGGTCAGTCCATGGCTTGTGGCCAGATCAATTGTCTGCGCTGGGCTACAATCTCTTAAGCTCCATGTCATTTTTAGCTTTCTTCTTCCCGCGGGCTGCCTTCTCTGTGTCCCCTTTGTTTTTCCTGGCTCCCCCGTGGCCCCTCTTAGGTCCACCTGAAGGGATGGCCGTGAGGTCAGGAGCACGGACAGGTTCTATCAGCAGCGGGGTGGAGGAGGACGAGGTGGGGGCAAGTTCTATAGTTAATGGCACAGCGCTGGAGTAGGGGGGTGGGGGCTCCTGGAACACAAACAAAATCTGTGATTAGTGGACTAAAACATAAAATGTGGAGTAGAAGACTGCAACAATAGTCACATCTCAATCATCATCTACCAGTACATACCACCATAAACTCTACATACAAATGTAATCAACATAACGTAACCCATATCATCAGAACTGGGTGGGATCAGGGATATTCTGCAGACTCAAGTCCGTACTATAATCTGAACTCAAGATTTTTGGGTTAACAGTTGAGTGCTCTACCTCCAACAACACCATCCCATAAAAGTTAAGTTACACTTTTAAACCTACTGGCCCATGAGGAAGATGAAGCAGAGTCCCCCAGTTACTGTAACCTTGAGAAATGAAGGGATAGTGTGGTCAGCACTGTGGTTTATAAAATGCTTTAATGTACCTGGTTTATGGGAGGTAACTGTTCACTGGTCGCTGGTTTCCTCTCTTCCACACTCCTGGCCATGGGCCGGCGAGAGTGCCCGCTGCCCCCACTTCTGCCCTGATTCTGCCCAGACGAGGACTGGCCAGGCTGCTGTGGCTGGCGCTGTTGTTGACGCCTGCGCTGGAGCGTGCGAGGCAGTGTCAGCTGTCTGTGTTTAGGCTTGCGAGGGTTGGAGCTGGGCGTGTGAACGGCACAGATTTTGATGAAAACTCCCATCACAATGACTAGAGCTATCCCCATCAACAACACAGCCCACCAGTGTTTCTGTGGACAACATCAAATACAAATCTCACACAGCAGGACAAAACAATGGAGCTGATGCGTATTTCTTCATCTCATTAAAAGCCTATGGTGTTAGTTTAGTTTTCCAGATAATTTCACATGTAATGACAATTTTAGCAACAGCTACCTCTAACACAAACACCAAACTACCATATATTTTTACTTTCTCGTATATACGAAGTATAGAGAAAGTATTGTAATCGTGCAAAAAAAAATCGAGATTTTTACAAATCTCAACGTTTTACATCTCACTGATACGGAAAAACATAATTTTGCAATCTTGTCCGTATGTCTGTCTGTCTGTCTGTGTGTGTGTAAACACGATAACTTGAGTACCGTTACAGCTAGGTTGATGAAATTTCATATATAAGTATTTTATCAAAATCGTAGATCCGTATCAACATTTGAGTGATTTCCGATAACCGGAAGTGGTACTTTTTCTACTTTGAATTTTTCAAAAGCCTATAACTTGAGTACTATTTCAGATAGATAAATGAAATTTCACATGTAAGTAAAAGATCTAATTCTCTACCATCTGTCAAATTTTGAGTAATTTTCGTTGACCGGAAGTACTAATTTACGCTATTTCCGATTTCTCAAAAAAAACGCATGTAAATTTATAAAGTACTAATAATATTGCGCACTATTATGCACATTTTGTTTTGGTACTCGCTTGGTGCTCAATTTTTTTTTCTACTACAATTTATTCTATTTTTAAAAGTTTAAGTAAACAAAAATCATGTCTATATTCCGAGTTGACATCCCACGTAGTGTTATATTAGAATATTCGAGAAAGTTTAGGGGAGATCACTCCCGGTTTATTTATGTAAATCTCACGCTTTAAAAAAATGTGGTACTGATAAAAATACTCTCTGGTCAGCAGTATTATTTAATTCTTCTGGTATAACTGGAGTCAGGATTAGGCTAAGGATCCTGCTATGGACAGAGTAGTAGTAGTGGCAAGTTATTATCTGAAAGGGGTTGTGCTCGTTTTTACTTTCTCGTATACAGAGTATAGAGAAAGTATATTAAACTTGCACAAAAATCACATGAAATTTTTAGTTTTTATCTTTTTACACCTCAGTACCTCAACATATACGCGTTGAAAGATTTGGGTGTTTCCAAGATGAAGGAAATGGGTGTTTCCAAGATGAAGGAAAAATATGATTTTCAAATCAATGAGAAATCCAGCTTTCCAAAGATGCAAAATACAATGCGCTGACGGATATTGAACTTTTGGTAAGATTGGAAAAAAATTATTGTTTTTAAATTAATGGTGTTATTAAAATTATATTTTAAACATATTAAAAAAATTTCTCATTTAAGTTATTATTTTCTTAACTTAATACAAAAATAGACAAAGTATCCAAAAGTGCAAAAAACTCAATGTGATGAAAAATCACAATTTTGGTGATTTTTTACTACGCATATCCCCTTAAATATTTATTGCAAACAAATAGTTGGCTGTACAGCAACCACCTCTGAACATTTAAAAAGATAGTCATGTTTAAAATTAACACTGGCAAAAAGTGAGGAAAAGTTGACCAACCACAATCCACTGCTGAATGTTCTCTAAAGTTTCAGGATTAAAGATGAGGTTCTTTAGCCTAGCCAGTGGACCATCAGCGTCCACACCCCGACATTTGTGGAAGACGTCACAGTAGCCTCGGTAGTTGTCACACGGAGAACCTGTCACAGAGAGATGGTGCATGGTTACAGCAGGTCAAGCAGGTCTTGTGGCTGGCTGGTTGACATGGGGTCTCGTTAAACTAATTAAAAGGGTTATTGGCATTTAAAATTTAATTTAAAATACAATGGATTATCATTAAAAATTAATAAAAAATTTCCTTGTTCAGTGAATACGACCGAAACTAGACAAGATTGTACCAGCAGGCAGCTGAACTAAAAACAAGACTGTACAAGCAGGCAGCTGAACTAAAAACAAGACTGTACCCGCAGGCAGCTGAACTAAAACAAGACTGTACCATCAGGCAGCTGAACTAAAACAAGACTGTACCCGCAGGCAGCTGAACTAAAAACAAGACTGTACAAGCAGGCAGCTGAACTAAAAACAAGACTACCAGCAGGCAGCTGAACTAAAAACAAGACTGTACCCGCAGGCAGCTGAATTAAAAACAAGACTGTACCCGCAGGCAGCTGAACTAAAAACAAGACTGTACCCGCAGGCAGCTGAACTAAAAACAAGACTGTACCAGCATGCAGCTGAACTAAAAACAAGACTGTACCAGCAGGCAGCTGAACTAAAAACAAGACTGTACCAGCAGGCAGCTGAACTAAATAAACTACTGTACCAGCAGGCAGCTGAACTAAAAACAAGACTGTACCAGCAGGCAGCTGAACTAAAAACAAGACTGTACCAGCAGGCAGCTGAATTCCCCTGGGTTCATCCGCAGGTTTCCCCAACTTCTTGCTGGTGACGTCCAACAGCAGCTGACGTAAATCCTCGTTCTCTGGTTTGTTGATGGCCACCTGGTCAAACGAGCTGACACACTTGTTGGTGACTGGGTTGGCTGCAACACAAAGCAAAGTCTAAACCATTTCATTTAAATATACAGAGCTGACACACTTGTGGGTCACTGGGTTGGCTGCAATGTGACACAAAGCAACGTCTAAAACTATTTCATTTAAATATACAGAGCTGACACACTTGTTGGTGACTGGGTTGGCTGCAATGTGACACAAAGCAAAGTCTAAACCATTTCATTTAAATATACAGAGCTGACACACTTGTGGGTCACTGGGTTGGCTGCAATGTGACACAAAGCAAAGTCTAAACCATTTCATTTAAATATACAGAATTTTTTTTTCTTTCAGTTAGCAGGTATTTTTAAGAAATAATTTAAATTGAAGGTATTTAGAAATTAATTAATTCATTTGGTCATCAGAAAAGAAATTAATTATTTAAGTCAATAAAATATGTAAAATATTTATGATATACTGCTATAAATTGATGATATATATGTAAGTGTAGAACCTAGATAAATGTAAACTCTACAGTATGTTTTGCAAGTCAATAAATGTAGCTTACTGCAAGACACATAGCACAGAGCTTCTCTGGATGGACCTTCATCTCCATTCTCAGCTGTCAGATAGCAGACTTTCCAGTTGATTCTTTTACACACAGAGTCTACGCATTCCTGGTCAGATAAAACAGTACAGTTTTAAACAAGCAAATTTCTGGGTCAAATAAAAAAGTACAGCTTAAAACAAGCAAATTCTTGGTCAGATAAAACAGTACATCTAAAAACAATCAAATCTTGGTCAGACAAAACAGTACAGCTTAAAACAAGCAAACTATAAAGCCTTCAACACACCTTACACTTAAACACATATAACATCAGTATAATCAGTTTCATTATACTTTCACTTTCTTTTCTCTTGAATAAAATATTGTTCACACTATTTCTATTTTCCTGGTGCTATGAAGGAGGGGAAGAAGGAGCAATAGACAAGAAGTTACCCCATTAGAGCACATCTGAGCATCATCATTGCAGGAGGTTCCATTGGCCTCTATCTTGGCTTCAGGGCATTCAGCATGGGTGGAGGTACACAGTGGTCAAGGCAAACATTGGCCAGAACAATTAACTTGTTATAATTAACAGTGAGAGCTAGTTAATAGAACTATTAGTTTTCTAAGCACACAAGTACAATCTTTAAAATGTTTTAGTAACTGAACTAATTTTTTAAGGAAAAAAAATCAGTGATCTAAACACACAGGTGAAATCTTTAAGATGTTTTAGAAATTAAGCTAATTTTTAAACTAACGTTTAACTTTAAAGGAAAAAAACAACAGCTCTAAACCGAGTGATGAAACAAAGGATATTTGCAGTAAGAAACTTGCTTGCATTCGTCAGCTGGCTTACACTGGACTCTGCTGCTTGCTGACACAAACTGGCAAGTTGATGTACAACATGGGCCTGCTGTAGGACTGACAAGAAAAAGAATTGTCTACAAACTGGTGTATTATTTACAAAAATGTGTACAAACTGGTGTATTATTTACATAAAATGTGTGTACAAACTTGTGAGATTGTTTAGATGTATTGAGTGAGAAAAGAATGTGAAGAAAAGAAAATTAAAATGTCCTTTTTTTACCTGCATTTGGCCCCACTTTTAAGTGTGCACTGGACGCCATCACCTGCCTCACGTCCATAGCAACACATGTCCTCACAGTCCTGAGCGTAGCCACAGTCACACTGCTCTCCCTCTTCCTTGATGCCATTACCACAGAATGCTGTCTTAGAAGCTGGAAAATAAAACCAACAGTAACCTGAATGACAACTTTGATGCCATTACCACAGAATGCTGTCTTAGAAGCTGGAAAATAAAATCAACAGTAACCTGAATGACAACATTGATGCCATTACCATAGAAAATTGTTTTAACATAGCATGGTGAAAACCAGTTTTTAACATAAGCTAGAACACCCATTATCCTTTGAATAAATATATATATGACATCACATCTAAGAAGAGATCACATCTCAGCCAACATGAATTTGGCTGAGCATGGTGCCGACCACACTATCCCTTCATATAAGGAGGTCACAGAAACAGGTTAACTCTACTTCACCTGCTCTGTGTCTCACCAGGTTTCAAAGGCAACTGTACTATACACATCTAAAAAGAAGTCACACCTTAACTTACATGTTTTTGTCTTTTAAAAACATCAACTTCTTTCTATAGTATTTTCTGAGCTCAAACCTCATATGAATAATAAATGATTAAAGTATTAAAGCTAATGACGAAATAATAATAATGAATTTGAACCATTTGCACACATTGGGATTGCCCACAAGATCACTTTAATATGTGGCTAACGCACTGGCATCTCAGCTAGCTAGTCACTTACATTTTGTTTAAAACTGTATATAGGCTATTCTCTGTTGTACCTATATACAATTTTAAATAAGGGACGGAGTGGTCTAGCGGTAGAGAGCTGGACTTCTAACCCGTAAGTCTCGAGTTTGAATCCGGGTTCAAGTCAGTAGACCGTCCGTGAGTCCACCCAACTCTGATGGGTACCTAACTCACGTTAGGGAAAGTAAAGGTGGCTGGGCATAGTGCTGACCACATGATCTCTTCAAATGCAGAGGTCACAGAAACAAGTGAACTCTACTTCACTTGCCCCATAAATCGTCAGGTTTGAAAGGGAAACTTTACTTTACTACTCTCTGTAAACCAAAAAGTAAACATAATAGTGTTGGAACCTAATAAAAGGAGCAGACCTATCATTAAAGCTCCAGCTTTTCAATTGGAAACATGGTCTAATTTTCTATGGAAGCCATGTTGTGAAAATAAAGTATTTGTCCTCAACTTGTAAATTTAAAATTGTGTTTCTACATAAAAATATATCATTCATTTAATTTAAATCTTTAATAAATTTTGTGAACAATAGTGAGTTTATATAGAATCTAGATTTTTTTCTGTACTGTGATCCAACAATAGGCTGGTTTGGTTGCCATAGATAACTCTTGATGTTGGGGTGGATGTGTATGATACTGGGTGTAGCCAGTATTGTGTACAAGGAAGTAATGAAAAAGTAGAAGCAGGAACCACAGCTATTGTTCCACACAGACATGTCTGACTTACGCTTGAAACAATTCCTTTTCCCACTGAGCTCATTAAAGATAACATGTAAGAGTCTGGTGATGTTGTCCCTAGAGCAGATACTGAAGCTATTGTTCCACACAGACATGTCTGACTTACGCTTGAAACAATTCCTTTTCCCACTGAGCTCATTAAAGATAACATGTAAGAGTCTGGTGATGTTGTCCCTAGAGCAGATACTGAAGCTATTGTTCCACACAGACATGTCTGACTTACGCTTGAAACAATTCCTTTTCCCACTGTGAGCTCATTAAAGATAACATGTAAGAGTCTGGTGATGTTGTCCCTAGAGCAGATACTAAAGCTATTGTTCCACACAAACATGTCTGACTTACGCTTGAAACAATTCCTTTTCCCACTGAGCTCATTAAAGATAACATGTAAGAGTCTGGTGATGTTGTCCCTAGAGCAGATACTGAAGTCGTCATTGTTGGGACGGTCTCCCATGGTTGCGCTGGCAAACATGATGTAGTTGCCATCTGCTGCGTTGGTCTGCTCTGTGCCAAATGGTGCGCACTCATCCCCCTGGTCATGCTGGAACATTCAATAAGAGATACATCATAGGCTTTTTGTACACGGATAGTTCAATGATAATAGAAGATTATTCAATTAGAGATACATCATAGACTTCTTGTACACGGATAGTTCAATGATAATAGAAGACTATTCAATAAGAGATACATCATAGAGTTCTTGTACTGGGATATTACAATAATAAAGTTTCCCTTTCAAACCTGACGGTCTATGGGGCAAGTGAAGTAGAGTTCAATTGTTTCTGTGACCTCGGCATATGAAGAGATAGTGTGGTCAGCACTATGCCCAGCCGCCTTTACTTTCCCTAACGTGAGTTAGGTACCCATCAGTGTTGGGTGGACTCATAGACGGTCTACTGATTTGAACCCGGATTTGAACTCAAGACTTACAGGTTAGCAGACCATTCCGTACCATATTACAATGATAACAGAAGATTATTAGCTGGTAACACAAAAATTACCTAAATTTATGACCAACTTCATGTGCTAGTGACTATCTCACAAAAACTAACTGGTCTGACCAGATGACCTACTGGTGATCCAAAGTTATGACCAACTTCATGTGTGAAGGTCAGCTGTGAGACACGGGGTGGGACAGCCTTGCCGTAGTTGACCGTGGTCACGATGCCAGTGTTTAAACTCTTGGGCACTGTCTCATCCCTCTCCAGGTAGCTCTTGTGCCTCTCACAGATGCCCCCTGATGCCACTGTGATAACAGAAAATTATATATATATATATATATATATATATATATATATATATATATATATATATATATATATATATATATATATATATATATATATATATATATATCTTAAAGGAAAAGAATTTAGTCAAGCCTTAAAGAGCTCTGAGGGATTATCTGGAATGTCAAAGATGACTGCTTTAAATTCCCATCAACAGCGCAGCACTTAAAACTACTAATAGAGAGGACTTAAAATAAAGTGAGGACTAAGAACAGAGAGGACTTAGGACAGAGAGAGGACTTAGGACATAGAGGACTGTACCTTCCCTAGCACCAACCCAGGCCAGCCCCAGTGTGCCTCTAGTGAAGTCGCGGTGTGTGAAGATGTAAGCCAGACAGAACTCGTCATGTTGGTCCATAGAGTTGAGGTTGAGAAAGTTGCTGACATCAATGTTTGGGTTACAGTAGCTGCTTGCTCCTGGTGAGCCACAGTTTTGGTTCTGTGGGGTCATAATCTGTCAACAAATAAACATTCATTCACAGTGGGCTTTTTTAAAAACAAAGTAAAATCTACTAAATAATAAGTGTATTTAATAACTATTGAAGAATTGAATTTTTCTCAAATTCACCATTTTCTTGCAGCAATAATTGCAAGTTCCATTTTTTTTTCAAACAATGACATAAACTTTGATAGGCAAGAAATCTACTTTTAAAATTTTATTTATAACCAGTTTAACCTTTTACATATAAAAAACGGAAATATCTTCCAAGTGTAAAAACTGTTTTGAAAAAGAACAAAACAAAGTCCTTCAAACTTGATAGAATAAAACTTACACTGGTACGCTGCACAACGAAGTTGATCCCCTGATATTTTAAGTCATTGTTGTAGGTGGTGAAGATTGTTCGATGGAAAATGTTTTTCAATGCATGCACATGATTAGCAAAGAAGGCGAGGATTTCTTCCTTGGCTCTTTCATCACTCTATATTTCAATAGTAATAAAATTATATTTTCAAATTTACATTAACATAAAAATATTTTCACACAACAGAAACTGAAAGATTATTATATTTGACAGATGAGATGATTAATAGTTCAGAAAGTACACAATGTTTCTAGTTCATTACCAAAGTATTGAAATCTATATGTATAGTTATTAAATTTGCATGATTAGGCATATAATTAAATAGGCAGCTATTAATAGTATTTATACACATCTCAACAGATCTTAGGCTTAGAATAAAAGCATCACACTAAACATGGTTTTGATTTTAAAATAACTAATGTCTGTATTGTGTGAAAACAGAAGTCATGATGATCTTACCACTGTTTGTTTAAATTTCTCATGTTTAACAAAGTTCCACATCATGGGGTCAGAGCGCAGGTAGAGAAAGCAGGTGCTGTTAGGGTTCTGTATGTCCTTCTGTGCCGCCTTCTTCTTCCTCTCTGGGTGTGAGTAGCCGTTGGCCTGAGAGGAGTACTTGTTGCCTGGTGACTCACTCTCATAGTGCTCAGCTGTGCTGGACTGAAAACAACAGCCAAAAAGATGTTTATTTAAGCACCACAAATTGGTTATCAACCATAGAAAAAAATTATTGATACCAAGAGCATCAGATCAATCTAGAAATAGACATGTATGATTATTAAATATCACTGTAGAATTATATAACAGAAGACTAGATTAGCCATATTAGATCTTGCAATACATAGGCATGCTTATTAAATATCAGAATAGCATTATAAAATAGATGACTGAACTAGCCATGCTTTTAACTGCCAAAAGAAAGAAACTAAATGTTTATATATTTAAAAAATCTTACTCTTTTATGTCTGTTAGTTATATCCTCTACGGCTGATTTTGATACTTTGTCCATCCATTCCTTTACTCTGTCCATCCCACACGACCCTACATCATCTGCTGCTCTTCTATGCCTGTACAAGTAAATGTTATCACTACTACAAGTGGTACATTCTGTCAAGCTAAACACAAGGTATAGAGCTAGTAACAAACACTTGTTGACACTATCATCCACACAAGATGTACTGACCTGAATGGATCCTTATCCATGTGAGTCTCTGGATATATAACTGCATGGAAATTTGGATTGTTAAAATACTGCTCAGCTGATTCTATATGATAAGTTGTTTCCCCTGGTATATGTATATGTCCACGAGCTGTGCCATTAATGATGGACATATGAACATCACTTCTGGGAACACCTTGGGAAAGAAATAAGTTAAATATTATAGAAAAGATTAAAATAGCTTCAGAACAGCTCAGCATAAACTAAAATAAAATCTTAATGCAAAAAGACTATGCTGTATAAGCTCGTGCTAGTCATGTTTATTAGAACATAAAATTGATGAATACATTAATGACTTACACTAAACATTTCCACTGTATACAAGTAATGTGTTTATGACTAACCCTTGATATATCCAATGTATGTTAACAATGTGTTTATTACTTACCCTCAAAATATCCACTGTATATAGTGGATATGTATTAATTACTTACCTTCAACACATCCATTGTATGTAAACAATGTGCTACTTATCCACTGTATACAAGCAATATGTTAATGACTTACCCTCAACAGTATATGCACTGTATATAAACAATGTGCTAAAGACTTATCCACTGTATACAAGCAATGTGTTTATGACTTACCCTCCACATATCCAGTATATATAAATGATGTATCTACATGTACCCGCCTGCCATCAGGCTCTAGCATGGTATGATCAGGACTGAATATATCATTATCTTTCTTAAGCTGAAGTGAAAAGTCTCTGTAAAAAACAAAAAGATCATCAAGTACTGGTTTTTGTTAATTGACTGAACATAAGTATCCAGCATTAAAACAAAACAGACCTGTTGTAGGCACGGAAATGGAGATGTAAAGTCTGATCTGTGGACCTACGAACCCTCTCGTGTTTCTTGTGGAGGTCTTGACTATCAAATGTTAATGTCTGGAAATCATGAATGTACTCATCTAGTCTAGCACTATCTGTGAAGAGATTTTCAAAATGTTCATAATTTTTTGCAACTTGTTTAACAGTTTAAAGTCCAACTATATTTAATTCATGCACAATATAGAAATAAAAATTTATATTTGATAAGAGTTAACATGTTGGATTACAATGGATTGTAATTTAAGCTAAAAATGCAGGAAGCTGCACTATTTTCTTCTAGTGCACAAGGAGGCATCACAATATCTTTGAAAATATGCATACTTAAATAAGCTCCAGGAAAATTTTTTATTTCACTTAGAAACTTATCGATCTAGTAATAAAAATGGCTGCATCTATTTCAGACCCGGGTCCCAATAGCCTATTGGGGCCCCAAGGCCTTACAGCCTCATCTGCTATTCAGACCAGCCAATACAATTATTAAGATTTAGATCTAGTTAAACAAGAATTCTTTTAAGATGCAGAATATATTTTTTCTGTTGCTGAGTTTTTTTCTTGTAATTTTAAATGATATATTGAGATCTTGTTTTAAATACCCAATATCATTCCTGACAAATGTTATGGTGAGCGGGAATTGAGCGGGAGTGATTAGGTCTATAATATATGGCCTATGGCATGAACTGCTCCAACCAAGCGAATATTGGGCGTGCATGTAAAAATGTGCTTTATTTTTTTTTCTGTAAAACATAATTTGATTTTACAGGCATATCAGTCCAAATACAAAAAGAAAAAAAAATTGTATAGCAATGTTCTAGCTATGATCTATGCTATACGCCTACACTATTCACATCTAAACCAATGTGAACTCGCAGTGACCCTAGCTAGACCCTGCCGGTATTTTTTTGTGCTGACGAGAAAACGTGAGCGGGCAATAAATGGAGCAACGATGTTTATAATTGCCGTGTTTAAAAATCTAAATCTAGAAAAGATATAGAATCTATAAAAAAACAATTTAAAAAAAAAAAAACAATGCAAACAACGCAACTATCAGTATCAAGATAGAACAATAAACTTAGTTAAATACACTTCAATTCTCGCAAAAAATTGACTGTTTTAAATTAGGAGTACTCTACACAGTTGTTCCTGGTAGATCTAGATCTAAAAATTAGATCTACCAGGAACAACTATAGAGTACTCAGAATTTAGATAGGTTCCGAACCCGTAACTGATCAAGATTATGGTGGCATGACGTTCTCCACTCAAACACGATGTCTTATGATAAATAATAAAATATTTAATGATTTTGTATATAGAGTTAAATAGGCTGATGGCCTATAGGTTATAGTAGGGTATTTATAAATTTAAGAAATAGCAACACAAGAACTAACACTACTACTAATAGGGATTTTGGTAAAAAAGCACTAATCATCATATAAAAATAAAAATTACATATTCTTGTAGAGCTCAACAAAATGAAAACAAAACAAAAAAGATTTTCTGTCTAGCTCAAATAGTTTTTTTTTTGCGAATTTTTTTGTGAGGGGTGGAATCCCCTTACTTTTGCATTGGCCAATTGTGACAAGTCATGGTATACCCGAATAAATTGAGCATAGTTATTTTAATTGCTGTTGTATTTTGTTCATATTTGCAGAGTTTAGCTAGAATGATATATAGAACTTGTAAATGTTGTTGAAATGAATAAAAATAATACAGAACTTATATTTTTGTGTTGGCTTCCTCCCATAACCCCAAAAAACTGTGTGCTGCGCAAATATGAAAGCCATATTTTATATAAATACAGCAAATGAAAGAACTACAAAGTTTGAAATCTAAAGTAATTGACTTGAACACTGTTATGTGCATATAATATTATAATTGCCTCATTATTTTGGGCAGGTGAAGTAGAGTCCATCTTTAAGCCATTTTGTTATAAAACTGCTGCGCAAATATGAAAATGTTTCTAAAGCAATATTTTATATAAATACAGTGAATGTAAGAACTACATAGTTAGAAATCTAAATGACTTGAACACTGTAATGTGTATATAACTGCCTTGTTATTTTGGGCAGGTGAAGTAGAGCCCATATAAGCCATTTTGTAAAAATTTAAATGAAGTTATCAGATCAATGTTTTTATGTGTGAATAGTGTATGGATTCTGATTTTCAGCATATAACTATATCTAAGGGTAAGTAGAACTTGAATACTTAAAATTACAGTTAGCACAATGCTAGTGTATAGCAACAGACAGGTAACCTAGATCTAGGTCTGACTCTTGTCAGTCTAGTCTGACAAAATTGGATTTTAGGAAAAACATTCTGCAAAACTAGAACTAGAGCTGAAAAAATTAAAGATGGGTATGTAAATATATTCTGAAATAAAAAATTAGGAGATTTGTTTGCACATTCCATAAGAATGCTGTTGTTAGTTGATCAAACTTAAAGGCCGGAAGATCGGGATGAAAAAATATAACAATGGTGGCAACGCGACCTACATACTTAGTACATACAGTGACCACCTCTAAACGAGTATATCTAATGTCAGTCAAAATATCCAAAAACAAATATCATTTCCACATATATAAGATATGTCTGCTCAGTAATCTTCACTCATCTAGAATAACCTTTTAAAAAATCGTGATTCCAACGTATTTGAAACTAGCCTTCATACAGGGGGAAGACCAAGGCAGAGACAGCGTGCAATCAGATCGCTAAGCCATCAAAACAATGGGAAAACCATTCTACTTTTCATTTAACATTAGGAAATGACCTTTTAAACTTAATTAATTACCATAAATTAAAAACTTATTAGTATGCAAAACCAAATCTCGTGCGCCCGGTATCAGAAAGTAATGGGCGATTTCGGGTCATGTTTTTACCGCGATCTCGGCCGATACCGACAAGCCTACTACTAAGGTATTATTTTAATACAGGTTGTACGAGTGTGTAACGCCCCCACTCCCCCAAATAATTTCAATAAAATTGAATAAAAATAGTAGTATCCTAGTTATCTAGTAGTAGTGAAATGTTATGAATTGAGAAAGACAAATCTTATTGCATAATTCACAACTTTGTGATACATTTTAGAGAAGGGGGGGGGGGGGGTGGGCAGGCAATTCGGGAGAATGTTTACACCAGTGTCCGATTATGGAGTCTTCTTTAAAAAATGGGTGCTAGGCTACTGGTAGTTAACTAAATACACACATGGCTGGCTAATGTCAATGCTAACCCCAACCCTGGTCCTACCATGGCATACACCTAACCCTAAAATTAGTCGAGATTACAATACTTACTACTAACAACCCAACACCCCTATTTTAAAGAAGATTCCATTATCAGACAACAGTATCTAAATCTATAAACTATAATCATCCGGCAATTTTTGTGATTGTTTGATCTAATCTAGATCTAGTCTTGATTCTAGATCTAGAACTAGACCCCACAACCCACTGACAACCGCATGACACCCGATCTAGTTTGACTTTTTGACTTTTTGAGTTTGACTGGTCGAGTAAAGTTTTGATTTTTTAATTAAAAACTAATAGTAATAGGCCTAATTACCTGATTGCTGGACTATTATAACGAATTGTATAAACAGTAATATACATTGTGTAGAAGTAGTGCTGCCTAAAACCATAGTGAATATTTCATATAAGCATGTCAAAATTATTATTCACTATTGATGTTTTCTTTTTGTTTATGATAATGATACAGCCATCTTGTTAGCTTTTGTTGATTTTTTTTTTCCTAGTCTATTTCCTATATCTTTGCGCATGCGGAAAACTATTTATAGTTTTGTTTCGTATTTTAGTTGAACTGATTTAATAATAATAATACTCGGTAGGTTTGATGTTTTTTTGCAAATATATGTAAATGTATGCTTAGGCCTAAAACAATTTTAAAAAATGTACAATTGCAATAGTGGCCATTGTCATCCGATTTTAATTCCCGCTATCCATCGTATCGTTATACATCGTCCGGGTGCGGGAGAGGGAGGGGGGGGGTGCACTTAAAATATCCGGGAGAGGGGGCGGACAATAACTTAATTATATATCCGAGGCGGGATGTAGGCAGACAATGGACATTAGTTAGCCTAAAGAATATATTTATATTTATATTATATATTTTAAATTAGTTCAGGGGGTGGACGTACTCCTGGCTGGGGTGTCTCCCCCCCCCCCCCCCCCCCCCCCCGAAAAGATGCATCAAAGCAACTCTTGGCACAAAATGCCAGACCCTCCTATATAATCCCTTTTAAAATTATGTCACAACCCATTGATTTACCAAGGTCGGTTAATATTAAAAGGCCCTATTTTAATCGATTTATATTACAGTTTTCAAAACCAGTTTAAAAAAAAAAAAAAAAAAAAGTAAAATTGACTGCTAAAATTCAGTTTCTAGCCTTTTCTGTTTAAATTGCAAAAGTGTTTGTCACAATTTCAGACAGACCAACACCCCCCCCCCCCTTGTTACACATCATTACCAGAGTTTCTTCCAGGCATCTCTTCAGGGGGGGGGGAGGCTTTGCCCCCGCCCCCCGAACGAAATGAACTTTATATAGAAAATATATACTTTTAACAGTGTCCGGCCCCCCGAAGAAAGTCTACATCCCCCCTCCCCCGAAAATTTCAAGTGCCCCCCTGGAGAAAAAAGTCTGGAAGAAACACTGATCATCACCAAAGTCCACCCCCCCCCCCCCCTCTATCTCTCAGATATGTGATGACGGCATTTATGGACTACTGTAGGCCTACTACAGTGAATTTTTTTTTTAATTTAACCCTTAAATGCATGACTTTTTAATAATGATTGAAAAAAATATTTTTATATTGTTTTGGTGGGTATATGAAGAGTATAGTCAAGTAAAAAAATATTTTTAGTTTAAACATGTTCTTTAATTAAAATCCGAAATGTTGCATGTCTGCAACATTATGTAGTAAGGTGATACTTTTTAAGACAATTGTTTGTCTTGTTACAACAAAGATATATGTTGCACTTGTGGCAAACTGTTTGAGCTTGATGTGAATTTGCACCTGTCATTGCACTATTCCACGAGACTTAAGTGTCCACACAGGTCCAGGAGATCCAGTGTCCACACTGGTCCAGGGTCCACACTGGTCAAGGATATCCAGGGTCCACACAGGTCCAGGAGATCCAGTGTCCATTCTGGTCCAGGAGATCCAGGGTCCACACTGGTCTTGTAGATCCAGGGTCAAAACTGGTCCAGGATATCTAGGGTCCACACTGGTCTTGTAGATCCAGGGTCAACACTGGTCCAGGATATCTAGGGTCCACACTGGTCCAGGATATCTAGGGTCCACACTGGTCCAGGATATCTAGGGTCCACACTGGTCCAGGATATCTAGGGTCCACACTGGTCCAGGATATCTAGGGTCCACACTGGTCCAGGATATCTAGGGTTTACACTGGTCCAGGGTATCTAGGGTCCACACTGGTCCAGGATATCTAGGGTCCACACTGGTCCAGGAGATCTAGGGTCCACACTGGTCTTGTAGATCCAGGGTCAACACTGGTCCAGGATATCTAGGGTCCACACTGGTCCAGGGTATCTAGGGTCCACACTGGTCCAGGATATCTAGGGTCCACACTGGTCCAGGATATCTAGGGTTTACACTGGTCCAGGATATCTAGGGTCCACACTGGTCCAGGATATCTAGGGTCCACACTGGTCCAGGATATCTAGGATCCACACTGGTCCAGGGTATCTAGGGTCCACACTGGTCCAGGGTATCTAGGGTCCACACTGGTCCAGGATATCTAGGGTCCACACTGGTCCAGGATATCTAGGGATTACACTGGTCCAGGATATCTAGGGTCCACACTGGTCCAGGATATCTAGGGTCCACACTGGTCCAGGATATCTAGGGTCCACACTGGTCCAGGATATCTATGGTCCACACTGGTCCAGGATATCTAGGGTCCACACTGGTCTAGAATATCTAGGGTCCACACTGGTCCAGGGTATCTAGGGTTTACACTGGTACAGGATATCTAGGGTCCACACTGGTCCAGAATATCTAGGGTCCACACTGGTCCAGGATATCTATGGTCCACACTGGTCCAGGATATCTAGGGTCCACACTGGTCTAGAATATCTAGGGTCCACACTGGTCCAGGGTATCTAGGGTTTACACTGGTACAGGATATCTAGGGTCCACACTGGTCCAGAATATCTAGGGTCCACACTGGTCCAGGAGATCCAGGGTCCACACTGGTCCAGGAGATCCAGGGTCCACACTGGTACAGGATATCTAGGGTCCACACTGGTCCAGGATATCTAGGGTCTACACTGGTCCAGGATATCTAGGGTCCACACTGGTCCTGGAGATCCAGGGTCCACACTGGTCCAGGATATCCAGGGTCCACACTGGTCCAGGATATCTAGGGTCCACACTGGTCCAGGAGATCCAGGAAGATACTCTGGATTACCAAGAGCATCTACTTCATATTATTCTTCACCTTGATTCACAATGATTTCTTAATGATTATGCTGAAACTAGAAGAAAAACAAGGTACTATATAATCACCAATGCTGATGTATAAAGTAAAAAAAATAGTGCAAAAGTAGGTCGATTTGCATAACGTTGCAGCACTGCAACCTAAGTTTTGTGAAGATTTTAAAATAAATTATGAATTGATTTTCAAAACAACACATACAATATGTAATACATACCTTAGGTTGTCAGAAACATATTTTTTGAAATATCAAAACCAGTTTATTTGACTTTGATGAACTTTGAAACGCCAACCAAAAATGCTGATATAAAAAACCTTGTGATCATGCACAAATTTGAGATCGGCTTGGCGGTAAAACAAATCTAGATCTAGGTCACTTAGACATGCGCAAGCTGTAGGTTAACATTGTAGTAATCAAACAACGTGATGCACAGAATAAAATATGTTTAGGCTAATATTTTATAGGAAGGTAACTGGTATGTTGCAGATTTGTACCGGTATGCATTTAAGGGTTAAATGACTTGAAACGGTTAACCTTTATTTTAAGAGAGGAAGTTGGACAGACTTAGGTAATAAAAATGTGATGAATCCACTTGTCACAATATGGTATTCGATTTGAATGTAGACAAGCTAGCCTGAATTAGATTTAGATCTAAGAACGCTGTTCTACATTGTATAAGAGATTTAGGGGTCGTCCATAAATGACGTCACACTCGTATGGGGGGAGGGGGGTCCGTAATTTTGTGACGGTGTGTGATGAGGGGAAGGGGGGGGGGGGGTCAGATGGTGTGACGTCACTTTTTTTGCTTTATAAAAAAAGCAATGTTAGAAAACTAGTTTTAGCCGTTATTTCGCGTTTTAGAAAACCGTTTTAATAAATTGTAATAGGAATTGATCAAAATACTACGCTGGCAGAGTTCTGACAAGATTTTGGAAAAATATCGATGTTTTAAGAAAAATTCAGCTGCAATTTTTAGGGGGGGGGCGGGGCTTGTAGGCTGAGGACGTCATTTTTTTTTGGGGGGGGGTCTGGCTTTTTGTGACGATGTGTTACTGAGGGGAGGGGGAATAAAAATCGTCTAAAAAGCGTTACGTCATTTATGGACGACCCCTAACACCAAAACAGAAGTGGGCCAAATAGGACAAAAACAACTATAATGGTTGTAATAGATTGAGTTAATTGTGAGGTCAAGGGAACTCACTCTCTGTATTAGTATTATATTTATATTGTTATCTTGAGTGATGTCCCTTACATGTTGTTATCTATAAATAGTTCTCTCTCGCCATTTTCTCTCTCTCTTTGCAACATGGCGTCTGTACATAATAAAGACTGTTAACAACCAACGCGGCTTCTCGTCAGTCATTACAATCCACGTCATTTGGCGACGAAGGATAAACATCTACTAGAAAGAGCACCTACTTACGCAAAAAAGAGGTTTGCTAGAGCTTATTAGCTAATTATTTCTAGAATTATGGCGCTGTATGGCCAAATAAAAGAATTTGATGCGAATGATGAAATCATTCAAGATTACCTAGAGAGGTTAAGCTTTTACCTAGAAGCTAACGACGTGACGATAGAAGCCAAAAAGAGAGCTGTTTTGTTAACAGTCATAGGGCCTCAACAATTCAGGCTACTAAAGGACTTATGCGCACCAGCTAGTCCAGATACCAAGAGCTTTAACGAGCTGAGCAAATTGCTAACAGACCACCATGCGCCTACCCCATCAAAGTTTCTATGTAGAGCTAGATTTGACAGTAGGACTCGTCAACCAAACGAGTCAATATCAGAATATGTTGCTGCTTTACGTCATTTAAGTAGATTTTGTGAATTCGGAGACACGCTGTCTGACAGATTATGTGAAAAGTTTGTGACAGGTGTAAACAGCCCTGATATTCAAAGAAAGTTGCTGCTCGAGTCAGATCTAAAATTGGAAAAAGCAATACAACTTGCAATGTCATTCCAGCAGTCATCAGATGCGGCGAGATCTTTAGCACCTTCAGAGATCCATGCAGTAAACAGCAGGTTAGTCAATAAACATCAACCCCATCAGAGCATTCCAATTTATGCTAAACAGCCTGCTCGTTCAAATCCTAGATCTAAATCTAGTAATAATTATCAAAAATGTCATCGATGCAAGGGTCCCCATGCATCTCATCGGTGCAAGTTCAAGTTAGCAACTTGTTATAAGTGCGGTAAGCAAGGTCACATTGCCAAGGCCTGCTTTGCAAAGTCTTCGTCTGTTGCTAAATCTAGCCAGTCAAGACAGTACCGCAACCAAAAGCAGCACTATGTTAACTCTCACCAAGACTACCTAACCCAACCAATGAACCACTCTACCTGTGAAAATTCTCAAACTGATTCGCAGCCGGATTTCAGCCTGTTCTCTGTGAAATCAATGAGTCATGCTCCCATCAACGTACAAGTTAATATCAACGGTAAGAGCATCAGCTTCCAACTTGACACTGGAGCATCTCTAACAGTCATAACAAAGAAAGAGTTTGACGCTGTCACAGGAGGATCAGTGCCTCTACAGCCGTGTCACAAGTGTCTAACAACATACACTGGTGACAATGTTCCGGTAATAGGAGAGTGTATGGTTCATGTAAGTTATAATGGTCAAAGTGTTAAACTTCCTCTTCTTGTGGTTGAAGGAAATGGACCGCCATTACTAGGTAGGAACTGGTTAAGTGATCTTAAGTTAAATTGGGAGAGTATTTGTTCATTGAAGAATGTAAAAGAATCTAGTCTTACTTCACTAGATAAAGTAATATCTGAAAATAAATGTGTTTTTGGTAACTCTGGATTACTAAATGATAGAACAGTGAAGTTAAGCATTAAAGATACAAATCCAAGATACTGCAAAGCTAGAGTTCCACCTTATGCAATGAGGAATAAAATTGAAAATGAGCTAAGTAGATTGGAATCTAATGGCATCATAAAGAAGGTAGACTATTCCGATTGGGCGACACCCATTGTGCCAGTGTTAAAGAAGGATGGTTCTATAAGAATTTGTGGAGATTATAAAACCACACTGAATAAGCAAATAGAGCTAAATAGGTACCCTATACCTAACATTGAGGAAATTTCTTTGAATTTGGCAGGAGGAGACAAATTCACTGAATTAGACTTTAGTCATGCTTACACTCAACTAGAACTGCATCCAGATTCAAAAGTCTATACGACAATAAACACACATAAAGGACTCTACCAATATGAAAGACTATGTTTTGGCATATCATCCAGCCCTGGAATTTTCCAAGCTGTCATGGACAGTATTTTTAAGGACATTCCAAATGTTTGTGTGTACTTTGACAATGTGTACATAACTGGTAAGAATGACACTGAACATCTTAAAACACTCGATAAAGTCTTGAAAATTGTTGGTGAAAAAGGTTTAAAGATAAACAAAGATGGGGGGGGGGCATCTTGAAAAAAAAACTTTTGTGGAGGTCTCAAGGTTGAAAAATCAACATATAATCATTTGTCCTTCTTTTAGTAACTCTAATAGTCAGTTGGCTAGTTTTTATAACAGAAAACACTCTTAAAATATTTTTTTTCGAATTTTCAAAAGAGCTATGGTGAAATATCATTAAAATAAGGTGATAATTTTTCTGGTATTTTACCATACTAAATTTTGTATAGGTGGCGTTAACACGATTCGTGACGTATGTGTGTTGTGACGTCAAATTTTTCCCACAATATAGAAATTTTACGATACCAGTACGGTTTGTTTCCCTCTGACACACTCTATTACGATGTCGCGCTGTCGCGGCCTCGGCCGATATATAGTGCTTTCGTCTGCACTAGCAAAATCTGATGGAAAATCATGAGTCAGGTATGTGTCTTGACCTCCGCTGAACTCCCGGGACCGACTCACCGAATCCCTGGGGTTCGATCAAACCCAAGTTAAGAACCACTGTTTTAGAAGAAATGTATATGTCTGATATTGATTAAACTGTTTCTTATATAAATAAGCAATATATCACAGACTATTTGCTCTGCACCAGAATTAATAACAAAACTCACTTGCTGTAAAATACAATGGATAAAAAATGTAAAATACAAGTGATCCTTCAACATGAGTGGCAGTTTCAGGAAATTGTTAGCGACACTTAGTCGGAGTTATTATAACGTAGGCTCGGTGTAAAAGTATTAGTATGCACTATCACATTATGCTCATATAAGTGAAGTGCATCATCAAAATCTGCTTTGAGCCTAATTAAAACAGGACGGGATTTCCTCCAACATAATTAAGTCAACCTGTTACGCGATATATAGGCCGTTGACTCCGATTTCAACATGCTTTTCTTTTTGGATTTGCTTCCATAATATAATGATTCTGTTCATTCTTTATGTTTTATAATGTGTTGGTTGCAAGTACACTGTTTATTATAAAATAGAAAGGCTTTGTGGAGTATAAAGATGGTCTTTTGATCTTAAAATACTAGTCTAGAGAGCTCCAGAGGCGTAGCGAGGGGGGGGGGAGGGGGGGGGGGACATGTGTCCCCGGGCGCCGACCTTGGGGGCGCCAAATTGAAAGTTTGAGGGGGGGGGGGGTGTAAATGAAAAGTTCGAGGGGGGGGGGGGTGCAAATCGAAAGTTTGTCCCCGGGCGCCGGGTAGGGTCGCCACGCCTCTGGAGAGCTCTAAGTAAGAGATGTCAAGAAACAAAGAACTATTTATGTCTATTAAAAATCAGAAAAACTAAAATCACTATTTGGAGGCGTTGGTCACAATTTCACGTTACGCTTTCGTTTTTTTTAAAGAGAGCTTCTCGATGTGGAACTTTGCCCGTATTTTAAAAGCGAGCGTCTCAGATGTGGAACTTTGCCCGTTTTTTTTATACAAAAGAAAAAACAACTTAAATGCTCACTGGTAAAACAAAAATATCACATTTCAAATTTATTCAAATTTGGATTGAAATTAGTGTTTCTTTCAGGTATTTTTCTTTAAGTTCTCCGATGGCTAAATGACAGTAAAGGAGCAAAATAAAATAACTAGTTTCTGCATGCTGTGTGTTGTGAGTTGAGGACAGGGTCGACAAGAAACCAACACGAAGTCCGTTCACAATCCGTTACTTTTATTGCTTGTAAGATCACACAACCTAGGATGCCTATAAGAGAATGGACCCCCTAATAATCCTAACATACCCCCCTCCCATAAAGGCTAATAATATATCCTTAATATGTTATTAGCTAGGACATAATATACACCAATAGACAGAGACAAATCTTGTCTTCCTTCTTGAGTCAATATGGTAGCTTGTACAACTTGAGACAGCCAGGCGCTAATAGGAATAAACAAACATACCAAGCTAACAATATTCAGTCACTAAGTCATAATTCGAATGCATCTTAACTTACAATGTACCTTTTCCTTCAAAAAAAATAAAATTTTATACTAACATTCATCATCTACTTATCTCAAATTTAAAACACAATAATTATTGTAATGCAAACATGTAATCAAACAATATCATCATCTTAAAACATCATATATTTACATAATACAGCATTAATTGTAAACCTTTAAATGACCCTCTCCCAGCCCCTAATATCCTCAGTTCCTAGTGTAATAGATTGAAATAATTGTGAGGTCAAGGGAACTCACTCTCTGTATTAGTATTATATTTATATTGTTATCTTGAGTGATGTCCCTTACATGTTGTTATCTATATATAGTGGTCTCTGGCCACTTGCTCTTTCTCTTCCTCTCTTTGCAACATGGCGTCTGTACATAATAAAGACTGTTAACAACCAACGCGGCTTCTCGTCAGTCATTACAATCCACGTCATTTGGCGACGAAGGATAAACATCTACTAGAAAGAGCACCTACTTACGCAAAAAAGAGGTTTGCTAGAGCTTATTAGCTAATTATTTCTAGAATTATGGCGCTGTATGGCCAAATAAAAGAATTTGATGCGAATGATGAAATCATTCAAGATTACCTAGAGAGGTTAAGCTTTTACCTAGAAGCTAACGACGTGACGATAGAAGCCAAAAAGAGAGCTGTTTTGTTAACAGTCATAGGGCCTCAACAATTTAGGCTACTAAAAGACTTATGCGCACCAGCTAGTCTAACTACCAAGAGCTTTAACGAGCTGAGCAAATTGCTAACAGACCACCATGCGCCTACCCCATCAAAGTTTTTATGTAGAGCTAGATTTGACAGTAAGACTCGTCAACCAAACGAGTCAATATCAGAATATGTTGCTGCTTTACGTCATTTAAGTGAATTTTGTGAATTCGGCGATACGCTGTCTGACAGACTATGTGAAAAGTTTGTGACAGGTGTAAACAGCCCTGATATTCAAAGAAGGTTGCTGCTCGAGTCAGATCTAAAATTAGAAAAAGCAATACAACTCGCAACTTCAATCCAGCAGTCATCAGATGCGGCGAAATCTCTTACGCCTTCAGGGATCCATGCAGTAAACAGCAGGTTAGTCAACAAACACCAACCCCATCAGAGCATTCCAATTTATGCTAAACAGCCTGCTCGTTCAAATCCTAGATCTAAATCTAGTAATAATTATCAAAAATGTCATCGATGCAAAGGTCCCCATGCATCTCATCGGTGCAAGTTCAAGTTAGCAACTTGTTATAAGTGCGGTAAGCAAGGTCACATTGCCAAGGCCTGCTTTGCAAAGTCTTCGTCTGTTGCTAAATCTAGCCAGTCAAGACAGTACCGCAACCAAAAGCAGCACTATGTTAACTCTCACCAAGACTACCTAACCCAACCAATGAACCACTCTACCTGTGAAAATGCTCAAACTGATTCGCAGCCGGATTTCAGCCTGTTCTCTGTGAAATCAATGAGTCATGCTCCCATCAATGTACAAGTTAATATCAACGGTAAGAGCATCAGCTTCCAACTTGACACTGGAGCATCTCTAACAGTCATAACAAAGAAAGAGTTTGACGCTGTCACAGGAGGATCAGTGCCTCTACAGCCGTGTCACAAGTGTCTAACAACATACACTGGTGACAATGTTCCGGTAATAGGAGAGTGTATGGTTCATGTAAGTTATAATGGTCAAAGTGTTAAACTTCCTCTTCTTGTGGTTGAAGGAAATGGACCGCCATTACTAGGTAGGAACTGGTTAAGTGATCTTAAGTTAAATTGGGAGAGTATTTGTTCATTGAAGAATGTAAAAGAATCTAGTCTTACTTCACTAGATAAAGTAATATCTGAAAATAAATGTGTTTTTGGTAACTCTGGATTACTAAATGATAGAACAGTGAAGTTAAGCATTAAAGATACAAATCCAAGATACTGCAAAGCTAGAGTTCCACCTTATGCAATGAGGAATAAAATTGAAAATGAGCTAAGTAGATTGGAATCTAATGGCATCATAAAGAAGGTAGACTATTCCGATTGGGCGACACCCATTGTGCCAGTGTTAAAGAAGGATGGTTCTATAAGAATTTGTGGAGATTATAAAACTACACTGAATAAGCAAATAGAGCTAAATAGGTACCCTATACCTAACATTGAGGAAATTTCTTTGAATTTGGCAGGAGGAGACAAATTCACTGAATTAGACTTTAGTCATGCTTACACTCAACTAGAACTGCATCCAGATTCAAAAGTCTATACGACAATAAACACACATAAAGGACTCTACCAATATGAAAGACTATGTTTTGGCATATCATCTAGCCCTGGAATTTTCCAAGCTGTCATGGACAGTATTTTTAAGGATATTCCAAATGTTTGTGTGTACTTTGACAATGTGTACATAACTGGTAAGAATGACACTGAACATCTTAAAACACTAGATAAAGTCTTGAAAATTGTTGGTGAAAAAGGTTTAAAGATAAACAAAGATAAATGTCAATTCATGCTGACAGAAATTAGTTTTCTTGGTTATATATTAAGCAAACAAGGCATCAGACCTCAACCTGAGAAAACAAAAGCCATTAAAGAAGCACCCAAACCTGAAAATACCCAACAACTAAGAGCTTTTTTGGGCTTGATAAATTACTATGCAAAGTTCATAGGGAATCTGTCTGGTAAACTATCACCACTGTACAAGCTGCTACAGAAAAATGCAACTTGGCACTGGGGTAAACAACAAGAAGCTGCTTTTAATACAGCAAAAGAGGCTTTGTCTGCTGACACCTTACTAACTCACTATGACCCAGGGAAAAGACTTATATTAACATGTGATGCTTCACCAGATGGTGTAGGAGCAGTCTTGTCCCACATGGATGAGAAGGGTGACAGACCCATTGCTTTTGCCAGTAGATCTTTGAACCAGGCTGAGAAAAATTATTCTCAGTTAGATAGGCAAGGCTTAGGCATCATTTTTGGTGTTAAGAAACTTCATAAGTTTCTGTTTGGTAGGAAGTTCACCATCTTTACAGATCATAAACCATTGCTAGGTTTATTTGGAGAAAACAAAACCCTACCTGAGCATGCCTCACCAAGAATTCAAAGATGGGCTATCACACTAACTGCATACAATTATGAATTGAAATACAAACCTGGATCTGAGAATAGTGCAGATAGTCTTAGTAGATTACCTTTAAAAAACCAAAGCCTGAGCTATGTACCAGAAGATGTTTTTGTTCTCTTCACTATCATGGATAACTCCAATATAAATGTGAATGATATTAAGAGAGAAACACAAAAAGATGAGTGCTTAATAAAAGTATATGAGTACTGTAAGAATGGTTGGCCTGAAGAGTCAGTGAATGAGGACTTAAAGCCATATAAAATAAGAAAAACAGAGTTAAGTCTAGAAGATGGATGTATACTATGGGGGTCAAGAGTAATTATCCCCAAAATGTTACAAAAAGAAGTTTTAAGAACTTTACATGATACTCATCTTGGTTCTTCCAAAATGAAGAGTCTAGCAAGATCATGGTTCTGGTGGCCACATATGGATGCTGATATTGAAAAATATGTAAAACTTTGTTCAAGCTGTGCACAACATTCAAATCAACCAGCTACAGCACCTTTGCAAAACTGGGACTGGCCAATTGAACCATGGAAACGTATACATATAGATTTCGCAGGACCTTTCATGAACAAAATGTTCTTAATTGTTATTAATTCACATTCTAAATGGTTAGAAGTTAAAATCATGAACACAATCACTGCAAATGATACCATTATAGAACTTAAGGAAATATTTTCAACTCATGGATTACCAGATCAAATTGTTTCAGATAATGGGCCTAGTTTCACAGCTCATGAGTTTAAACTGTTTTGTGTGGCAAATGGTATTGAGCATATAACCACATCCCCCTATCATCCTGCTGGGAATGGTTTAGCTGAAAGAGCGGTAGGCATATTCAAAACCGCTATGGTAAAAATGAATACCGGTAACAAGTTTCTCTTAGAGAAAGAGTAAACAGGTTCTTAACCAAATACCGCACAACTCCTCATATAACAACAGGTGTTGCACCATGTGAATTGCTATGTGGTAGGAAAATTAAAACTCATCTTGACCTACTACATCCAACTGTTCAAAGGTCTGTTTCCCAACATCAACATACACAAAAAGTAAATCATGACAAATCATCCATTGAAAGAGAATTTGCAGTTAATGATAATGTGTATCTAAGAAATTATGGGAGAAAGGAAAAATGGATTCCAGGTCAAATTGTTCAATGTACAGGACCTGTGTCTTATAAAGTAAAAACAAATGATGGACTTATTGTCCGTAGACATGCAGACCAGTTAAAAATAACTTGTGCAGATAATAAGGGTGAATCTGTCAATCCCACCAAGTCTGATCAGTTCACACCAACTCAGTTTGTTCCACAACCAAGTTCTGTTGATATGAGTGAATCAAGTTGTCTAGAGTCAGAAAATGTAAATTCTGGAGTTAATGATTTAAATCCTAGACCTCCTGAGATAGAGAATCCAGATGGTCAGAATCTTGAGTCACCAAATCAGAAGCCACTGAGAAGGTCAAGCAGGACAATCAAAGTCCCAAATAAGTTAGACCTATGATTCTAAAGGTCAAAAGGACTTTGACATCATTGTTTTGTATTTTGATTATGTTGTGGCATATTGTGCATTGTTTGCAAGGATGTAATCTACCATAGTGTTCATGTTACAATATAATTGGTGATTTTAGGATACTATCAATTGTTCTATTGAGAGATGTGTTATTGTGTTCTAAGGGTAAAGGGATGTAATAGATTGAAATAATTGTGAGGTCAAGGGAACTCACTCTCTGTATTAGTATTATATTTATATTGTTATCTTGAGTGATGTCCCTTACATGTTGTTATCTATATATAGTGGTCTCTGGCCACTTGCTCTTTCTCTTCCTCTCTTTGCAACATGGCGTCTGTACATAATAAAGACTGTTAACAACCAACGCGGCTTCTCGTCAGTCATTACAATCCACGTCACCTAGATAAAGTATCTGCAATAACATTTAAAGTATCTGCAATAATCCTAACACTGTGCTAGGAAGTCGTGTGTTTTTAGTGTCCACCACCCAGGAATTCTAGTTCCCCCTCCCTAAAAATTCCCCCCCCCCTTCCCGAACCCCCGGAGAGTCATGTCTTGAAGAAACACCTTTTTTCCCGCAATTTCCGCAACATTTCTTCTATTAGAATGAACTGATGAAAAAGTTGACAAAAAATCGCCTTACACTTGCTTTTTAAGTTTAAGGATGAATTCAACCAGCTATTTCTCCTAACATTTTTAAGAATGCCATAAATAATTATTAAAACCACCAACATTTTGTAGTACCAAGTTGTGTTGTGGTTTATGGCGGAGGGGAGTGTGAGAGATGTCATATAACTTGAGGAGAGTTTGTATGTAGTAATGGCGGTGCACTGAGAGCGGATAAAACTGGGCAAAAAAAAAAAAGGTATTAGTTGTTTTTGTTTTCGTTTATTACAATCCTTTGATATTTCAAAAGCCAGATTTTAATCACGTCACAAACTGTTCTTTTTAGACAGTTGTATACAAAAGTTTAAAGAAAACAATCATACCCCTCCCCATTCCCCGGGACGAAGCAGAAAATATAAATAGTCCCTATATATTTTCTATTGAAAATATACAGGTCTACTTCAAGAAGTGTCCGATCCCTTTCCCCCACCCATCAGAAGTGACCCCCCCCCCCTAAGAAAGTCTACCACCCTCGAACGAAATGGAATTTATATAGAAAAAATATCTTTTAGCAGTGTTCCCCCTCCCCCCCCGGACAATTTAGTCCGCCCCCTCCCCGAAAATATCAAGTGCCCCCCCCCCCTCCTCCCCCGGAGATAAAAAGTCTGAAACACTGAACCAAAGTGTCGCAAAAACCCCGACCACATCACGGGTGCATTAATAGGCCTATAAAGAATGAAAGGTGAAGAGACGGGTCAAAACGGTCATATTTTTGTTACTCGTGTATTATCCTTAATCTTTTTGTTTACAATGTTACGCAACCAAAATGAGGAATTGCAAAATAACAAAATTATATAGATCTAATAGACCAACACATCACGCGCTTTACTTTTAAACTAATAACGGGACACTACTCACGCGCGAACAATTTGTGTGTTCTGAATAGCCTAGTTTTCGACCTTGTTTTACACGCGAGCCGCGCAACGGCTGTGCAGTAAAGGCGGCCTCTTGCTAGAGAAAGGACGGGGCGCACAGTATTGAAAAGTTCCGAACATCTCCTCATCGACGTTTCCACTCGTCTCAGTTCTGACTAAAAAAAAATGTAGCGAAAAATCAGTCTTTAATTTATATTAAACTTTTGTAAAATTAATAACCTTATGTAATTTTTTTTAATTAAAAAAAATCGTTTACGAATTTGCTAAACGAAAAAACTTCATTCTAGCCATATTGAACGCGTTCCAAATTTGGAAGTTGACCTCCATAACCTCGTTTTGCAAATCGGTGCCATGATTTTCAACCATGGCGTTCAGTAGTATCAGGAGTTGTTGTGGTGTCGGTTGATCGCGAGAAATTAATTCTTTTCAATGGATTATTTTAGTTATTTGGATAATTAAAGTTGCTTTTATTATCGTCTACCTATACATTGGTCTGTTTTTGTGTTTTCTGAACTGGATATTACAATGGATCGTAGATTTCACAGAAAAAGTTGGCGTCGGAAGAACTGTGTTTTGATGGGCTCCAGCAGTCACAGACTTCTTTCTTCTTCTACTCTCGATGTCATGCTCGTATTTTTGTGGATACTCATATCATGCTCGTGCGTATCGCACGCTGTCCAAGGTGAGCACGTTTCCAAAATATGTTCTTTTTGTCAATTATTTCACTTCAACTTCAAGCTCACCATCCTACCTAAAATTATTTTAATTCAAACTAGACTCTAGCTGAGTCTAGCTAGACTAGTAGCTAGACTCTAGTCTAGTCTAGTCATAAATTCGGTAAATTCTAGATCTAGATCTAGACCTAGATCTAGATCTAGATCTAGATCTAATCTATTTAGAGTCTAGATCTAGATCTAGATTCTAGAATCGAATCTAGAGTCTAGATCTAGATTTTCTAGTCTAGAATTTTTGACTGTACTAAAAAAACTAACAATTCTAGATCTACTAGATCTAATTCTAGAATCTAATCTAATTCTAAAATTCTAATTTTAGTCCTATACATTCAGTTTACTTTCTTTTCCTTGAGTATCATTAAAATTTAATTAAATTAGGCCTAGATTTGTTAATCACCCATGATCTATGTCTGTGTTACTTACTAGATCTAGATTCTATCCATTAGGGCCTATTGATTATGTTGAATATATATGTAGACTCTGTAGAGAAGAACAAACTGGAGGTGTAGTGTGTTGTAGTTAGTAGTGAATGTAGTGTAGTCTAAGTGTAGTGTAGGTGTAGATGCTAAAGTTGTAAATGACACTAAATGAGACTAGACTAATAGTACTCAATTTCTTTTTGTAGAATTTAGGTCTCTAGATCTACTAGAATCAGATAATTCTAGATCTAGTACTAATTCTAGTCATTCTAATAAAGTGTAGTGTAGTGCTGGTCTAAATTTTAAATTAAAATGTGTAAGCCAACAGTTGCCAATTATTAAGGTTATTAGGCTACCTACAGGCATAGATCTGGAATCTACCTATTACTTAATTACCAGGCTATTTGCCTATTTTGTTTTTAATAAATAAATAAATAATTTATGTAAGTTCAAAGTTTTAGCAAAAAATTTACTAGGCCTAAACTAAAATAAAAAAATAATAAACCAACGTAGCAGGAATACTAAATCTACTCTTCTATTTTCATTGCTAATCACTTGTTAATATTACATCTCCTAGTGACCCGGTGTGTGAATTGTGTTTTACTTATTTACTGAATGTTTTTGCTTAGGGCCTAATATTAATAAAAATCGTGTAGGCCATCGTGTGTAATTATTTTTTTAAATTGCTGAATTAAATAAATGCTGACGTCAACAAAGCCCTATAAATGTAGCCCATATTTTAGTTTAAAATAATTATAATAATACCTTAAAGTTTACTAATTATTAGTTTTATAAATTACTGCATTGTTCACCGATCAGTACGAAAATAAAGCAGGGTTTTTTAAACCCTGTTTACTTCAAAGTAAATTTCACGTAGAAAGATAATCTAGGCAGTTATATTTCAAAACATAGTACTTTCCACTAACCTTATCTCATGTATGTTTTCCATTTATCTAAGACCTGATATTGTTTTCATAAAACCAACAATGTTGTATCAACTAACATGATTTTTTTTTCATATTATAAAACACATTTGATGTGTTACATTATGCAGACATAATAACGCTGTGTGTAATTTTTCTATAGGCTTAATGATTCTTCAGTAATTATAATTATATCAATGTTCATCAATCTATTTTAATGGTAGTTTTTGTAAAATATTGATTATGAAGAGATCAAGTTTAATCCACAAATTGAAACAAGAGTTGTATTTTGCTTTCTCCCTCCAGTGTATGGCTATTGAAAATCAATATTTTAAAAGCTAATCTGTTGTCTCTGCACAGGAAAATCAATCCGGTGTTTGTTTGCTTGCAATTTGATCTGTTTGAATTGAGATGTGTGTTCTTACACTTAAAATTTGATAACGATTATATAGTAATTTTTGGCAAGAAAAGATTTGATCGCTAAAAAACATTGCTTACTTCAATATAAATTGTTTCATTTAATATTTCAAACAATATTGGTTCTTGTGGGTACATATTTATTTGTAGTCTAAAATTTGTAGTAACAACATGAAGTAATTTCTAACCTTAATATACATAATGATATTGATGTACTGATAATAATACAATACACTTTATATACAGCTATTTAACATGAGAGTTTGAGTCCATATTTCACTTGAACTTCAAACATTTAAAAACATTCTCTTTCTCCATATGTAAATTCATGATTTTTTAAATAAAACTTTAACACAAAGTGTAGAAGTATTTATTTCTTCGGGTCTATATTTTGTCTAGTTATAGTTCTATTTGATGTACAACATTTTGTCTTCATTAAAGTTTTAAAAATATGGTAATAAACTCAATAACAACCCTTTGATGCATGATTATGGTTAAGTGTTCAACTTTCTACTGAAGGATAATTTAATTTGTACCGTTCTTTTTGGCGCAGAGACAGACTGGTTCTTTTAATGGCATTTTAATTTTAAATACTCTCACTGTTTTTATCACGAAAGTACTAATTCAAACTACTTAAATCCTATACTCCATATTTGACACTATCCAAGTTTAATTAACCTAATAAGATTATTACCAACGAATAGTGAACATAGTTTAAAATTTTCCAACATTGAGAAACAGGCCTATGTCTATTCTTTTCAGTATTGACTTTCTCCTCAAAAAACATACGCCTACTTGAATGTACAAAAAACAACACACTTCTTAACAATAATATCGTTTGAATTACTTTGAATGAATGATACTGGTTTTATATATGCTATGTCATATTGATTAATATTTAATTGTTTCTTAATTTCAGTCACCAGTTTCAGTTATTGATTAACTTGGACAAGCTAAATTCTAGCTTGTCCCTTTAATTCCAATAATTTGATACTGAGCAACCGCTGGAAGAGAAATTAGATTTTTATAGTTATTTTAGGCCGGGCTGCCATTTTCCTAGTTAACAAGAATTATCTCCCGTTCTTGCTGTCTTTGATCCAACACATCAAAAATGTCTGCCTCTAGCTTCTAGACTAGTGTCTTCGTGGCTTCGTTGGTTTATCTCCACTTTTAGTTAGTATTGAGAAAAGAAATATATTATGTTCTAATGAATATTAATATTAAGCTGTATATTGATTAAATTAGCCACATAATCGCGACATTCTAATGACACTGAAACTGTGATACGCTATTGCCACCAATCATCCGGTGTATTTTTTAATCCCTTCACGACAGCCGGAAATTTCCGGACTGGTCAGCGGCCCTGCGGTTAATTTTGTTAACGCCGTTTTTAAGTGCCGTGACTCACAGGATCCCTGCATGAGTCCCGGTGGTAACGAATCGCGAACTAGAGCAGGCCGACCTATGGCCCCATGTCTGACATTTTGAAGGGAAGCGTCATCAGGTGTTACCATGGAGAGTTCTGTCATGTCACATAGGTCAGGCCTTGATTGGCTGGTTAAAACAAAGAGTTTAGCCGCCTGAAGATCTTGATACTTGCTTGGTTTGTCCGTACACATACCGATGTCTGTGGTAGGGAAGTAGATAGTGGAGCTATTGACCTTTTGCACGATCACGAACATTCTTTGGGAATCGCAAGATTTGAATAACAAATGTAATTTGTTTCGAGCTCTTATTGTACGACAGCGTTTTGTTTTATTCTGGCTGTAAAACATTGAGATCCTGCCGCTTCTTTCAATTTTTTAACTAAATTTTGAAGTGCAATCTTAATTATTTATTCTAGAAGAAAACAATTGGTGGTGTTGTTTCAGTACCACCTACGATAGATGCGAATGCAGCATTTTTACTTTATCATAAAGTAAAAATGCTGCATTCGCATCTATAAAGTTTATGACTACGTCAAAAATCGATTTGATGTAGTGTGGCGCAGTTTTTAGCCAACGATGCTTTACATAAATTGTGTGTATCGTTTGATCTATAGGGGTCGGCGTGGTCGAGTCGGTAAAGCTCATGGTTGCTAAACCGAAAAGTCTCGAGTTCGAACCCTCGGGCAGATGAGGCTCGTTAGCTGGGGACAGCCACTCTTCTAGGAGAGACAACTCCAAAATTAAACAACTGCTGCCTTGTAGTTTGTTCTTGGTTGGACAAAGGCTATGGAAGCAAATCCAAAAAGAAAAGCAGGCTGAAATCGGAGTCAATGGCCTCAATGGCGCATAACCAGTTGACACGTAACGCTTAATTGTGTTGGGGGCGTGGTCGAGTCGGCAAAAAGCTCATGGTTGATACATTCGAACAGTCTCGAGTTCAAACCCACTGGCAGATAAATCTCGATCCCCTTCAACACTAATAATTAAGAACGAAGAAGAAGAAGAAGAAGTTTGATCTATTTTGTTTGTATTCTAATTCTCCCAAGCTGAAATAATTATTTAAATTAATTTTTTGGCTTACTCCCAGTAAACTTTACAAGGCTGCTAATCTTGTTCCTTTAACGCATGAGCGCTCAGATATGACGCAGCCAGCATGAAATATTTTTCTCTCTCTCTAGATTCTAGATCGACGTTCGTTGTATCCTTCTCGCACTGATGCCTGTAATCTTTTAAAAGGGTGAGCGGTTAAAAAGTCGTGCGCCAATTTGGAGAGACTTTACACCTGTTACAAGCTAGCTGGTGTGTTCTACTTGGAAGGTGTCGGACCTATTTGTTGAGCCTAATAAACCACAATTGAACTGTGCTGCGCGGATGAATGCGCATCAGCGTAGCTAATACATTAGGAAAGCTTTGCCGAGTTATTCCTGTCGGCTTGCGTTCTTCACCTCAGTGCCCAGGTTACATCGTTACATGCCCATCTTGTAATGAAAGATAAACCGCTGCCGGACCAGGAGTGGTCTTTGGTTTCCGGCTCCGGGAGCTGCGGTCATCAATTGTGCGCTTGTCTTAGCAATCAGACCGCTACACTGGCACTCTCATTACTTCCTGGACCTGGTTAAAGCTGAGCTAGATTTGAGCCTGTGGTAGTCATACTGCTGTAACTCGTCCACTATTTCCTTTTGTCTTATTTCTTTTATTATTTTTGCTTAAATATATATTTTACATATTGTGGTGAGAGATGGTTCAATTATGAATAAAAATAGAACTCTCTCTTATTCCTGTAAGGGGATAGACTTTCTTCACATACTGTGTAAATGTTAAGGCCTGTAGCATTCCCCCTATTTAAAACACAACGGCACAATTGTATTGTATGTGGGAGTTTCTTTAAATTGTATGACACCACATAGATTTCTATATATCAAATAATACAGACGTATTTTTCTATTCAACAACACTCTATCAATGACGCTGATCAACCGTCACTTTATAGGTGTCGTGTTACATTCCGGTTATGAAAACTTTCAAGTCGTTTTGTGAAGACGGTGCGATGTGCGAGTATTACTAGTCCTTTAACGATTGGATATTTACATGTTATATGAGTTTCCTAACATACAGCGTGTAAATTGTTTTAGGTGAATTATAATTATTTAAATGACTGAAATAGAATACAACGTGAAATAATTGCCAGCGTCTTTGTGAATTTCTAGCAGTTTAAAACCAGTAGTGAACTCAGTAAAAGCTCTTGTGTTGAAAGTATGAAGTTGGATGCAGCCACTTGTACTGGTGTAATCCAGAGTGAAGTGTTTCTGTAAGCTGCACACGGCACGGCTCTATTTGAATTGATGGGTGGGGGAGGGGGGGGTCGATCCTGTTATGAAGCCCGAGACGCCGACCCTAATCTTGACCTTTCTGTAAAAAGACATGCCCCTGAATATTTCTGGTCGCGTTCTGTCCATTGCTTCACCCTGCATACCAAACTACTCCGCTAATGCTCTCTGCAGTATCAACATCATTTGCATGCACTGGGCGTTTGTGATTAAATTTCCATTACTTTAAGCATTCCTTTAAAAAAAAAGGAGGAAGACGCATTTAAAAAAAAAATTCCGAGAAAGGAAGGGTTGCCATCAGGTTGGTTTGATTCAACAGGCATTTATTTTTTTCTTAAATATCAAAAAGCCATTTTTTTTCAACGGCCGACGTTTTTAAATGTCAAGATTAGTTTTCGAGTTTTCTATTTTAATGATCCGATTAGAGGCCTTCAGTTATCAGGGCTTTCACTCTGTGCCGTCAATCACATGTAGAGGCAGAATCCGATAGTAATTATATCTCTTCATCTTGCTCGGCGCTAATAGCACGGCCATATGGAGAAGGAGAGTGCAGCTTCTCGTTACGGCTAATTGTGGGTAATGTACATTGTGGTGTAATGCAGCTTCTGTAATGACGTGTTGTTGTTTGCTTCACACCGTCATAGTCACATGAGACGGGTGTAGGATACCAGACGGGTGCTATTTGTGGAGATCAAACCCTGCCCCACGCTGGTGCGTTCTGCATGTCGTGTGCCGAGACGGACACAAACCTGCCATTAAATAGCTGTTGTTAACGGTTTCAGAGGCGGAGGCCAGCTTTTAAAATACCTGGTATATGCAGCAGGCAAAAATATTTTGGGGGTGAACACAGGCTTAAGAATAGTTTAATCATTGGCTTCGTCGTTTCAAATGTCGTTTACTTTCTCGCAGAGATGCATAGACTACATATTACTTACATTGTAGACACTACATTAAACAAGAAACCTTTACATTTGTTGTTCCATTATCCACCTCGTTGCTTTAATTATATTGAAAATTCGATGCACTGATTATAGTTTGGGTGTTGTGTAATTTTACACTACTCTTTGATAAATGTCTACATCCTTCAATAACATGCAAACCTAAAAATGTCCCTTAATTTCCTCAACATCCCACGTATTAACACCCTGTTATTTTAATATTTTCCCACAAATACATTTCTCTACGTTTATTTTTAATTTTTCTCTGTGTTGTAAAAAAATTGTTATACTGGCACAGTATTAAATACTGTCTGTATTTGTGAACTAAGTTGGCCTATTACTCTCACTGTACTACCTACACAGTGTGTGTAAGTGTAACCAACTGCCCCCAGGGTTTGTTTTATTTACCTAAGTGCTGCGCGGGAAAGTTGTTTTA
The DNA here is from genome assembly GCF_028476545.2 of Physella acuta. NCBI lineage: Eukaryota > Metazoa > Mollusca > Gastropoda > Physidae > Physella > Physella acuta. Next base: position 154,545 of record NW_026732490.1, read on the forward strand.
CCTGGCATGTTCAGTCTTCGATTTTTACAAGAAGGCAATTAATGGTTCGCGCCAGGTACCAGCAAATTGCTGGCTGATTAGTTGTCTAATTCCAGCGATACGGCACAGCGCCCTTGTAAACTGGGCTAATGAATTACACACAGAGTGTGGCTGCTGTAAAGTCTTGATTGTAAACAAATTTTTGGGATTTAGTACACATTATATATATATATATATATATATATATATATATATATATATATATATATATATATATATATATATATATATATATATATGCTTCAGTAGAGAAATACCCCATGGCGCCCCCTTAAGCCAGCCTGTGACTAAGCAAAGGATTGGGTGCTGACAGTGTTTACACGTCTTCTCTATTGAGTTGATCCCTCCCCGTCCAATACGTTCAAGTAAATTCCGACAACGGTTGAAAAAGAAGGTCAAAAAGGTGAGGCGTCCACCGCATACATTAAACACATTTCACAATTTGCATACCCGAGTGTGTTTACAACATGGCCGCAACTAGCCGGTGAAGGAGGTTTTTTTTTTTTTTTCTGTAGTTGTCTTGTTATGAATCATTGCCATCTTTTGTTTCGTGTGGCAAAAATGTGATTTTACAGGCAGATATAAGTTTACCCTGTTAGTTATTAACGTACATTTTTATCCAAATGTCACTGCTTAAAGTTAAAAAGTTTATTTTTTATTTTACAAGTAAAAAAAAAAACAGCCACGATAACCTTCAATTACAGTAAGCAATTTATCTCTATTATCACATTAATACCATCTGGTGAGCATTTTGTTTTTATAACTTATTTTTTATGTATTTGTTCATCAGTTGACATACGTTTCTGGAAATCTAATACACTTAAGTTGAGAGACTCGAAACTGCCCACGTCTCTCCTGGTCTTTGTCGAGTCGTTCAACTAGAAATGCTGAGCCCGTAGGGATTCACCCTGCATTTATGTTTCCCCAAAATCAATACTCTTTTATTATGTGGGATATTTGCAATGTCCATCGGTGGATCCAACTTTATATTGTCGTCTGACTTACAGACCCGGCCTCAGTGGTCAGTGGGATCCTGCTCCACTGATTCCTCTCCTCATTATTATGGTAATCAGCTGCTATAAAAGAGTTCTTCCAGAGATCTGAAATATTGCCGGCACTGGTACCGGAGATTTTCTTCTCCGTCCAATTTCTACTTCCGCCTGGGGATATTTATGATAAAGTCGTTTGGTTCGCGTCTGCCCATGGACCGTAATGTACGTGTACGACTATGTGTCTGCCGTGTTGTAAGACTTCCTTGTCCACCAGCAGACTAAAGGTTCTGAAAAAGTTTATCTCTAACTTGTGTTTCCCCGTGTAAGTTCTCTGAACATTTCTCGATCAACTGCAACTTGGCTGTAAACTTTTGATGATCTGTTGCAAGTTCTCTAAACCTTCGTTAATCTACTGCAGGTTGAGTTGTCTGAACATCCGTTAATCCTTTGCAACCTCATTAAACCTGCGTTGGTGTACGCTTACCGCCCTTACTTATTCAAAAAGAAAACAAAGGGCCAGCACTGAGAAAATAGTTTTGTAGATTTAGAGGAACGAGTTCATCAATACATAGTAAACTTTGTTGATTTTAAAGCTTATTTTACCTGCTCCATTTGTACGGCTGTTTATGTTTCATCAGTGCTCTTGTTGCGTGAAGAAAAAAAAAGTTTCAATTATTTTGTTTTGTTTTAAATTTTTTTATGCCTACGTAAATAAATAATATAAAGTAGCTATTAAAAACGTTTTTATTTTTAGTTCCTTTCAAGTTGAGGGGCGGTTTTTTGGTTGTGTTTGTATTTTAGTAATTATTTTAACAAACATAAGCAGATGGTGGATAGTTAAAGTAAACATCTTGATGTTTAGGTGATGTTCTCGTGTATCTTTTGCTATCTTGAACTGAAATTAGACGTCGCTAACACTAGAACCAGTGTATATCAACTATCAGGTAGTAGCACTCTTAAAGGTTCTTTATTCAACGTAGTTTCTCCAACTTTCCAGGTAGTAGCAGTCTTAAAGGTACTCTCTACAACGTACCTGGTTTAACCATCAGGTAGTAGCAGTCTTAAAGGTACTCTCTACAACGTACCTGGTTTAACCAACTTTCAGGTAGTAGCAGTCTTAAAGGTACTCTCTACAACGTACCTGGTTTCACCAACTTTCAGGTAGTAGCAGTCTTAAAGGTACTCTCTACAACGTACCTGGTTTCACCATCAGGTAGTAGCAGCCTTAAAGGTACTCTCTACAACGTACCTGGTTTAACCAACTTTCAGATAGTAGCAGTCTTAAAGATACTCTCTACAACGTACCTGGTTTAACCAACTTTCAGATAGTAGCAGTCTTAAAGGTACTCTCTACAACGTACCTGGTTTAACTAACTTTCAGGTAGTAGCAGTCTTAAAGGTACTCACTACAACGTACCTGGTTTAACCAATTTTAGTAGCAGTCTTAAAGGTACTCTCTACAACGTACCTGGTTTAACCAACTTTAGTAGCAGTCTTAAAGGTACTCACTACAACGTACCTGGTTTAACCAACTTTAGTAGCAGTCTTAAAGGTACTCTCTACAACGTACCTGGTTTCACCAACTTTCAGGTAGTAGCAGTCTTAAAGGTACTCTCTACAACGTACCTGGTTTAACCAACTTTCAGGTAGTAGCAGTCTTAAAGGTACTCTCTACAACGTACCTGGTTTCACCAACTTTCAGGTAGTAGCAGTCTTAAAGGTACTCTCTACAACGTACCTGGTTTAACCAACTTTAGTAGCAGTCTTAAAGGTACTCTCTACAACGTACCTGGTTTCACCATCAGGTAGTAGCAGTCTTAAAGGTACTCTCTACAACGTACCTGGTTTCACCATCAGGTAGTAGCAGTCTTAAAGGTACTCTCTACAACGTACCCGGTTTAACCAACTTTCAGGTAGTAGCAGTCTTAAAGGTACTCTCTACAACGTACCTGGTTTCACCATCAGGTAGTAGCAGTCTTAAAGGTACTCTCTACAACGTACCTGGTTTAACCAACTTTCAGGTAGTAGCAGTCTTAAAGGTACTCTCTACAACGTACCTGGTTTCACACAGAGCCGCATGTTTTTACCTGGTGTGAAGAGATGACTTTAGCATTACAGGGCCGGCACGTATCTGTCCCATTGGGAAAACTCCGGGGCTTACCAAATGACAGGTGCGTGATTTTTTTCACGCTTATCCTACCATGTATTTTGTTTTGAAGAATTTTTTAAAGAGAGCTCAGATAGCCGTCACTAAGTCTCACGTATTCTTTTTTTTTTTATATCGGCGAAACGTCTGACGTCTTCTAAAACGTCAGGACGATTATTTGTATATTTTTATGGTGGACGTATAGATGTGCAAGAGGGTGGGGAGGGGGAGGTTTTACCTTCAAGGCAAATGGGGTTGGAGTTATTATTTGTCTTAAATTAGCAGGTTTTGTTTCCTAACACAATTAACATCTTTCTAAACAGTTAGGTCTGATTGGTTCAAGCTCTGCCTCTCAGTGGGGTAGGCAGGTAAGCCGATCCTACCTCTGTGAAGTTTTTTTGGTGTAAGTCCATACAGGAGTATAGTAGTCCATGGAGTCTAGTAATCCATGCAAAAGTCTAGTAGTCCATGCAAAAGTCTACTGCTCTATGCAGGAGTCTAATAGTCAATGCAGGAGTCGAAAAGTCCTCGCAAGAGTCTAGTAGTCCATACAAGAGTCTAGTAGTCAATGCAGAAGTCTAGTACTCCTTGCAGAAGTCGAGAAGTCCCTATACGAGTCGTTTAGTTCATACAAGAAGGCTTTGTTAACGCAGATAGTTCAGATAATGTTGAGCCGAACAGATTGTGAATCCCCCAACAAATGATAAAGCAGTAAATGATTAAGACATTTAAAAAAATGATCTGGCAGATTTTGCTTTCAAATAAAAACAGTTCTATCCTTCCATTGAGCTGAAATGGTTTTTCCTGTGATATAATGCCGCTCTATCTTAATTGCACAGCACATCACCTTTTGTTTTTTTGTTGTGCTAAAGCCTTTGATTTCCTTGGCTAAAAGGTTTTAGGTTTCCGGCTCAGGTAAAAAGCAGCTATAAACTAAACTAATCCGGCGATAATTTTTTTACTTGAACGCACCCACCCATCGTAGAGCCGGCAGGCTGTAGGCTAGACATCACCGCGTAGTGATTTGATTACAGGGCTGTTTTTAAAAGGCTCTTTGCCTAGTTGAAGAACTAGATTGCGTAGACAGACATTATGTGTACTGGAAACTTCTGATGGATTTTTTTTTTTATTGCGCGAGGGAGATTTGATTTTGGCAGCGCATTTAACAGCCCAGTAGATAATGGTATCAATTATTGTATTCTAATAATGGTTTTAAATACCTTGCGCAACTGTTTGGTGAGTCTAAAATACGGGACAAAAATAGATTCTTGTGGGAAAACGTGATCACGAAGCGTTGAGATAATCTCTTGTTATTCCAGGCCTCTTGGCACGCATTTTTTTGTTATTTTTTTTACCTTCTTGTTAATTTGATGCATAATTCAAGGTGTAGTAATTACCTGGTCCATTTCCTCTAAACTCGAAAAATTCGTTAGCAAGGGGATAATACATATTTTACACATTTGATTTTCTCATATTCTGCACTTTTCGTGTTCTCACATTACACACGAGAAAATTATTTCATTTCAGTAGGCCTTAGTTTTTTACTTTCTCGTATACGAAGTATACAGGAAGTATTGTAATCGTGTAAAATTTTTTAAAAAATCTACCCGTTTTACAGTTTTGCAAGTTTGTCCGTATATCTGTGTGTGGATGTGTGTCTGTGTGTCATTGAACAAGATCATTTGAACACCGTTACAGCTAGGTTGACGTCCTTTATTTTTTTAAAGCGATTTCAGATATCCGGAAGTTGAATTTATTCTGCTTTTGGTTTTTCAAAAGCTTACAAGTTGAGTACTGTTTCAGACAGAGAGACGAAATTTTTACATATAAGTAAAAGATCTAAATCTCCGCCTTCTATCAAATATTGAGTAATTTCTGTTTACCGGAAGTAGTACTTTACGCTATTTCCGATTTCTAAAAAAAAACGCATATGAATTTATTAAGTACTAATATTCCGCACTATTACACATTCATTGGTTGCCATTCACTTGGTGCGCAGTTCTTTTTTCTACGAGATTCTATTCTGTTTAAGTAATTAAAAACAATTATTGCCATCCCCCATAGTGTTATATCAGCATATTCTAGAACGTTTAGGGGAGATCACACAATGCCACTAACAAAAACGTATCGTGGTCCGCTATTTTTCCTCAAGCAATTTCATTAGTGTAAGAGGCTTTGAGTATATTTTAAACAATGTAAGTAATTCAATGAAACTTCTGGCCTATAACTTCAAACAATGTAGTTAATTAAAAGGTTTTAGTACTCTCATTACTGCCGTGTGTCTCATAGAAACTGTGATGACACATTGTCCAGTTTCATGGCTAGCTACATTTAGGCTCTAGGAATACATTAAAACCATGACGTCTCAGTTCACACCTCAGCATCCCCCTTATTTAAACAATTAGTCCCTACCCATGTCAGGGGGAAGGGGGCAACTGACCAGCGGTCTGTCATTAGTCACCATTCATCTCGTGTCTTTGTTCTCTTTTGGCGCCGTCTGGCGATGGTTTCTTTAAAGTGCTGCCATCTCCTGGCTCTATTGGGTAGCACACTCATTAGGTAGCGTCTCGTACATACGCTATTTTCTTATCTAAAACCGTATTGTATTATTTACAATTTCACTTAATATACCAATTTTTCTTATTTAAAACTCATTTATAATTTCACTTAACATACACATTTTCATATTTAAAGCCCTAATTTGTTTACCAGACACATATAATATACACATTTTAATGTACACATTTTCTATTTAAAGCCGTATTTTATTATTTACCATTTCACTTAATATACACATTTTCTGTTTAAAGTCGTATTTTATTATTTACAATATTACTTATTTACAGATGTTCTTATTTAAAACCTGTTGTATTATTTTTGAGTGGATATAAAACCAAGAACATTGAAAACCCTTCACGTTTCGACTTTCAAGTTTGTTACTATGTTGCCTAGGTTTTTAAAACAAACAATTTAAAAAAAACAACATCCCAGTAATTTTAAAGCTCGTCTTTGTGTTCGTGCTGGTTAGATGGTGATTTTATCTTTTCAACACGAGGGCTGATTATTAAATCAACTTTTAAAACTTGAAAATTAAAAATTCCTGACAATTTAATTGTGTAATTGGTTGTAACGATCCTTTAATTTGGTGTAATTAAATAAATCTGCAAAGGAAGAAAATATTTGTTCCGTTTTTTTTATTCCTTCGGCAGATGTGGAAATAATTGTTTTTTTTTAAAGTTGGAGATAAATGGCGTCACCCTCCTGGGGATGGGGGATAGGAAGTGCCAGAAGCAGTGGGGCAAATTTACATGGAGAAAAAAAGACATTTAAAATGAGGTCCGGGCTTATTGGAATGGAGGACGTGGCACACGCGTTAGTGACATCCTCGCTGGGGAATTGAAGAGGGCTGTAAATGAGCCGAGAGCGAGAATGTGAAGCTGCTCACCTTGAAGTCACCAGACGGCATCTGGTTTGGTGCTATCGTGGTCCCCATCAGCGCCACTCTTATCGCGTGTCATCGGCACCAGCAAGCCCCCCCCCCTCTCCCCACCCTCCCACTAAACGCTATCTCTCAGGTCAGCGACACCTTGTCTGTTACCTTTAAATGTGTTTTCAGACGAAGGCCACTTGTATCTCTCTGGTGTAGAGCCTGAAGTATGTGTTATCTTTGTACCAGTTTCAATCTGATACTTCCTACGGAAACGGCCGTGTATCGCTCTTGTCGAGTGGCTGATAACTCTAACCTAAACAAATTATCACAGTTAAAAAGCGTTATTGTTTTCTCTCCAATTACCAGGGGAAACGCCCACATTTTTATAAATTTAACTTATTTTTAAAATTTAATGGTCACAACTCATAGTTGATATGCTTGTGTTAATTTTATTTTAAACTCACAATTCATTCACCTCATCGACGTCTGTATTAAGTATTGAACAAAAAAGTTGGTTGTGTTCCGTTGTTTAATGTTGTAATAAGACATGTATAGCGCCCCCTCCCCACATTTATTCAATCTTCTCGGCACGCCATTGCTTGCTTGTAATAACACGGTACTCTGTGTAGCTAGTGAATGTCTTATAATTGAAGCCGTCGCTGGGGAGTCAATGAAACCCTTCAAAGATACCTTTGGAGTTGTTGTCCCCGGCGCCCGATTGAGTCTAGACCGTCTGGGTGGAGGGGAGACCACGAGACGGCGGTGAATGGGCCGGGCCCTCGGCGCGGCGCTCGGCGCGAGATTTTTGTACACTCCCGCTCCCAGTGAAAGAAACTGGGTCACCAATAGACGGTGAGACTACAAAGGTGAGACGTCTCGGTGAGCCGTGTGATTTACTGCCAGCTGTTTTATTGGCTCCGCTGTTTGGGCTGTTGGGGTTTTAGGTAGCAGCCGGTGTTGCTGGTGGTTACACACTGGCTGTCTAACTAGCTACAACAACATAAACTGTCTAACTGGCTACAACATATACTGTTTAACTATGGCTATATAAATAAATACTAAATTTGGCTACAACAAAATATACTATCTATGGCTACATTAACACATACTAACTGGCCACATAAACACATAATTAACTATGGCTACATAAACACATACTGTTTAACTATGGCTACATAAGCACACCTTATGACTATTATGAATCAATGGAATATCAATTTGTCAACATAATTGTAGTAACTGTCCATTCAGAAATTTGTTCCTGACTTAAACTGACCTCAGACAGTCTGATATCCAGATAAACGACCACATCATTCCATCTCTTATCCGTCGATGTAAAACCTTAACATTTTGTTTACATTATGGGTTATCCGCCGATGTAAAACCTTAACATTTTGTTTACATTATGGATAAACTTCAAACACGGCTAGTTTTAAACGTTTTTTTAAATCTGTTTGTATCTAGCCTCTAAACAAGCACCGTCTGTTTCTTACACGTGTAGTTTATGTTAACCCTTTATTTACGGAATTATGTTCTGAATGAGATTTTTACTTAAACAATGTGTTACTATATTGCTTTTGGCACATTTAAAGCATATATCGAAGGAAATTTCGTTTCATAAATTTTTAATGGCCCAAACAGATATTGGTACTTATAAGTACCGTCAGTAAACTAGGACATTTTTTTTCAAAAATTTTTTTTTTACAAAACAGGAACAAACGATACAATTTATTAACTAATAACATGGCAATCATTATAACAATCACTTTTTGTAATTTTCACACATAAATACAGCACAAAAGAATATTTTGAGTACGATTTTTACTGGATGTTCTATCGGAACACATCTTAGACCTCAAACACAGCAAAAGTAGTCGACATGTCATGCTCCCTCAATCTTGTCTGTGGTCTTTCTGGTGTAGCAACGGTTGCCGGAATGAACATGATTTTGCTGGAAGCTTCCAATAGCTAGTACAATGAGCCGCATTAACAAACAAAAGCCTAGTCATTCAGCACGCAACTACAAGTAATACTAGTATAAGTGTAGCCTACTAGAATGTTATGACAAGTCTACACTACAGTGCGAAGTTCATAAATAGAAGTGAGCTCAATGTGTTTAGGATAGCCGTAGTCGCCTACTCCTTTCTGTTTAATGATTAAAATTTACCTTATAGATCAATACTTTATGCAGAAGTATGGACTATTACTAGCCTACATGTATACATTACGTAAATGCTAGTTGTTGTAGGCAAGACAGTTTAGAGCAGTAAATATAACTAACAAATTAAATCTTACAACTAGAACTAGGCTTTGGTATACAAATGAAGTAAACTAAACCTTGTAAACGAGCCCGCAACTAATACCTTTATTCTTGTTATTTTTTTACTACTAGAAATTAACATGTAATTACAATATTTCTTAGGTAAACCATATGCTAAACTTCTTATAAATGTGTAAATATCATTTTTTGAGTACATTTCGATAATTAATTATCAAGACAATATTTATGTAACTCCACATAAAAAATCTGCCATTTTCTAAAAATCCTAAAAAAATGACCGTGTGCCCTGACGGTACTTATAAGTCCACTTGTAAACATCGATCTAATACAAAGACAATTTGATTAAAATTGTATAACTAGAAGTTAAATGCGTTTGCCTGACTATTGAAGTTGCCTATAAAAAATATTTGGGGTTGAAAACTTGAAAAATAAGGTAAAACAAAGGGAAATCAAGAACGTATGTAAGAACTGTACAGAAAAATTGTGAACTACCGATATAGCAAGACATTGAAAATTGCGCCACACCAGTAATTTTCAAAAAACATTGATACCTCCGACTACCTGCGACTCAGGGGAGATAATACTATTAATTACTTCAATAATTTTTAAAATTCGTATTAAATTAAAAATAATACAGGCATTTAATTAAAGTGGTACTTATAAGTACCGTCAGTAGATAAAGGGTTAAGATAAGGACTTGTGTTAAATTGTCATCAACCTCTTGGTTTTTTTAAATTTATAGTTGTAATGACAACCAATGGTGTGTGGGTTTATTTTTAAATATGTTTTAAACCGCTTATGTCGGTGTCATATATCACATGGACGTCAATCACTTTTAAATTGACAGTGTGTGAGTGAGGGTGGGTTCTAAAAATATACGGTTGATATAACCCAAACTAGCGGCCACTTTATGAAACGGTTGATCTAACCCAAACTAGCGGCCACTTTATGAAACGGTTGATTTAACCCAAACTAGCGGCCACTTTATGAAACGGTTGATCTAACCCCAACTAGCGGCCACTTTATGAAACGGTTGATCTAACCCAAACTAGCGGCCACTTTATGAAACGGTTGATCTAACCCAAACTAGCGGCCACTTTATGAAACGGTTGATCTAACCCAAACTAGCGGCCACTTTATGAAACGGTTGATCTAACCCAAACTAGCGGCCACTTTATGAAACGGTTGATCTAACCCAAACTAGCGGCCACTTTATGAAACGGTTGATCTAACCCAAACTGTCTCTAATCCTGGAATGTCAAGCGTGACTGGCACTGTAATTTAAGCATATGCCACCACGTGACCTGTTGTTTGTTGCCTGGTGCTCGTGTACCTGTTAGCAAGAGGCGATAATGGTTTTATCCAGTACCACTAACCATTGTAACTGTCTGGATATAACTGTGGTATCATATTGCCATTTGTATAGTATACACGCACATAAAAATACGCACATGGAAAGAACACAACAAACCGAAAATATGCAACATAAAACGTGTGCAAATAACTCCGTAGACAGAAAAGAACGCTAACACTTGACATAATATACCGCCAAACGTTAAAGTTTAGCACTAGTCTACACGACGAGAACATGAGCACTACCTAGGTAGACATACTAGTGATTTTGTGGTGCATGGTTTTAGTGTCTAGTTTCATGGTCATGTACTCTAAATAAATAGATCTATTTTTAACTTTAATGTGGTACAGTGTATATAAATGGATCTAATGTTACCTGCCTCTTGATATACAATAAATGAGCAGATCTATTAGCCACGTGATACACAGTAAATAAACAGATCTAATATTAGCTACCACGTGACACAATGTAAATAAACTGATCTAATATTAGCTACCACGTGACACAATGTAAATAAACTGATCTAATATTAGCTACCACGTGACACAGTGTTGTTACTTGCATGTCAGCTTGTTCTCCTGCTATACATTAAAAGAATGTTTTGGTTGGTCGAGCTTTATGGAGGGTTTCAATAATAGATTAGTCTTACGTAATGTGGCTGGCTATTGACACGTGGGGCACCCAGGCACAGCGTGTAATCAATACGTCCGTCTAGGATAGATTAGTGTCTGTGTGCTATCAACTCACCAAGACTGCACCCGTTGTCCAGGCGGTCAGCTGTGAGCACTTGTCGTGTGTGGAATCAACTCACCAAACTGCACCCGTTGTCCAGGCGGTCAGCCGTGAGCACGTGTCGTGTGTGGAATCAACTCACCAAACTGCACCCGTTGTCCAGGCGGTCAGCTGTGAGCACATGTCGTGTGTGGAATCAACTCACCAAACTGCACCCGTTGTCCAGGCGGTCAGCTGTGAGCACGTGTCGTGTGTGGAATCAACTCACCAAACTGCACCCGTTGTCCAGGCGGTCAGCTGTGAGCACGTGTCGTGTGTGCTATCAACTCACCAAGACTGCACCCGTTGTCCAGGCGGTCAGCTGTGAGCACGTGTCGTGTGTGCTATCAACTCACCAAACTGCACCCGTTGTCCAGGCGGTCAGCTGTGAGCACGTGTCGTGTGTGGAATCAACTCACCAAACTGCACCCGTTGTCCAGGCGGTCAGCTGTAATAAACTCACCAAACTGCACCCGTTGTCCAGGCGGTCAGCTGTGAGCACGGGTAGTGTGTGGAATCAACTCACCAAGACTGCACCCGTTGTCCAGGCGGTCAGCTGTAATAAACTCACCAAACTGCACCCGTTGTCCAGGCGGTCAGCTGTGAGCACGGGTAGTGTGTGAGAACATAAATGAACACTTGAAACAAAGCCTCATCATTTATTTACCGGCTCACACACGAGCACGCACGTGCGAGGGGAGCGTGTGACGCGAGGGCCAGATCTTTTGAAAGGCTTTCAAATAATTCACTTGTCAGATCAAAAACAAAAAAAAAAACTTCACAAACTACGTTTCTCTTATCCTGCTCTTTTCTAGAACGATAACTGCCAAGATTTATGATTTTAAACTGAATGATAATTTTATTTTATATCACGGGCACACTAACACAGCCTCGTGTAGAATACAAAACTTCAGATAACGATTCTTTGTCTAGTGAGATGCGTTGTTCAAATTAATAATTACAGATGCAATTTTAAAGTAGTGCCTTCGGGAGTTTGCGATAATTATGTGTGCCTGCATGCTGTATGCGGAGAGAAACGTGTATTTTTGGAACATACCGTTTTTAAATCCCTGGTTACATCTAATACTGAAAGTAAATTACACTTTTTTTTTGTAATTAACCCCTCGCCCGGCTCTCGTTATTTTCACTTTCACCATACACGTTTTCATTACGTCTCGTTTTTTTGTTTCATCCCGTGAGCCGCGGGAACCCCAGCCGGAGTGAGCCAATGTCTCACCATCCAGCAGACGTAATGTACTCGTTCCACAAGCCTGGCCCAGGAGTAGTATATTAGGTCGCTTTTGGTTAGTATTTTTGGCGGAGGTGGGGATGTGGAGGAACAATGACATATAGCAAAATACTCGGGAGCAGGATGCGCGGGTGGCGCAAAGACATATAGCAAAATACTCCCAGCCTGGCGCATCGGGATGTGGAGGGTGGGTGAGCAGGATGTGGGGGTGGCGCAAAGACATATAGTAAAATACTACGCCAACTGCGGTTGGCGGAGGTGGTGGGGAAGTAGGTCACCTTTTGGTGACCTTGTGACGTAATCTTTGACCTTGTGACGTAATCATCGGCCTTGTGACGTCATCATTGACCTAGTTACGTAATTTTAATGCGTTTTTAATGAGTTTTAATGAGTTTTAAAAATTTTAATTAGTTTTTTAATTAGTTTTAATGAGTTTTTTAAATTTTAATTAATTTTTGACCTAGTTACGTAATTTTATTGTTTTTTAATTAATTTGATTTTAATTACTTTGTTTGTGTTTTGTTTGTTTATTTTTAATAAGTTTAATTAATTCGATTTTTTATTTATTTTGTATTTGTTTGATTTTAACTTTTTAATTATTTTTATTTTGTTTATTTTTAATTTAATTATTTTATTTTTAATAAGTTTAATTAATTTGATTTTTATTTTGTATCTAGTTACGTAATTTTAATTTTATTTTATAATTCGTTTGAATTTTTATTGACTAGTTATGTAATTTAATTACTTTGATTGTTTAATTAGTTTGTTTACTTGTTGTTTAATTTAATTACTTTGTTTATATTGTGTAATTTTTATTAACGAGTTACGTAATTTGCTTATTTGTTTGAAATTCATTTTAATTAATTTGATTTTAATTACTTTGTTTAATTTATTTATTTGATATATTTCTTTTCTTTGTTGTTTAATTTGTTGGTTTGTTTGAATGTATGTATGTTTTAAATTCTCCCCTACAACGACCGTGTACAAAAAACAGGTTAAATTCTCCACCACAACGAACGTTACAAACATAGAACATCCATTAAAGATAACGATCACCCACAGCTGTTACGTATCGACCCGCCCGCGAAGTTTTCTCACCGCTGCCCGTTTTAATGGGAATGTATTGATCGCAGCCGCTGGCCCATCACACCTAATTAAATTTTTGTTATGCTTCACCGAGTTTCCCCCGAGCGGTTGACGGGTCATGATGATTTATGTGGGTTCGCGAAGCGATCCCACCGGGGGGGTATGGTAATTAACGCGAAGCCAGCGTTAAGTGTGGGAACACCTGTTACCACGTTAATCGATTTTTCCCCTGGTTGGGTCCCGTGGTTTTCACTAACAGTTATACGGACAGTATCATAGGTTTTTTGTTTTCACCTAGGCAATGTTTTGTTGTTGGTTGGTGTAGAGTTTATACGAGGGTCGGTGAAGTTTTCACCGAGGTTGGTTTTGAACTCGAACCATGCATGTTTAGGAATTGCTAGGTGTAGAGTTTATACTAGGGTGGTATGGTTTTGGTTTCACCATGGCTTGGTTCAAAGTTGTTACATGCATGCTTTGGAGTTGATAGGTTTCAAACTAGGGTCGGTGAAGTTTTCACCGAGGCAGGTTACAAAGTTGATACAGGCATGTTTTAGGAATTGGGGTGGGCCGTGTTCATACTAGGCTCGATGAAGTTTTCACCGAGTGATGTTGGTACACGATGTTTTGGAAGGGGTTGGTGTAGAGTTTATATCAGGGTCGGTGAAGTTTTCACCGAGGGAGGGTTCGAAGCTAGACCATGTATGTTTAGGAATTGTTAGGGGTAGAGTCTAGAGTGGGAAGGATTTTGTTTTCACCGAGTGATGTTGGTACACAGATGTTTTGGAGTTGGTAGGTTTCAAACTACCGTCGGTGAAGTTTTCACCGAGGTGTGTTTCAAAGTTGCTACATGTATGTTTTGGAAGTGTTAGGGGCAGAGTTCATACTAGGGTCGGGGGAGTTTTGTTAACACCGAGGCATGTTGGTACATACATGTTCTTGGAATTGTTGTGGGTAGAATGTATACTAGGGTCGTGGGAGTTTTCACCTAGGTAGGTTTCAAAGTTGTTACATGTATGTTTAGGAATTGTTGACAGTCGAGTTCATACTAAGGTCGGTGAAGTTTTCACCGACTCATGTTTCAAACTCTGTCCATTCATGTCTTGGAGTTGTTGCGGATAGAATTTATACTAGGGTCGGTGAAGTTTTCCCGATGTAATATTGTTTTTGTCTTTACCAGTTCGTTTTGTGATGGTGTGTGTGTGTGTGTGTGTGTGTGTGTGTGTGTGTGTGTGTGTGTGTGTGTATGTGAGAGCTTTTTTGGTTTGAGTGAAAAAGTTTGGTTTGCGGTGTATAACTTACACCGATGTTTTGACTGCGTAGGATTTCAAAGTTGGATGGGAAAGTTGTCACACCTTAGTAAGGTGGTGGTAAGGTGGTAAGGTGGTGGTAAGGTGGTGGTAAGGTGGTGGTAAGGTGGTAAGGTGGTGGTAAGGTGGTGGTAAGGATCACAAAAGAGCATTTAAATGTATATAAAAATTTTATTTACTTAAAACAACTCCTGATTGTGTGTGTGTGTGTGTGTGTGTGTGTATGTGCAGCCTGTACAAAAGGACAGTCTGGATAATAGCGTCGATGTTCTTCTTCTACCACATCACCCGTTTCCCAACCCCTCAACGTATTCAAACAGAAAATACACTTGACAAGGTCACCAGGTCCAATGAAGATAAAACCATTTTTAGCCAAACTGATAGGGTCGACCGGGTAGACGTCGGACCAACACCCCGAAAATGTTTGCAACCTTTCGTCCTCATCATGGAACCTGATGTCACTGTCCCTGTCAGAAGCTGGGTTGGGTGGTGGTGGTGTCTCATCAAGGGGCTCAATAAAGGTTCCACCTATAGGTCGCTGTACAAACACTCTCTCATAACCTAGATTCATCTCCCCTTGATTAGTCTCATGAAAGGTACTGATCATCTGTACAGGATACAATCTCACTTCCTCGGGTTCAATATCAAGACCCGTTTCCGTTTGATCCGACATTCCCGTGCTCTCACGGGAATCCCATCCACAGCACTGAAGACAAAAACATTCACCGGACATGGTATAGGGTTCTTATACGGCGGTGTTTATAGTATTCCCTGAATACCACACCTGGGTGGGCTATCGATCAATACCGTAAAGGGCGGTTTCCAACTCGGATCCAGTATTTTAAATGGTTGATTTTGCTTCCAGTCATGCCTCTTATACAGGATACCGAGTTACATAACTTTCAGGGACAAGTAACAAAACAATAACTCACATCAAAAATTTAAAAAAGATCGTTTATATCATAAGTTTTTATTGAATAAAAACAACCCCATCAGCATACCGTCATGGTTCTGTCTTATTTACATATTTACATTAAAGTCTCGTTAAAGTCATGGTTGGTAAACTAAAGGGTCTTATATGTCTAGGGGAGATGTTGTGACATTGTCTGCGTCTACTTGTCTTTTAATGTAAAAGTAAGAAAGTGAGTTTCTGTGTTGGGTGTAAGTGTATATCCCCGTGTTGTATGCTCTGAACCCTGTGTTTGTCCCACCACTTGGTTCCTTTGTTGTGAGGACCTGCATGAAAGATTCTTTGCCTAGTGTGTTGTGATTTTTAGATAATCCTTTGGTTGATGTTTTATTATACTCGCCAAAACAGTGGTACGTCTTGCTACATAAAGATACCATCCCATCCCCTTCATATTCTAATTTAAACAACCCCGGTGTTCTCTTTTCATAAATTTTCCTAGCCCTACACTCTAGACAATGACTATCTACCGTGCCTTTGCCGCTTATAAATTGTGGTCTATGTGAGTCGCATACTTCTGAGGGGAACCATTTGTCGTAAATGTCAAAAAACTCGTGTTCTAGTCCCGGTCTAACGGCTTTTAACAAGTCATCGGTACTTAAGGCTAAGTATAAACTGTCAGTGTCCATCTCACATAGCTGAAAGTCGGTTCTATCTATATATTTGTCTATAAAGTCATAATAAAATTCTAACATCCTAAGTTTCGCGTACTGATAAACGAAAAAGCCTATCTGAAGAGGGAGATCCCAAACTATCTTCTTTTTTAACGTTTCTACTTCGTAAACAGCGTCGGTAAGTTTTGTCATTTTTTTAAATCGTGGATTATTAATACAATCCCCTATATCCCTAGCCCTACAGTAGGTCATGTCCGCATGTCGTGTTTTATCCGTCAAAGTTTTACCGTATGCCGCGTTTCCTAACAATTTCATTGTTTCACTAGTTATCGCGTATTTGTCGTCTATGTCCCCCTTTCTTCGCGCGTCTGAAACTGTATCCCCAAATGTCTTAAAACATGCAACCGGATTATATTCAACGACTTGATAAATTTTACTGACTACCAACCCATGATTTAAATACCACTTTAAAAGGGGGGTCGCTAATAAAATTTTCTCCCCTGTAAAGCTACCGATTAAAGTCCGTCTACCGCTAGTTAATAAGTTGTTATCGATCGCGTATTGTCTCATAAACGGTCCGATGTCATCGCGCGTAACGTCCGTATTTTTAAAAATTGGTGTCATCTCACTAAAATGTTCTCTTAAACTATCCGGTACTTTAATGTCGCATTCTATCAGTCCAAAACACGAGTCGTCTAAAACAGAATCGATGATCTGTTTTTCAGTCAGGGGCCATTTCTTACCATAGGTCGGTGTCGGTGTTTTTTGTGATTTGTCAATAGAGTTTAAATAGTCTTTAATAGTTGGGTTCATTTTTTTCTGGTTCCCCCACTCACATTCCCACATTTCTACGACTTTAACGTCAACAGTCTCGGTAAGGTACTTCGTAATTTCGTTTGTCTTTTTAAATAACTCTGTCAAGGGTCTGTTACTAATAGGATTTACTGTTCGGTCTTTGGTTAAGGGGCAGTCGGGGTGTCCATGAAAGAGGCAGCCATGGAACTGATAAACGGTTCGACTGTTCGCGTCCCACCCGTCTACTCTTATATGGCGTGATCCTAAGCTAACTTCGCCCCCGTTAAACGCGGTTTTTAAAGTTACCCCCTTTGTTTTTGAAACCCACGATAACCACTGAAAGGCCTGTTCCCCATAATGATTCGTTTTACGCGGTCTAAACCCCTCCTCACTATTTCTAATAATCGGAAATCCCGTCGGCATTTTTTGCATTAAAGACCATAAATAAAGCGCGTTTGCGTCGTACCCCTTAATTGCCTGTACCACCTTATTACTCTTCCCCCTAATGAACGTTTCACCCTTTTCGTGATGTCTATGAAAAATAATGGAGGGGCCCCCTACGATATTATTTCGGATTGTTTTATGTAACTCTGATTCGCGCTCGGAACACAAAGAAAAAGAAACGTTTTCGGGTAGTGTTTTGAATAAGTATTTTAAGGTTACCCCCGGGACAGAAATCGCATCTTTAAAAATATCAACCCCTAAATTTTTGTAAAAATTAGTTTGATGCTCGAGCGCTTCGATAAATGGTTTTACATCGATATTGTTATACCAAATAAGATAATCTTTAAACGTTTGCATCCCCTTCTCTACCCAAATTTGGCTACACGTCGCGTACTCCTCGACTGAAATGTTACAATTTTTTAATGATGAAAAAAAGGCCGAATGCGGAGGTAAACACGTTTCATCTAAGACGGCTAAATTTTTGACATATTCGTACGGAAAAAATCCCTTGGTCTCTTTAACATTATATGCGGCGAGGTATTTACTATAGCTAAACCCCGGTGCTAGATAATTAACTATATCTAAGAACTTTAATTTATTTGTTGATATACACATAAAATTATTATTTCTTTTAACTACATATTTAAACGGTGTTTGTTTATCTTCTACGTCGTCTTCATCATCGTTACAACTAGCTCTAGGTCCCTCCTCTAACCCCTCTTCTGTGTTTGAATAAGCTAAAAAGTACTGAATAAAATACGGCTTAACGAGATTTATATCATATTTTCCTGAATTAAACCCTATAACTGGCATTTGTCGCAAATACTCGTCTAATCTACCGCTAAGAAACCTATCAAACCCTTTGTCGTTCGACTTATTATCACTACCCCTAGCTTTAGGTGGAAATAACTTCCTGATTTGCTTAAAAACAGGCTCGAACTGTTTTTTCAAAATTCCATAAGCTGCCTCAGCAATTATGTGGAGTCTGTCAATAACTCTAGTCACTAATTCTTGAGGGTCACCAGTCGAAATAAAACAGATGGGTTCGACGAACCCATCTACGTTTGAGGCTACAGAGCAAGACAAAGGCACGTGTTTGGCAACGCTTTTTGTAACTCTACCTAACGTGGGTAACTCGGTATGGTCGAAATAGCATTCGAAATCGTAAGTTGCTCTGAAGGGATAAACAAAGTTACTATCTACAACTAACCCATAGGACGCTAAAAACTCCCAGATTGTTTGCTGTGTCTGATAAAGCCCTCCCTTATACCTATCTACTGGTTTCCCCCCATTACACCCTTTCACGTGTCTGTTCATTTGTTGAACGGTGGGCCATAATTTGTTACACACAGAACACGCGAAAGAGTGACCCGCCCCACCTATATTATTAATGTACATAAACTGATTTTGAAAAAATAAAAGATACACAGTTTCCCTAAACCTATCACTACTTCTAAGTTTCGGAGAAAGGATCTGGTTTTCGTTAAATTCAAAAAGCTCAATATTTACACTAAAACAGGACTCTAAGAGGGGAATTTCGACCAACCTAACCCCGCTAAAATTATCCAAGGTCCCGAGACCTTGGTGCGCTTGCCACTGTTTCGCGAGTTTTAATGTTGGTTTTCTAAGATCTGTTAAGGGTGCTCCTAAATGTCTGGCTAAACATCTAAAAAAGGAGAAGTTGTCTGTGTAGGGTTTGGAATTTGAATCCTGTTGTAACATGTTAATGGCGTGATTATGTTTAATAAAGTCAGGAATGTCTGTAAGAAGGCATGTGGGTAAAGGTTTGTCTGTGGTCGTGTGTAAGTCTACCACATCTCCCCTAAGGTCGTCTACAGGAAACATAGTGGTGTGTGAATTAAGGTTACGGTCGTTGTTAGTCTTTACGCGTTTGTTGTTTGCTATGTCGTCATACGTCGTGTGTCGCTTTAAGGGGTTAGTGTTGGTCGCGGTACGATCGGTTTGGGTCGCTGATGGGAGTTGGACAGTATGTGTGTCTGTCACAGATGTGGGTTGGTGTGTTTGTCTGTTGGTTGCTGATGGGGTGTCGGTCGGTAATGTTTGGTTGCTGTGTGCTTTCTTAAAGTGTCTTGTTAAATTACTTAGTAGTGTAAATACTTTCCCGCATGTTGTGCAGGGATGTCTCTGTCGACCGTGTGCAGAGTCGTGATGTCTTGTCAAAGCGTCTTTGCGAGTGAACACTCGGTTGCAGATCTCGCATGTGAAACGGGTCATGGCTGGGTGGGTGGTAGGTTGGGCGGCTTCCATTATTGACGAGTTATCTAGTAGTCGGCTGCTTGGGTAGGTCGTTGGCTGTAAAATAAAAATAATTACATAAAATAAAATACATAACTTAAAAAACATACTTAAAACAAAATTGAAAATGAAATGTACCTATGGGTTTGAACGTCTAAGTTCGATCTGGGGTTGTGAAGTTGGATGTCGTTGGATCTTTGGTTCAGTGGATGCCTCGGGGCTGGGTGGGTAGCTCAATAGGTTCGGTCACTGGTTGTCTTGTTGGGTCGGTTGTACACTAAAAAGAAAATTCAATTGACTAGTTATTTAGAAACTATTTATTCAAAGACTATTTTAATTGGTTAGTTTCCTTAAAACAATACGTACTATTAACCTTACCTCGGTGTACGATACAAAATTAAATTAATTAATTAAAAGGATATTTTAATGGGTTAGCGCCCTTAAAACAAAAGTAATATTAACCTTACCTTTAATAGAATAAAAACGCACAAACGATGTGGTCCGTATAGGGTTAGGTAGATGTGATGGTTGGTAAAGCTGGCGTGGGTTAGTCTCAGGAGTCAACAGAGGTCTCAGGCAGGATAAGTCGCTGTGACGCTTGATTTGAAGTCCGAAGTTGAAGTGTTTAGAACACAATTTTCGCGGTCATTTATACGGTTGGACGGCCTAATTACACCACCAGCTGTCGCACAACAGCTGTTGCATAATGACCTACGTACTTCGTGGAGCTAACAAAGCGTTCGGGGAAATCGATTAACGTGGTAACAGGTGTTCCCACACTTAACGCTGGCTTCGCGTTAATTACCATACCCCCCCGGTGGGATCGCTTCGCGAACCCACATAAATCATCATGACCCGTCAACCGCTCGGGGGAAACTCGGTGAAGCATAACAAAAATTTAATTAGGTGTGATGGGCCAGCGGCTGCGATCAATACATTCCCATTAAAACGGGCAGCGGTGAGAAAACTTCGCGGGCGGGTCGATACGTAACAGCTGTGGGTGATCGTTATCTTTAATGGATGTTCTATGTTTGTAACGTTCGTTGTGGTGGAGAATTTAACCTGTTTTTTGTACACGGTCGTTGTAGGGGAGAATTTAAAACATACATACATTCAAACAAACCAACAAATTAAACAACAAAGAAAAGAAATATATCAAATAAATAAATTAAACAAAGTAATTAAAATCAAATTAATTAAAATGAATTTCAAACAAATAAGCAAATTACGTAACTCGTTAATAAAAATTACACAATATAAACAAAGTAATTAAATTAAACAACAAGTAAACAAACTAATTAAACAATCAAAGTAATTAAATTACATAACTAGTCAATAAAAATTCAAACGAATTATAAAATAAAATTAAAATTACGTAACTAGATACAAAATAAATAAAAATCAAATTAATTAAACTTATTAAAAATAAAATAATTAAATTAAAAATAAACAAAATAAAAATAATTAAAAAGTTAAAATCAAACAAATACAAAATAAATAAAAAATCGAATTAATTAAACTTATTAAAAATAAACAAACAAAACACAAACAAAGTAATTAAAATCAAATTAATTAAAAAACAATAAAATTACGTAACTAGGTCAAAAATTAATTAAAATTTAAAAAACTCATTAAAACTAATTAAAAAACTAATTAAAATTTTTAAAACTCATTAAAACTCATTAAAAACGCATTAAAATTACGTAACTAGGTCAATGATGACGTCACAAGGCCGATGATTACGTCACAAGGTCAAAGATTACGTCACAAGGTCACCAAAAGGTGACCTACTTCCCCACCACCTCCGCCAACCGCAGTTGGCGTAGTATTTTACTATATGTCTTTGCGCCACCCCCACATCCTGCTCACCCACCCTCCACATCCCGATGCGCCAGGCTGGGAGTATTTTGCTATATGTCTTTGCGCCACCCGCGCATCCTGCTCCCGAGTATTTTGCTATATGTCATTGTTCCTCCACATCCCCACCTCCGCCAAAAATACTAACCAAAAGCGACCTAATATACTACTCCCAGGTCTGAGCCCCCCCCCCCCCCCCCCACTGAATCATCCACCCCCGGTACCCCCAGCCCCCCCCCCCCCCCCCCCCTGAATCACCGCAGGCATGTGGCACCTTAGTACTTAGCGGAGTATTTTGTTTATTTCAGTAAGTGCTTAATTTGCTGCGGAACGCCGGGGTCTGCCCCTCATACGGGTAATTTATTTTTACTTTAACAAGGTCAAGTTTATTAAGAGCAATTTGTTCACTTCTACAAGGATTGGTTACTTAAATTTACGAGAAACAGGGGTTGTAAAAGAAACTCTATACTTGTCAATTTTAACAAATTAATTTTTTTTAATGTACTAAGTAAGTTTAGAAGAAAAAATTTTCCGCCCTCATTTTTTCTTTCAGACATTTCTTTCACAGGGTTGGGGGGGGGGAATTAGAAATAAACGGGAGGGTGGAGCCAGTTATAAAAAATGTTATCGTATATATTTCTTTTTCAAATGCAATATTTATCTCCATTTCGTGTGGGGGTGGGGATGGAGGGTGGAGGTGCTTTGTATGGGGGGGGGGGGGGTAGGCTAAGGTTCTATGAATGGGGGTTCTCCCCTGAAAGAGATGTCTGAAATACCCCCTCCCCCATATAAAACAGCTTTATCTGTAGTCCAGTTACGAAACAGCAGCAGCGATAATGTAGCGGGTGTACCAGATTTACGATATATATTCGCCTCGTCTACAGCGTCGTGTTACAGTGTAACCCCTACTGCCATGTTCTCCCGCTCTTAGGTTTAGTTTAATGCAGTAGGGGGAGAGAAGAAAGATAATTTGATGATTCGGAGTGACGTTCCCTTGTAATGGAGGCTGAATTGTCTTCGCATGTACATCACGTTGAGCGATTCGGGGGTTTATTTTTTCTTGCCAGGATGTATGAGTGTGTTTACTTGGTTTATTACTACACTCTGAATTATGGAGGGAGAGGGGGCATTCTGAGCAAAATTGGGATAGCATTCAGAATATTAAGGACTGAGGTCTTGGGATATGGGATGGAAATGTGTGTCAGCACCCCACGACTAAGGGATAACGGTGATTGCGGACAGATCAGGGAGACTAAATCATCCCTCGCTGGCTTGTGTAGATACGGTGGATGTAAGTATCTGACCCACATAGCCGCTACATTTGGCGGATGTTTGAGTTAAAACTTCTGATTAAAGCTGTTGTCTATGAATATTATGGTAGCAGCTGTACACGTGTTTACACCTTGACTTTACACCAGTGTAGTTAACTGTATTGGTGTACTTGGTGTAATATCAAGCAGATGATGTAAGCCGGGTTCTTGTCTAATCGCTATAACGTTGGTGGCCTGTCATGGTCACGCGTTCTGTTCAGGGTAATAGAAGGGGGGGGGGCTTGTTTAAAAAAGCACTCCACAAGCTTAAGTTCACAAAGACAATATCCCCACAAGTAAAGAAAATCTATTCCCACAAGACCAGTATAACAAAGACATTTCAAGCCCAAGTTCACAAAGACATACACACAAGCCCAAGTTAACAAAGACGACATTCACACAAACCCAAGTTAACAAAGACAATATTCCAAGCCCAAGTTAACCAAAACGACATTCCCACAAGCTCAAGTTAACAAAGACAATATTCCCACAAGCCATAGTTAACAAAGACAATATTCCCACAAGCCATAGTTAACAAAGACAATATTCCCACAAGCCATAGTTAACAAAGACAATATTCCCACGCGCCCAAGTTAACAAAGACAATATCCCCACAAGCCCAAGTTAACAAAGACAATATCCCCACACTCACAAGCCCAAGTTCACAAAGATAATATCCCCACAAGCCCAAGTTAACAAAGACAATATTCCCACACGCCCAAGTTCACAAAGACAACATTAGCACATGGAGTTTGGCCTAGTTAAAGAAGCGAGTGCTGTAACAACATCCCTGGGGGAACATATCTCTGCACGAGCCCAACAGCGAGGCCATATATCCCTGCATGATGCCTTGAGTTGCTGCCATCAATAATTCTTAGTCAGGATTATTCGAGTGTTAGAAGGTATTAGACAGTTCCCTGGTTTAAAAACAACCCAATACAACGAATGCATGTCACAGGAATATATTTGCGTATTTTGTCACATATTTATTTCTTGTGCCCATTTATTTTTGGTTTAAGATTGATAAGGCCTTATGGATAAACCCGTAGTGGATCTTACATGCCGTTTCATCAAAGGCCGATGGCTGGTTGCGTCAGATAGCAGGAGAATAAATGAGATAATCGCCGCTGTGAAGTTTTTTATGTAATTCCATTCTGTCATGTCGGCTGGTGTACATACAAACACGTTCTGGCGTTCTAAGATGCTATAGATCGCTTCAGGACGGGCCGGTGAGTTATTGATTTCTATGCTCGTAGATTCATACACCCCTTGGGAGGATTCGCTTTTTTGTGTGCTGAGAATATCTTGTTTTTAGAATCTGTTTCAATGTCATAGCTAGAGACATGTATGTATGTGGTCAGTTGTACACGTCATGTGTGTGGTCAGTTGAACACGTCATGTGTGTGGTCAGTTGAACGTCATGTGTGTGGTTAGTTGAATACGTCATGTGTGTGGTCAGTTGAACGTCATGTGTGTGGTTAGTTGAATACGTCATGTGTGTGGTCAGTTGAACACGTCATGTGTGTGGTCAGTTGAACACGTCATGTGTGTGGTCTGTTGAACACGTCGTGTGTGTGGTCAGTTGAACACGTCATGTGTGTGGTCTGTTGAACACGTCATGTATGTGGTCAGTTGAACACGTCACTTGTGTGGTCAGTTGAACACGCCACTTGTGTGGTCAGTTGAACACGTCACTTGTATGGTCTGTTGACTACGTCATGTGTGTGGTCAGTTGAACACGTCACTTGTGTGGTCAGTTGAACACGTCACGGGTGTGGTCAGTTGAACATGTCTTGTGTGTGGTCAGTTGAACATGTCTTGTGTGTGGTCAGTTGAACATGTCTTGTGTGTGGTCAGTTGAACATGTCTTGTGTGTGGTCAGTTGAACATGTCTTGTGTGTGGTCAGTTGAACATGTCTTGTGTGTGGTCAGTTGAACATGTCTTGTGTGTGGTCAGTTGAACACGTCATGTGTGTATTCAGTTGAACACGTCACGGGTGTGGTCAGTTGACATGTCTTGTGTGTGGTCAGTTGAACATGTCTTGTGTGTGGTCAGTTGAACATGTCTTGTGTGTGGTCAGTTGAACATGTCTTGTGTGTGGTCAGTTGAACACGTCATGTGTGTGGTCAGTTGAACACGTCATGTGTGTGGTCAGTTGAACACGTCATGTGTGTGGTCAGTTGAACACGTCATGTGTGTGGTCAGTTGAACACGTGTGTGTGGTCAGTTGAACACGTGTGTGTGGTCAGTTGAACACGTGACTCTGTGTGTGTGTTCAGATGAACACCATAGATCCTAAAAATCTCTCACCTGTATATGCAGGTAGATGATCACACATCAATCTACCCCCTGTCCGTGTAATGTTTTATAGATAGAAAATCAGCCATTCTGTATACCAATGTTTCCATTGAATTCCATTAAACCCCTTCTCATCCAGGAAGAGTAATTGCTTAATGTGCTTTTATCTCGGCCGTTTTATTGTCGGCTTGAAATTATGGGATAGCAAAATCGAAGATGAATCACGTGACGATAAGTAATTTTCGAGAACACCTAAAACCTTCAGGTTGTCCAAGTAGTATCCCACTCACATGATTTGAAACCTTTGACTTGAGTACTTCTTCAGTCATACGAAAAGTAGACTCAGTTCCTTTATATCAGTGTAACTTTTTTTTTCTTGACTTAACACGAGAACTTAATTATTTTTTGCTAACGAAATTATCAAACTTTTTCTTCTCTCAGCAGTCTTTTGTAAGATTTATCGATTTCAAGATTTAAAATAAGCACTGCCACAAGTCTAGATGCTTATTCTGATTATGCTGACTTAAATAGATAGTTTGCATCGGCCAATTGAATACCCGGAAATGTACATAGATTTCGGAGAATTTTTAAAGTTGCAAAAATATTAAGTTTGATTTTAAAAATTTGATTGACTTTTAAGTTAACAAAGCAATTTTGTTTTAGAACCCGACTTCATAATGATCTCATTTGGGTCTGAGCGGAATAAAACAAGACAAAAAAATAAATTGCCGTAATGAACACGGTTGAAAAAAAAAAAACGGAGTAGGATTTTTTTTCAGTACAGACCGAAGTTCCGTGTGGACATGACCTGACATTGTGACGGTCAGTCTGGGGGTACTCGTCTGGTGAGCACGTGATGTCTGCTTCAACCATCCATGTATCTGTGTGTCTACTTCAACCCTCCATGTATCTGTGTGTCTACTTCAACCCTCCATGTATCTGTGTGTCTACTTCAACCCTCCATGTATCTGTGTGTCTACTTCAACCCTCCATGTATCTGTGTGTCTACTTCAACCCTCCATGTATCTGTGTGTCTACTTCAACCCTCCATGTATCTGTGTGTCTACTTCAACCCTCCATGTATCTGTGTGTCTGTTTCAACCGTCCATGTATCTGTTCGGTTTACCACCCTTAAAACTGTAGTACTTACAACCATACAGACTCCATTGTTGGGTGAGATGGCAATACCATAATGAACATGTGGCGTATTGAAGCGGGGTGGGGATGAAGATGTTCCACAGAGTGTATACGTGGACTGAGTCTTTAGATAAGCGTTAAGCAACTCGGCCTTCCAAGAAGTGCCGTTACCCCCATGTCAGATCATTGGCCCCGAGAAATCATGAATCTTTAACGTTTTAAAATGCCATTCCTTGCGCCTGACACTTGAAAGTGAAATCCAAAAGGAGGCAGTGAGGTATTGATCTCAAGTTGTCGTCCCACGGACAGGACGTAGGGTAACGCCAGGGGTCTGTTGTGTTCTGTACTAGACATGGCGGCCCGGGCTAAGTTTACACAGGAATCGTACGCCTGTAGCGCTGTGGACACTAATCAACTCGACTGGTAACCAACTGGTCAAGGAGGCAAACTGAATTAGCGTTTGGTCAATAACTTTTTTTTTCAATCCTTCCCCGTTGTTGAGCAAAAATAGACCGTGGTTATTGTAAGGTAGCTCTCCAGTGGATTTCTTTTTCGGTGTTTTATTTTTTCCGGCGACCAAATCTTGTCCGGCCTTTGCTTGAGTGTTTGTAGTGTACAGAAACCCGGATGTGTGGTGGTCATGTTGCCTAGACACCGGTTTAAACAGATTTAGCTACTAAATTACACTTTGAAAACTCACCCCCAACTAGCGTCTTTTACCCCTCACCCTGACTTGTTGTCCTTACTTTAACAATGCCAAATCTAATGTACGTGAAATAAAGCGGTCCTTATTTCAACAATGCCAAATCTAATGTACGTGAAATAAAGCGAGGTACGTTACATTAAAGGCAACTGTTTGGCCGTAACGTCCTCTAGATTAGGTATGTTAAGCTGTAATGTTTAGACTGAGGCGGCCTCGTTACTAACACAAGCGGCCAGCTTATGACACACTTTACAGCAGTTTAAAATCTTCTGGGTGGCAAAAATGGCGCGGTAAGGACCGCCAGATGTAGCACGGTCTGGGTGTTACGTTTTTTGTTTATTTATTTCGACTTGAGGCGGTCTGATTTTGGTTTATTTCTCAGTTTTTGGCGACTTAGAGACTTCAACTGAAGTAACTTAAAGTTGCGTTATTTATTGGGTTTTTTTTAAGAATAAAAAAATAAGATTTTCTTTGAGTCATTCTTTTGTCGCCAGCGCGCCATTTTTTAAAACGATAGATCGCCATTTTTATCATGGCTATCTGTGTGTGTTTAGAGGGGTGGGGGTGGGGTCTCTGCGGTGATGGACATGACAAAACGTAGGCACGCCCGCTGTGAGTACGGCTGTGGTCAGTTTACACGGCGTCCAGCTGGTATCACGTGACCCGACCTTCTCATACCGTGTAGCGTGGACACAACCAATGTGTCGGTTTCCTCTTTCAGATAGAAATGAGGAGGGTATTTGTACATGGACTCTGCAATGTTAATACGTTTCACTTTAAATGTACAGTGTATACTAGGTGTTTATTCAACTTGTAAATTAATTTAGCTGTTTTTGTTAGCCAATAATTGCTTCTGTTTAGCCTATAATGTGAGCGCTCTTTGATGTAGTGCTAACGTCACGCTTAGAGTCTGATAATCTCTGCAGTGTGAGGTGGATATAAAAGCTGTATATACATATATATGTTGTATGAGGGATATACAAGCTGTATGATGGATGTACAAGTTGTATGATGGATGTACAAGTTGTATGCTGGATGTACAAGTTGTATTCTGGATGTACAAGTTGTATGATGGATGTACAAGTTGTATGCTGGATATACAAGTTGTATGATGGATATACAGACCACTCGCCACAAACACTGGCCAGTAGAGCTGGCGACTGTACGCACAAGGAACGGCTCTAACGGCTCATATTTTACTGTTTGATGCTAATGGGATGGGGGTCCATTGTGGGGTGCACGGGCCTGATTATTACTGGGGATTGGGAGGTCGTGGAAAGGGGGAGGGGATGGGAGAGAGATGTGTGAGTTGCGTGCGCGTGAACGGAAAAAAAAAGGAAGAGAAGGGTTCGGTTGGGTGGGGGAAGGTGAGAAGGGCAAAGTGAATCAATAAGAGCACAGGGAATTCCCGTTTCCAATGTTCCAGAAAACGGTTGAAGTTAGTGCTCCGTGTTTTTAGTGCGTGAAACCTTCGCCACGCTTTGTTGAACGCCACTGTGCTGGTGCGCATTGCATCGATACCAAATAACTAGCTAGATGACTAAAACCTTTGGATGGTCTTCGGTTTTCATGACGGGTGTTAACATTTCTTTTAAAGGCGGATTAACTATTGGTAACATATTTAGTCAAGCTGTGACTTATCCCCCCCCCCTTTCCCCTTAAATTTTATGGTCAATTTTAGTAATATTTTTTTTTTTTTAATTTTAATTTTTTTTTATACTGTTGACTAGCTTTGAGCCACCTAATAGTCAAATTTTTAAGACTGGGATTTTGCGAAGCTATGGAAAGCGAACTTCGATTTCTTTTCATTGAAATTGAATACAAGTGCCGGGTTATTTTTTATGGGTTGGGGTGAGGGGGGAGATAACATCTGTTGAAGAAGCCTAAGGTTAAAAATAAGGAAGACTTCCTGTGAGGAAATGGGGAGGGGGGGGGGGTAAGCTTATGTGAAAGTCATTGCCACTCCAGAGTTACTTGCTGGGGCTTCGTTGTGACTGGATCACCGGGGGAGGGGGGATGAGATTGTATTGAGGGTACTTGACTGGAGAAACACCGTCCAGCAAGGGTCAAGTTTGTTGGTGGACATTGGTAGGGCCTGCTCTTTGTGATGGTCATTAACGCCAGGGGCGGGTGAGCGTATTTTAGAGATTTGGTTGTAGATTTTTTAAAGGATTTTAAAATTAAGTCGATTAAGTAGCAGAGGTGGGGTGGGGGGGGGGGAGGGGTAGAGGACATTTTAATATCTTAAGACTAAATAGGTGGTTGATATTAATGATATTGTCTTAGATATTGATTTATTTTTCTACACCGCTGTAGACATAGCTAGTGAATTTAGTGTCGTCACTTGCAGATTTTGGTCTACAGCAAATGTTGCTGTAGCTGAATGTGATTGGCAGGTCTATGGTTCTTTTCTAACTTCTGCCACTTTAAAAACATAATTAGCGGCTATTTGGGTGTATATATATATATATATATATATATATATATATATATATATATATATATATATATATATATATATATATATATATATATCACAGAAAATTGATTGAAAAGCTATTTTTTTCGGTATCTCATTGCTAGTTTTAGATCAAGCATGACACGGTTTATAAAAGTTGTGATAGCTTAATTTTTTTTTCTTCGTCACATCCTGGAATCCTCACATTATAGAATCTTTTCATATTATACACATGGACAATTTTTTTTAGCTAGCCTGTGTGTTAAAACAAGACTGGAAGGGTGTGAGGAGGAGGGGGAAGGGATCTTAAATATTATAATCAGGTTTGGATCAATAGAAACAAATATTGTTCCCGTAACTCATGCAAGCAGATAGAGAAATGATATCACAAGTTGGCCGTCTTAGCGGGTGTTAACCCAACTTGTAAAACCACTGTCAGCAGTCTAGGTGGAGAATGTAACAGGGGGATTTTTTTTGTTTGTCCAATCCTTCAAGAAGTTGTCTCTTTGTTAAAATTCAAGTTATAACAAAAGTTTTATTCAAAGGAATATTCTAAGATAATTTTTTAATCAGAAAATATTTCCGAAAAAAAAAAGAACCAGAATGTCTTGTTTCTACAATGTCTATAAATAGATATCTGGGTGATTTTTTTTATGTACCCAAACAGTCAGCAGATGGGAAATGAGATTGGTCTCCCTTTAAGGCAAATCTCAGCGGGTTATTTATAGAACAGCGAATGAATCCCTTGCCCATGTAATAAATGTCTAGAAAATCTGGCTCGTTCCGTGTCCGGACCTCCATGTTTAAAGCTAAAATCACTAAACTAAAATGTCTCACACTGACTGATTATCTCCCTTTTCCCGCTGTCTGATTATCTCCCATTCATTCCAAGGAGACAAAGGAAGTTTGGAGAGAGGGGTGGGTGAGGGGGGGGGGAGTTGAGGGTCGGAAAAATACGGGCGTGGTGGGGGAGTCTGACCCTCAGGACTGGATGACATGTTGGTCAGAGAACTGGGTTAGTGATGGGCTTTATTAAGATTACACTTAATTGACTCCTGTGTTAAAGCTGGGACCCCCCCCCAACCTTCCCTTTCCCCTTTCTCCACCATCCACACCCCAGTTCTCGTGTAGCCGTTCAAGTTGTTTTTGTTATTTAACGGTCAGTGAATTATGCATGGCAATCTGATTATGTTATTTTAGGCATTAATTCCGAGGCGTGTATGAGGCGAGTTATCTTGCACATGATAGTTAAAAACAAAACTTCAACCTCTAGTTTGTGAATGGGAATTGAGAGGTGGGGGTGTGATGAGGGGGTTGCTGGTGACATAAGATGTGGGGGTGTTTTGGGAATGGGTGATGTTTGTATAAGAGGTGGGGTGTATTGAATGGAGGGGTGGGGGGGGGGGTAATGATGACAAGAAGGGGAGCTGTGTGCTCCCGTGATTTCCTTTTGTCCTCATGTATAATGTCAGACAAGCGTCCATTAGATGGGGCGACCCAATCACTCATTAAATGACAACGTAACATTACTGCCATCAAATAGCTCATCTAGCACATCGCTCAACAGCGTTTAATCGGCACAGTTTTAAAGCACATAAGCGAGGTTGGGGTTCTTTGTTTTAAATTGTTTTAGAAAGAATAAACCTCTCGGTGTGTTAGCGAAGTATATTGAACTTTAGCCTCAGGTAACTTTCTTCAGCTGTGGTGGAGTTTATCTTCAGTAGCGTTTATCAATCCCCTCCCCCATTTCTCCTATCTAAAGAGGGCTTAGATTTGAATAGAGGGCACTCAACAAAGGTTTGTTTGAGCGACACACTAGTTGTGTTGTTTGGGTAGGGGGTGGGGTTAAGTATTTCAACTTAGAGTGGGGTTAGTTGTGTTCTCGGAGAAGGGTTCGAGATTTTTTTTTTCTGTCGTAGAGTGGGGCCAATCATATGAGATTTCTCCGTGTCCGGAGTGGGACTAGTCATATCATGAGATTTCTACGGGTACGGATTGGGGCTAGACATCTTATGAGATTTCTCCATTCACAGAGTGGGGGCTAGTCATATGAGATTTCTCCCAGTACGGAGTGGGGCTAGTCATATCATGAGGTGTCTGGTGGCCATGTAAGAATATAGAGAGCCTGTGTGTTTGTGAACCATGAGACACAAGCATAACCTCGGCCCTCGTGAGTCCTGCCCCGAGCCCCAGCGAGTAGGAGAGAACATAAATATATGAGAACCCGAGCCGTTGCAAGTGCTAATCCGAGCCCTCGCGAGTGCTGACAGATATTCACCACTTGACGCGGGTGGCGAGTCAGCCCAGGAGAACAAAGAGGCCGCGCACGTTAGGTCATAGACATTTCACTTTTATAGAGCGGTAGGACCTGGGTTTGGCCAGCGGTCTGGTCTCATGTAGTCTCATGTGGGCTGGTGTGGAGGTCTCGTGTGGGCTGGTGTGGAGGTCTCATGTGGGCTGGTGTGGAGGTCTCATGTGGGCTGGTGTGGAGGTCTCATGTGGGCTGGTGTGGAGGTCTCATGTGGGCTGGTGTGGAGGTCTCATGTGGGCTGGTGTGGAGGTCTCGTGTGGAGGTTTAGTGTGGAGGTCTCGTGTGGGCTGGTGTGGAGGTCTCATGTGGAGGTTTCGTGTGGAGGTCTCATGTGGAGGTTTAGTGTGGAGGTCTCATGTGGGCTGGTGTGGAGGTCTCGTGCGGAGGTTTAGTGTGGAGGTCTCGTTTGGAGGTCTCGTGTGGAGGTTTAGTGTGGTGGTCTCGTGTGGGCTGGTGTGAAGGTCGGTGTGGAGGTCTCGTGTGGAGGTCTCGTGTGGAGGTCTGGTGTGGAGGTCTCGTGTGGAGGTCTCGTGTGGAGGTCTCGTGTGGAGGTCTCGTGTGGAGGTTTAGTGTGGAGGTCTCGTGTGGAGGTCTCGTGTGGAGGTCTCGTGTGGAGGTTTAGTGTGGTGGTCTCGTGTGGAGGTTTAGTGTGGAGGTCTCGTGTCGAGGTCTGGTGTGGTGGTCTCGTGTGGGCTGGTGTGGAGGTCTCGTGTGGAGGTCTGGTGTGGAGGTCTGGTGTGGAGGTCTGGTGTGGAGGTCTCGTGTGGAGGTCTCGTGTGGAGGTTTAGTGTCGTCTACTGTGGAAGTGGCAGATTTAGCTGGCTGTGGTAGTTGTCCACGAATGACGTCACGCAATTAGTGGGGTGGGTGGGTTGGGATTTGAGGCGGGGGAATGACAAAGTGTTTCGTAGCAAATTCTTGTATTATTAAAAAAAAATGATGAAAAAACTGCATATGCGTTTGGATTTTTTAAAAAAAAACCATGGGATTGAAACTTCATGGCTTCATTTTATGGAGTAGTGTGCATCTTGCTTTTTTGTTGCCACATCTGCTATAGAGAATGGGGTAACGCTACAGAGTTACTTCCAGCAACGTATGCTGCTTTTGTATCAATCTTTGCCTTTCTTTCTACTGTCCACTACATGTTGTGATAAACTAATATATCTTATTTATTGTTATTAAAGTTATGGTGTATACGAAATTCATAATGTTTTTTAAAAATATTTTTATTTAACTGATTGGATCAGGTTTGTAGCTCCACTATAATAGTCATATTTTTAAATATATTGTTATTTCTGTTGTGGCATTATCGGGTTAGTCTCACAATACACATTGAAAGTGTTGATCGGATGACACCAAACGTTTGAATGCAGCTGAGTTAGAGACTTGATACAGGTCATTAGTAGATCAAGATGGCGAGGTGCCAAGTTTCACGGCCCAGCTGGTTTACGTATTAAAGCTGACGCTGGTACTTCATTAAAAGAAATAGCGGCTAGTCATGGAACTAAATGAAGGCATCGTTAAAATTGGGTTGAGTAGGTCTTTATATGCGCAGTTCTCTCCCCTCTCACAGACAACTGCCGTTTTTTCTTTGTGGGGGTGAATGTGGCTTTGTAAGTTTGGGTTATAAAAAAAGTATTTTGTTTCATGACTCACGTGATAGTTTTGTTCTGTCGATGTTGTCATAAAGGTTTTTTAAGTCACTTATATAATCAAATTTAAGTCACTTATATAATCAAATATATTATGTTCATGTTCTCAAAATTGAAGTGCGAGTTGTAAGTGTGGATATCTTTTAATAGAAACCGTGTCGGTGATTTATATTGCTGTGTAAGTTGTCTACTTAACATTTCCTGATTCGTGAGGTTAAAATTCAATGCGTGCACACCCATGACGTCGCTAATTAGCACTTAAAATAAACACGAAATTTTCATCTTAGTAACCATAAACTGTACCCTGTCTTAACCGATATCTACAACCCCTCACTCCGACCTTACAAAATGTTTTCTTTAACCCCCACTAATGATATAATTTAGTTTATTTTTATTTGTCTCAGTATACTGGTGTATATTTGAGCAGCGTAAAGCGCCCCTAGCGGTAGACCATCTCGTACTTAGCTGCCACCAATGGCGTGACTTTAATTAGGCCGACCCCGCTGTTTACGGGGGTCTGTTATCTATTACACCATTATTCTAGCTCTGGTGTTAATAAGCCATTGCCGGTCTCCCTGGTACAGTCCTCATTAAAAAAAAGATGGTGATTGTTTATCCTCTAACATTCCTCTGTGATTGTATACGGTGACAATCGATACAATCTCATACACATTCACGACTGTATGTAAACATTGGGTGGGTGTTTGTTGTGATACCTGTGCACTTTTTGACCCGGTTACATTGGCATTGTTTTCAATGTGCCTTATCTGTTGTGCTTCTAATATTCTAGTTCGCGTGCTTTATCATGGCGCTCGCTGTACGCCAAGGTAGTCCTTTGGCCGATACGTTTGTTTGTTGTGATGCCAAAATGGTGTTGGCACGAGCTGGCAGTTTAATGTGAAGGAATCTAATCTGAGTTTAACATTACGTTCTTAATTTAAACGTTTTTTATTTTACTTTTTAAATTTTGTGTGTGGATACCACCCTGTATTCTATACTGTCAGAATAAAACTTATTTAAAAGCAAATCAAGATTAGCTGAAATAAGCATCACAGAGACAGCGGGCCGGAATTGTGAGATAAAAATCAGCCGATGATTAAGGGAATGAGCTCCTATGGAACGCTTCTGCCCCATCACCCGAGTACGATCATTAATGGGCGGGCTGATTTCATGCATAGACTCATTCAGTTTTGGACCGGAACAATGAGCAGATAAAAAAAAATAACAGCGAGTAGCGTCCCCTGACGGAAGCGTGTGTATTGTTTGTTTGTGGAAGTACTTGGTTTACAATGAAGACGTTGTTCAAATGTTGGAGAAGTTGGAGGTGGGTCGACAGACACCCTAGGGGGAATGTTGTAACGAGTGTCGTCTCAAAGGGCCAAGTTTTGGGAAATTGTTAAACTAAAACTTGGTGTCTGGGAATACCCGGAGAATATGATGGCGTTGAGTGGGAATTCCCCAATTGATTACTTAAGTGAGCACTTTGAGTTAAGTGTGGTAATGATAGTGGCGCGTTTTATCGTTGGTGGAATTAATTTGAATGTGCGTTTTTTAGTACTATATGATGTTAAGTATCGTAGTTATGGTCAGTAAATGGTCTGTGAAGGATGTTGATTTGTTCAGGTCAGTTTATGGTCAGCGATGATGTTGAGTTGTTGTGGTTAGTTTAAGGTCAGTGAATGGTGTTGAGTTGTTCTGGTCAGTATATAGTGTTGAGTGGGAGTTAAAACGTACGTTTTCAGTGAATAGCCGTGAATAAAAGCCAAGACTTGTCCGGATGATTATGAAAACCGGGTAAAGTGGGGAGGAAGTGGCGCGATTGATTGTGTTATAGAATGTGTCCTGGCCTTCATTGATTGCTTGCTCGCGCGGAGGGCTCTGTATGGGCCGGGATGTCCGAATATTTTTAACCCTTTCATCGCCACGGTCACAGCATCTCTGGGACCGACCGATTGGTTTGACCTGCATGCATTATTAATGCCAGACCGTCGTGTGTGAGTTGTGCGGACATCAGTGGTCCAGTATAGGGCAGCTTAGTTCTGGTTTGGTGAGCTAACGGTGCATCATGGGAGACGTATGAATCGAGTTAATGGCGTGAAGACTTCCTTTTGTATCCCCCTCCCCTCAGTAAAGTTAAAGACACGGAAGTACAGTGAGATGTATTATTCAGTGACGGCTAGATACGTAGGGGCGTGTTTAAATGGATCTCGTTAAATTGAACAAAAGTAATGTATTTTCTTTCAGCGGCTTCACTGGTGTAATTGGAAGTTTAATTATTCTCTTTTCACTTAGATTAATACATCCGTATCACTTAAAAACTTTTGCGAGAAAAGTCACTCCAAGACACACGAATGTTGATGCTCTAAAAACCTGAACGAAAAGTCACGGTGCCGCCCCTGCACGAATGTTCATGTTCTTGCAGACCTCGGCGTTCTATCGAACTTGTGAACCTGGGCTTGTGATCAAAGTTTGGGTTCAAGTAGATTATCAGGCGCTAATTACAAAGGCAATTAACTGCTTGGGCAGTGAAGCGGTGTTTGTGTGTGAGAGAAATCGTGTGAACAGCTTGGGTTGGTACATGTACACTTTCTTTCTTAGCCAGCACTTTTACCACCTGTTGTTCAGTTGTAACGAGTTTAAATTTTCTCATGACTTACAAGCCATGTGTGGGGGAGGGGGGGGGGGGGGAGGAGGCGAGCAACACTGTCTTGAATTAACAACGTTACAAGAAATTACAGAAAAACGGAAGAGATGAAGAAAGTAATTGCGACCATCACCAGCAGTTGCTGTAAGATGTCTTGCAAGGCTTTCTGTTAATTTCCTAGGCGGTACAAAGAGCACTGGTGATGATGCTGGTGGGGTAGATGGGCAGATAGCTGGGGGTCGGGTTTCCCTAAACTCCTGTAGGTGGGGAACCTGACTGAAGCCCCTGAAACAGACATCGATTAAAAGCCCATCAGTGGGAGGGACAGGAATACGCCAGGGGTGGGGGGGGGGGCATCGGTTAATCGCTTTTGGAACACAAGGGGCGAAACCTAGACGCACCGTGTTGCTTCATCTATGTGGCTTCTGTAAGACATTTTAGCGTGTAGGTTAGCCAGTAGGTTGGATTGTTCGTGTGGTGTTCGTAGTTTTATTTTACTTACACGGTAGTGTTCTGTTGGCGATAGGGCATTTGTGATGCAATTATATATATATATATATATATATATATATATATATATATATATATATATATATATATATATATATATATATATATATCCATATCCCGTATCTTCATCCACTTTTTAACCACTTGAAGACATATGTTCTGATTTCCTCAAGATTTTCAGTTCACCTTGTTATCAGGTGTTGAAGTTTGCTCAGGGAAAAAAATCCTGGAGAACCTCCATATGTTGATGAACGAGCTGTATAGCATCTGCCACCCCCACCCCCAGGGGTTCAGCCCCAGCACTGATTACGTGCATTGAAGATCCGATGAACACAATCCAATACTCGATGGCTCCCCGCATCCTGGAGAGTTCTCATGTATTGTTTCATTAATTAAATCTGCTCTTCGTATTTTGTGATTTGCTTTTCTAATTCCTTTCTCTCGAGCAGAGAATAAATGGGACTCTCCTCTCCTGTTATGTTAACACTGTGTCTGGGCTTCTCTAGCTTGTACACAGATGCTACAGGAAACATCAGGACATCATTTTTATATTCCACCACAACAGTTTGACGAGCACAATTTAAAAAAAAAAGTCACATTTCAATTTTTTAAACTCTAACTTTTCCTTGAAATTCGCATATTTTTCAAACTTGAAAACCCTCATAAAATCCATTTGCTGTCTTTTTCTGGCCAAGAATTTAATTTTTTTTAAAAGTTGTTCATTGACACCTTTAAACACACAATTATATAACATTTTCACCCAACAACTTATGTTATACACCCAATCATATAACATTTGTACATAATTATACCAATCATTGTACACCCAATCATACCACACCTATACACCCAAGTATACCACATTCATACACCCAATCGTGCCACACCTATACACCCAAGTATACCACATTCATACACCCAATCGTGCCACACCTATACACCCAAGTATACCACATTCATACACCCAATCGTGCCACACCTATACACCCAAGTATACCACATTCATACACCCAATCGTGCCACACTTATACACCCAAACATACCACACTTACACACCAAATCATACCGCACTTATACACCCAGTCATACCACAATATATCCATCTAACAACCGACTCTAACAACTTGATATCTATAAACTAGTCATCATCAAACTATATTGTTAACTTTCATTATTCCAACCCCTACACAATCAATTCATAGTCGGGAAATATCAGATTTTCTTATCTAAAGAAAAATATCGTTTAATAGTCACAACTGTCATGAATCAAGTCTCGATAGTTTGTAATGCGGCAGTTGAAGTAGAAAACAGAAGTGTAAGTATAGATCCTTACCCTGCTGATGTGGTCGTTAAAGCGTGAAGTGCCGTAAAACACAAGGCAGGTGTTCGTGCTACACTTTCTACTGCACTAGACTTGTATTGAAACTTGCAGTAAAACTTGGATCAGAACTTGTAATACAATATCTGTTAGTATCAGCTGTATTTAGTGTCTGCTGGAGTATTTGGCATTTCATTGCACGATTATGTTGGGCTAGATGGGGCTTGTACGGTTATTTTTACCCTACACTATAGCATTTTACAAACTTTTTCGGTTTTTATTCTCAGTTGTTAAACTACATTTAGGTATATTTTGCAGACATGATTTGTGTCCCCTGTTAAAATTTCCCCTAACGGTCCACCCAGTAAGAAGACAAGACTTGTGTCCCCTGGTTTTAAAATTTCCCCTAACGGTCCACCCAGTAAGAAGACAAGACTTGTGTCCCCTGGTTTTAAAATTTCCCCTAACGGTCCACCCATTAAGCAGACAGACTTGTGTCCCCTGTTAAAATTTCCCCTAACGGTCTACCCAGTAAGCAGAACAGACTTGTGTCCCCTGGTTTTAAAATCCTTCACCGTCTACAGGACGCAGACAGCCGTAGTGAATTAAAAGGGGAGACAACTCGCTGCTAATCTCTTAAGAGAGATAATCACGTGTAATCTTTTTTTAAATCTGGGTCGTCCTGTGTGGTTAGCGCGTCTACACCTCGATCACATGACCTCATCCACAAGGTCGTTTACTTGGTCGTTTGTTTTTGGGTCACCTGCTTGGTCATCTACTTGATTGTTTACTCGGTCTTCTACTTGGCTTGACTTATCCTCTTATTTACTTATTCATCTGCTCAGTTATCTACTCTGGCATCTACTTATTCATCTACTTGGTCATCTGCTCAGTCATCTACTTGGTCATCTACTTTGTCATCTACTTGGTCATCTACTTGGCTAGACATCCACTTAGTCATTAAGTATCCAGGTTTCACCTATGTGATCCTTGCCTGGTGTGTTGCCCGTCAGTCTCTATTGTCTCTAGTTGAAGTCAGTCCTCTATCTGGTATAACACGTTGTCTCTAGTTCAAGTCAGTCCTGTATCTGGTATAACACGTTGTCTCTAGTTCAAGTCAGTCCTCTATCGGGTATAACACGTCTCTAGTTGAAGTCAGTCCTCTATCTGGTATAGCATTAAACACGTTGTCTCTAGTTCAAGTCAGTCCTCTATCTGGTATAGCATTAAACACGTCTCTAGTTCAAGTCAGTCCTGTATCGGGTATAACACGTTGTCTCTAGTTCAAGTCAGTCCTCTATCGGGTATAACACGTCTCTTGTTCAAGCCAGTCCTCTATCTGGTATAGTCTTAAACACACGTAACTCCCTTACACTACCGCAAAACCCCCTCAAAATGTAATATTTTGTTGTGAATAGTTCGTCCACCCAGACGGCCAATAGCCCTAAATAGTGCTCTAAAATCGAATCTTCTAATCAATATGTTTGTCTATTAGTAACGCGAGTATCGAATCGTGTAAAAAAAAACAGCGAAATACGATATTTCGGGTATTTTTTATGAAGCTTTGAATTCATCTTTAGGCTTAGCTTCCGTGATGTAGCTGTCAGTATTTTTATGTTAAAATCTATCAACGATTTAAAAATTTCCGTTTCGTTTTTTTTTTCTGCTTTTAAATCTATTTCCCCAAACAGGTTTTTATCTGTGATGTAATGCAGAAATTTAACGCCTTCGTCCGGTATCCGATTGCCTATGTTGTCGAGTGTTAAATCTTGGTCAAATGTGTAGGTGTAACTGACGGGATATTTTTATCGCATAAATCGTCGTCTTGATTTGCTTAAACATTCTCGAGTTTTCCAATTATGTTTGTTTTGTTATCTTTCAGTAAACATTGTTAGTTTAATTATTTTTAACTTTTAATTTTTTTGTGGCGCTATTAAAAGCTTATTATTTATGTAAACGATTTCATAACGGTTTTATTTTCCACTAAAATTGGTTCTTGACGTAAAATCTTAAATATCAGAACGCGAGATATTCCTTAAAACGTTTTTTATTGGTGCAAGCCTTAGACCGGCGATATAGAAATGTACTTAGTAAACATAACCAAATGTGACCGTGTAACAACCGCAGATCGCATACATCAAGCGCGATGTCTGCCTGTTGGGATAACTTTGTGAGCCTGAGAGTAACAGCTAACTAATCTTGTAACGGTCGCCTGGCACGCCCATTTGATCTGACGTCCAGGGCGGGCTGAACTAACCCCAGCGATTACCCTGCCAGCGGGGATGTATGTGTCCCTCACCTACCACACCCACCCGCCCTAGGGCGATGCTATAAACTAGATAATACCTAGATCTAGGTCTACAACTTGTTGTCTTAGTACACGACGCCTTTGGTATTTCTTTTTCCAGTATGAAGAAAAAAAGACATCTGTTTGTATTAAAGTAATTAGTCTTTGTCCTTAGGTCTAATTACAAAAACTAGACATTGGTTTAATGTCGTTAACGTTGGAATGGAATGGATTTTTCTAAGCCATGCTATTGGATTTAGCGTGTATGTTTAATGGGCTTAAGATTTGCTGTTGAGATTAAGGTCAGTGATTAGAAACTTGTGGGT
Organism: Physella acuta; assembly: GCF_028476545.2. NCBI lineage: Eukaryota > Metazoa > Mollusca > Gastropoda > Physidae > Physella > Physella acuta. The sequence goes on from NW_026732490.1 coordinate 195,088, forward strand.
CTAGAGGCATGTGGATTTTAGGATGGTCAGTGGTCAGAAATAGATAATAGGATGGTCAGTGGTCAGAAAAAAATAATATGATGGTCAGTGATCAGAAATATATAAAGAATCGTCAGTGGTCAGAAATATATAAAGAATCGTCAGTGGTCAGAAATAGATAATAGGATGGTCAGTGGTCAGAAACAGATAATAGGATGGTCAGTGGTCAGAAATAGATAATAGGATGGTCAGTGGTCAGAAATAGATAATAGGATGGTCAGTGGTCAGAAATAGATAATAGGATGGTCAGTGGTCAGAAATAGATAATAGGATGGTCAGTGGTCAGAAATAGATAATAGGATGGTCAGTGGTCAGAAATAGATAATAGGATGGTCAGTGGTCAGAAATAGATAATAGGATGGTCAGTGGTCAGAAATAGATAATAGGATGGTCAGTGGTCAGAAATAGATAATAGGATGGTCAGTGGTCAGAAATAGATAATAGGATGGTCAGTGGTCAGAAATAGATAATAGGATGGTCAGTGGTCAGAAATAGATAATAGGATGGTCAGTGGTCAGAAATAGGTAATAAGATGGTCAGTGGTCAGAAATAGATAATTGGATGGTCAGTGGTCAGAAATAGATAATAGGATGGTCAGTGGTCAGCAATAGATAAAAGGTGGCTCTTCTCAATTTGTAAAAGAAGTAGTTGTTTAACGATACTAAACTTTACTAAAAAATACAACTTACTGCAGTAACCTAATTGTTTAGGATAGATATTATTTTATAAACTCACTCAAGGAATATTTTTAGGTTTAGGATTTCAGATATTTTAGTGTTAGGATTTCAAAGTGTTAAATTGCGTTAGTAGTCTGTGGTTTGTCGGAAAAATAAACTACTTTTGAAAGCACCCAAAACCCATAGAATAACCATAATTTCCCACTTACATCCCTTCCCAGTATGCCTAAAGTGGCCAGAACAGTGTACAAACGCGATTATGCGCCCGTCTCACGCTTTCCTTCAAGATAAAAACAGAAATTGATGTCGAAAATCAAGTGACAAAATTTGATCGCTGATAAATGTAGCCCAGCCCTTCCCCGTGGCCAAGGCAACAATTTCTCATGTTATATGAAACTAACAAAAACAATTTCTTGACGTTCAGCTTTAACACCCCTCTCCCCTCCCTCCCGATTTAACATATTTCTCGGTCAAGGTTATCAGTTTGTGCCGGTTTTATGCATAGAAAATTCTACGTCATGTTACCGAGTAAGTCAAATTGTGTTAAATATTCTTGTGCTCTACGTTTGTTGATATTTAGTGTTTACTGCCATGCTACATTCCTATCTTACACGTTCATTTAGCTGTTGGTATTTAGTCTTCACACTCATCAGCAAATACATCTAATACGTTTACTCAGTTGTAGGTATTTAGCCCTGACTACCATCTGCTTGCCCTAGCATGTAGATGAGCAGCTAGAAGGCACAGTTAACTCAAGTGAGAGACACTAGATTTCCTCAGGCTTTTAAATGACCTTCAGGTAAAAATAATTAAGCTGTGTTAAAACGGTCGCTTCTGGGATTTCTGCTTAATTAAATATAATTAATTTTTTTTTAATTTGGCCATAAATCTACACAAAAAGAATTGTAATCAGACAAAAGAAACGAACGACAAAATCATTGGATTTTATGAAAAGAAAAACTCATTAGAAGAATTGTACAAAAAGTAACAACATTTTTTTTTTTTCGTTAACTCATCTATTATAAATGGTCAGCTAAAAGAACTGGCGAAAATAAAATGAACTTAAGCTGGATTTCCACTAGATGTTAACAATAAACAAACGTTTGTGTTTTCAAAATAAAGAAAAATGTGTTTTATTACGGCAACGTCTGCTTTAAGAAAGTATGAAGCTATGTCCTGCTTCACTGGTCCTCTGCTTTAGAGATCCTCACTTCGATGGTCCTACTTTAGCGGTCTGTTACTTCAGTGGTCCTCTACTGCAGTGGTCCTCTACTGCAGTGGTCCTCTACTGCAGTGGTCCTTTACTATAGTGTCCTCATCTCAGTGGTCCTCTACTTCAGTGGTACTAATCTCCACTACTTTAGTATCTGGAAAGTGCTCGCAGTTGGAAAATGGGGGGGGGGGGGGGGGCTAAAAAAACTTAAATCTGACATTCGCGGATTTGGTTTTATCATTTGTTAAAAAAAAATCAAATTGCATGAGGTGCAAATGAAGCGTATGCTATTATATGCATGTGCTATTATATAATCGACTGCGGGGGGGGGGGGGGGGGGCTTTCACTGTTCCGTTATTGGAATGTCTGGATTTGTTTTACATCATTTGCACACTACCCCATATACATATTTTCCCCGTCTCTAAAGCTGTACTTTAGGACTGTTACATAGACTAACCAGACATCTTTGATTCCATTGACGAGCATTCGTCGAGTGTCAGTTTTAGACGAGTGTGGCTGTAGTATGTACATCTACTTGCGTATGATACGAGTATAAGGACCAGTAGTATTATTGGACAAAAAAATCGGATGACGAGGCGCAACAACATTCTTGTTGAGATGTTGATGTGTAGAACAATAATCAAATTAGCGGCCTTAGAGGCAAGCGGAATGTCCTTTGATGTTTTCGCGGACGACAGAAAGCACTTTGTGGAAGAATGCCGTTTTATTACCGCACACTACGCCGCGGCCTCACGAACGTAAATCACAAAGTACCTGGCTTCATAAAAATTTTTTATTTGTGGTAGAAAGGTAGGGAGGTACAGGTGAATAGGGAGGTGGGGTGGTGGGGAGGGACAACTATGACGTAGTTTCATCTCGTCAAGCTAACCAACTAGTTACTAAAACTACAGATGTAGCCTAATCTATTGATTGGTTGAGACCTCTGTTGAAAGCGTTTCACAGTAGTACCGCGCGTTTTGTTTTGTAGATTCAGTGACACCAAAATGGCGGAGGAGTTTTAAGATGAGAAGTGTAGCTAGTGAATTTTTTTTTTACATTTATGATAATGTAAAGTAGGGGTTAATGGATCACATATTGTCTGTGAAGCTGGTCTTTTAGTAGAGTGGCTGGTCAGTTGATTGTCCGGTCAGTATGATGACAGGTCAGTATAGCGAAATATTATTCAATTGACTGTGGTCAGAGTAGCGAATGGTCATTTTATTGACTGGTCAGCAGTGGTCAGTATAGCACAATGTCATTTTATTGACCGGTCAGTGTACCGAAATGTAATTTTATTGACAGGTCACTATAACGTGAGGTCAGTCTATCTATATCCTATTACTGGGTTCAAAGGCTAACTCAATGTTCAGGTGTCATGTATGTAAATCATCTTTGGAAAAATCAATTTTCTCCTGAACCCGTTGATGCTTGTCTGTGTATGTGTGTGTGTGTGTGTGTGTGTGTGGCACTGTAAGGTTTCCTTAGTCTGTGTTATTGTACAGCCCATACAAGTTGATGTGTCTTTAAAGTACCGACCGACACAACTGTATTTATGTGGATAGCCACACTTTTTAATTTCATTTCAAAGAATGTGTTGTTTATCTTATAAAGTGAGAGACTCTATTGAACAAATATCATAGGAAGATGAGTTACGGAGGGGGGGGGGGGGAAGAGACTCCCGGTTTAAGAAGGGGTGTAAATTCCAGATTAAGGGGGAATTCCAATTAGCGTCAAAGATCAATGTGAATGGTACAATTTCAAAGGTAGGGAACATCTGACGTCAAGGGACCAGTCAGAAGGGAACATTTTAAGACAAGGAACCTCTCAGCATGGAACTCCAGGGAGCATGAAACATCAGGGAACATCCTTCGGTAGGGAACATCAGCTGACAGGAACATCCTTTGGTAGTAGAAGATCTTAAATTCTTCTTTTCTTGTGGAATCCAGTGTTAGCACTTCCTGATTTGTGGGAAGACAGACAAAAGGGTGGAAGCAATTATAACGGTCGTTAGACGGACCCCCACGGGGAGTCTGGTGACTTTTATTCTTCTCGTCAAGCTAAGGCGTCTGGTTAATTACCCACATCAAAGTATCGCGGGGAGCAGGTCATTAGGCCGAGCTGTAATTAGCAGTCAGACATATTAGACGTCTTATCCGATTGTACTAAAGCTGGAGGTTATGTAAGGTGCGGATAATTAATTAATTACTGCACGAGTGCAGATTACAAAGTTATATATATATATATATATATATATATATATATATATATATATATATATATATATATATATATATATATATATATATATATATATATATATATATATACATTTGCTTCTAACGAAGTGAGGAAAAAAGCACCCTAAGTAAGTAGCCACTCAGCAAATCTTGATTCTTTCTTTTAGCATTGATTGGCATGGACAAATTTGACCTAACGAAACAAACATTAACGAATCGATTTTCTCTCAATCGATGATTCGGGGTCAATGAATATTTGACGTCCGCCCGTTATTGTAGGAGTTTATTGTATTTGTTGGCAGCCTTGCTGTCGTATAAGAATATCTAGTTTGTGTTGGTTTATTTGTGTACCTCCTATGTACACCCCTCCTCTGACTACAACACTTAAGTATGTTGAGAATAGTGTGAGCACTCCCCTACCCCTACTTAAAAATCGGTCCCTCCCCGCCCCTACTGTAAAATATGCACTACTGTAAAATACCTCTACCCCCACCGCCAGTTAAAATCGCCCCCCCCCCCCATGCCGATACTGACACCAAACCCCTGCACAGATCGATGTACGTCCGATGAGCGATCAAACGACGGTTATGATCCGTGCGGCTCTGCCTCAAGGCCAGCGGCACGCCAGAATTAAATAGCCGTTTTTGTTTTGTCGTTAATTGGGTCCCGGGCAGCCACGACATTTTTGTCCTTTTTGTGTATACGGCAAACATTCTGTTATAACGTCTTGTGTATACGGCAAACATTCTTTTGCAACGTCATATTTATACGGCAAACTTTCTTTTATAACGTCTTGTGTATACGGCAAACTTTCTGTTATAACGTCTTGTTTATAAGGCAAGCTTTCTTTTATAACGTCTTGTGTATACGGCAAACTTTCTGTTATAACGTCTTGTTTATAAGGCAAATTGTTTTATATAACGTGTCTTTTATTAGGCTAACTTTCTTGTTTATAAGACACACTTTCTCATATAACGTGTCATTTATTAGGCAAACTTTTTTAATACAACGTCTTGTTTATAAGGCAAACTTTCTTTAAAGAGATTTTGTGACAGCGTTACCACAGTAGTGATGTTATTTTCTAAGACATCTTACATGTTTTAGATTACATGTGTACAACACGCCGATCGATTGCGTACACTTTACCTATTCGTGTGTACAATGTCATACAAAAACAACGTGTCACAGGTTTTCATGAATTGATCTGTTTGTAAAAATCCAAATGAGCTAAGAAAACCATTCTTAAGACTGATTAATAAATAGACAGCATGGCCCCCCAGCTTACAAAACTTTAAGAAAGTTCCTGGTGTATCTGTAGAGATGAACATCTAGATATAAGCAAGTTCCTGGTGTATCTGTAGAGATGAACATCTAGATATAAGCAAGTTCCTGGTGTATCTGTAGAGATGAACATCTAGATATAAGCAAGTTTCTGGTGTATCTGTAGAGATGAACATCTAGATATAAGCAAGTTCCTGGTGTATCTGTAGAGATGAACATCTAGATATAAGCAAGTTTCTGGTGTATCTGTAGAGATGAACATCTAGATATAAGCAAGTTCCTGGTGTATCTGTAGAGATGAACATCTAGATGTAAGCAAGTGGTGTATCTGTAGAGATGAACATCTAGATATAAGCAAGTGGTGTATCTGTAGAGATGAACATCTAGATATAAGCAAGTGGTGTATCTGTAGAGATGAACATCTAGATATAAGCAAGTGGTGTATCTGTAGAGATGAACATCTAGATATAAGCAAGTGGTGTATCTGTAGAGATGAACATCTAGATATAAGCAAGTGGTGTATCTGTAGAGATGAACATCTAGATATAAGCAAGTGGTGTATCTGTAGAGATGAACATCTAGATATAAGCAAGTGGTGTATCTGTAGAGATGAACATCTAGATATAAGCAAGTGGTGTATCTGTAGAGATGAACATCTAGATATAAGCAAGTTCCTGATGTATCTGTAGAGATGAACATTAGATATAAGCAAGTGGTGTATCTGTAGAGATGAACATCTAGATATAAGCAAGTGGTGTATCTGTAGAGATGAACATCTAGATATAAGCAAGTGGTGTATTTGTATAGATGAACATCTAGATATTAGCACGTTTCTGATGTATCTGTAGCGATGAACATCTAGAACCCACAAAACACCTGGTGAGTTGCACCTGTATGTCACCTGTAAAACCACTCGACTGACTGCAACCTGCGCTTCACGCGTGGTAAGAAATTCTAAATGTATAAATCAGATCTCGGTAGTACCTGGCTGGTTCTTTTATAAAATAGATTCTTACTTTCTGCAATACTAAAGTGGTTTTATTCCCCAAGTTTTTAAAGTATGTTCATCAAGTACTCGAATGTTAAGCTTGTATTTAGTGTTTTATTTAAAAAGTTGACTTAGTGTTAATAATGCGCATTGGTTTTGGTCATTTGGGCGATATGTTACATTATTTACCCTCACCCCCACACATAGCGACCTTCTCCAAAATGCCGTCACCCCTCAGCTATCCCCCTCCCTCTAACATTGCTATTTTTCTGTTTTGACTTGTAAGCTCAGAAAGCTCTGCGTGTTACAATGTCTAGTAGACCATTTGTATGTTAATCTGTGGTTTGACTAGATTTGCATCTATAACGGCACCCACAATCCAAGCTTAATTGTGCTCGACCGTGTCTGTGTTGATGCTGTATTCTGAACACGAGCTTTAGTGCCAATATCTTACAGCTTAGAGCAGTAATTACTCAGTAAACATGTGTACCCCGTGTGTACAAGCAATGTGTACGTGTCCACCCTGTACCTATCCAGTGAATGTGTACACGTCTGATCCCCGATTGATCCCAGGGGACGGGCTGTGAGGGCATCTTCCGGTCTCGCTCGGTCTCGTCCAGTCTCGCACGGTCTCGTCCAGCCACGGCAGTAATGCCCGGATTAGTGCCAATCTAACTCGGTTATCGTCTGACGTCCACCGACATGACCGTTATTGGATAAACGTCTTCATGTCCATCCTTCGGTTGTTGGCTGGCTCTAGAGGATGATATCTGTGGGACAGACCCGCTTGTCAGCTCTGTATCGAGTTAACATTTACAAATGCTCTAGTGGCTGAATTTTAAAGCATAATACTTGAAATATTATTATACAGTAATGTTGAGGGGGAAAAAGCGACAAAAGAAAACCTCCCTTTTTAAAAATTATTTTACCTTTAAAGTGTTACAACATTCCAACTTAAAAAAAAAATTATCAATTTCAAAGCAAGATTAAATTATCCTACAACGGAAACATAAATAACTTGTAAACGTTATCGGAGTGATGTCCCCTCTTCCATTTCCACCCTTTTATATGAGTTCATAAACATCACTGTGCCTAGCTGAAAGCAAATACTGAAATTTCTTCTTTTAAAAAAGGATTTAGAAAAATTAGAAAAAAAGTAAATTGAAAAAAAAAATTGTTTGCAATAGCTACGTTAAAGTCTGATGAAAACATTCAGATTTTTTTTGTTTGCTTTCAAGGTCGATTCTTCTCTGAGTTTTTCTATTCATTGATTTTATTATCAGATTCTTTCACTTTAATTCTTGTCTATCAATAATGTATACAGCTAGGAATGTGCTTTCAGCTATGTACACAATTTCTGTTTGAAACATTAGGACATGCTGAATCAGGATGGGGAGAAATACCTTTTATGGAGTTGTTTGTTCATTTCTATTTACGTTTTTAAAATGGCATTCATTAAAACTATTACGAAATGCGTTTGACGTAACTCGATTGTCAATATTAAAATCTTGTTAATTAGCCGATTTTGTATTAACGTTAAGTTTTTTCAAAGAACAAAACTTTTTTTTTTTGTCTGTTTGCATAAGCTGTGTCAAAAACAATTTAGACCACGATTTGCCCCAAGGCGTATATTTAACTCATTGTGTCATATGAACACGGTAATTTGGATGTGATTTATGGCGGTTAGTTTCCTCCCAGAGTTATCGAACGCTTGTGAACACTATAGTGTTATTCTTTCCCTTTTGTTTTATCTCCCCCTCAAGTCAGTTTTGGTCAACATTTGAACGTACTTCAAGCAATCGTTTACCACTTTTTGATTGAAAACGTACTACCGGCGTTTATGTTGGTTTATATTACGTTACAAAATCACTTCCATCATTGAGTTGCCCTCACCTGTTAGTAGAACTTCTTATAACCGATGTCTACAGCTACTAGTGTCTATAAGAATTAAACCAAGTCCCTAGTATCTAGGTCTACAGATATTCGACTTAAAGACGATTGCATCATTTTAATTTTTCAAAGTAAACTAAAAAATAATGCCACCCCCCATACAAATATTTAAGTATCCCACCCTCCCACCCTCCACCCCCTTTCCGTTCCGATTGCATTAACTAATGAGATTTTGATATTTTGTTTAATTAACTGGCACGTGGCGATGACGTGACGCACCACGTGACACAAATAGCCAGCGACGTCCATTGAGTCTATGTTGACACAGCGTCTCCTTCACGTCCACACGGCATTCACTGAGGAGCGGGTGGGTGGGGGTGCCTTATTTCATGGGGGTGGGGGGTAGGGGGTGTCTTATTTAGTGGGGGTGGGGTGGGGTGTCTTATTTGATGAGGGGGGGTAGGGGTGTCTTATTTAGAGGGGGTGGGGAGGGGTGTCTTATTTGATGGGAAGGGAGAGAAGATTGGGGGGGGGTCTCATATTTGATGGAGGGGAGTGGGGATAGAGGTATGGTCTCATATTTGAGGGGAAAATAAAGAGGAAAAGTTTCAGTTTGCCTTGTTTAAATTATGCCCTTTATTTTCTACCAGAAGTCCAGTGTTTGCATTGGTTGTGTACAATTTGTAAAGATCCAACAAAAAGCTCGTGTTATAAAATTCTTGCTGATGTTAACATCGGTACAAATTATAAAGATTCAACAAAAAAACTGGTGTTATAAAATTGTAAAACTTACAAAGATCCACCAAAAAGCTCGTGTTTTTAAACTCACGGCAGGTTACGAATGACTATTGTCCCTCCCGTGACCCGAATAGCCGCGCGTGTGATGACATAATTTGACCATAGCCTGCTGTGCAAGAACTGATCCCGGGGAACATTAAGATTAGCTCCAATCCCTTTTCAGGGTGGGGTTGTGGGGGCACGGGGTGGGAGAAGAGACAATCGCTCAACATTTTAAAGCCATATAAGCCTTATTGATCGGAAGATGAGCAGCTCCCAGTACTCTATTGCATGGTTAGAAAAGGGGAGTAACCTTTCGATATAGTCATTGATTATATCTTTTATTTTATGTATTACAGACACATTCTGATGGTGATGGGTAATTTAATGTATTGTCTAGTTGAGAGCTAAATATCGGTCCTACATGGGGAGAAGCTTGTTTTTTGTTGGGTTCTCGTCGATATTGATGCACATTTCGTCAGCGTAACGCGTGTATTCGTTAGCCAAATCACCACTTTTTTTTCTTCATCTGAACACACACTAAAGTTGGATATGAGTTGTATCAGGCGATGATAACTCACGTCTGCCAAAAAAAACTGACGTCCGTACCTCCATTAGTCTGACACCTTGTCCACAATCTCGTCCATATTTGTCTGCACCTGGGCTGTGTGAACGGTGTGTCTTGCCAAGACACACTCGTTGTGTCCGTGCTGTGTCAACATTGCCTTGCTGTATGGAGGTCAGGTTGGGTCAGGGGTCAGTCAGTAACGAATAAGGTTTACACATTATTCGTGCTGAGGTCTCCGAGAGACGCACGATCTAACATTTTGGTTATTTTGTAGAAAATATTATACAAAATAAAAACGCAAATATTTCTCTGTTTTGTTAGTACACCTATGCCTGAAGATAATGAAAGCTGTTTGTATTTATTTAGAGAGCTGCATGTCCCAGCATAACTCACTGATGTCAGCGTACGCATTAGAATTTATTTGTTTCTTAAGTTCTTTTTAAAATTAAATTATTTTTGCGAAACCGTATAAATGGAAAGTGTTGATTTAAGCAAAATGTTTAAAATGGTAGTGTATTTATGATGCTAAATTTAAAAGGTGAATTTTTTTTTAAGCATCAAAGTACCATTTGAGTAAACTAAATGGTGAGTAAAGTACCTGATCACTTAAACATAATGTGAGAGCACGTGATGCACGTGATTCCCGCTCTCAGGTAACATTTGTCAGGTGTTTGTTGTGTGATGTAGGACATGTCTGGTAGTTGTAGAATTCGTGGGAGCCGTAATCAGGTCTATCTCTACACCACCTAAATTGCTGTCGTTAATATTTTAAATTTACATTTAATGACAGAACTGGAGGGGTTTTCAATGTGTACGGATGGACTACTGTTCATGAGATTTTTTAAACATTTGCAACCCTTCAAAATGCACCACTTGCAAACGATATCTTGTATAGAAACGGCTCTTATGGGACTTGAGTCCATCAAAACTGAGAACACCGCCTGGTATAAAACTTGTATACTCGTAGTAAAGTCTTGTGCTTACCAAAACACACATACTTAGGAAACTTGTGTCCGTCAAAGATAATGTACAGGACATTAGTGTCCGTCAAAACTGACCACCCGCCACCATCTTGTACATCAGCTCGTCATATTTTGTCACAGCCAACAAATGAAATGTACACAGCGGCCGTTATGTTTCTGACGGACGCCGTCCTCTGGTGTTTGCCGTGTGCCTGATGGAGGTTATGTAATCAATATCAATTATACGAGCAGGTCCACACAGCCCCCTCCACATTGACAGGCTGCATTCATTTCTTATGTAGCTGCCTGCATCTCACTGCTGTATGTAGGGGAAGTAAACTCGGACCAGCGAGTGATCTCCCTTTACAGTTACTGAAAGAAGAAAAAACCAAACACGTTTGAGTGAAGCTTTAGTGTGGCTGTGTGTAGAGACGGGCATCTCTCGTTTGATTGCTGCTCGGGGAATCACCGCATCTTGCCGAGCCGGTGGTGAGTTTGAAATTACATTAAGAGAGCAAATTCTACAACTGACAGATGGTAGATGGATGGTGAGGGCTGGGATGAGATGGGACAAGGCACAAACGGGCATGGTGAAGGATGGGATTCTAGTGGGTCATTTTAAAGGTGGGGGGGGGGGGGGGAGGAGGGCGTGGGTAATTGATGAAAAAATAGAAATATGTTTATATATAGATGATTTAAAAGGAAATATCAGGAATATTTTATTATTAAAAAACTAAGTCAGTTTAGATCATGTAGTTCATTAAACATCTATTGTTGTCCATGATATGAGGGCGAGGGATTGAAGATTGTGATAGAGGATTGAAACGTTGAAGCCGGGATGTATGTTGTATACAGATGTAAGTCTGACAGGGTAGGTCTACACAGGAAGTGTTTCCCCAGATGCTCCATCAATTTCACTTTTTATGGCTGGCTTGATCTCATTGGATTGGATGGGTTCGTTTGAGTCCATTTGACGTGATGGATTCAAACATTTCTTACATACATTTTTCTCCTTACATCTTTTGTTCGTGTTTTTGGGTTGTGTTGATGCTAATGAAGTGTGCTCTGGTGTTTTTAGGCGCTCTTTTTTTTTTAGCTATGTATAAAAACCCTCGCGCTGCCTTCGTTGTTGACGAGTGAGTTGTGATTTACAATAAAAAGAGACACGACGAAAACAGGTAGTTCTGATGAGAACCAAGGTGGGAAGCTGGCGTGAACAGGTAGTTTAGGTGCCGGCTAATGTTAGAGTCAAACCACTTGCAGGACTTTTGTGGGAATTAACAAGTTATTGGGTGAGGGCTGAAATTAGTAACTAAAATTTTTAGTTTTAGCTAATGTGAAGTATTTCATGTCAAGTAATTGTGACAGATTCCCATTGTCACAATGTGCCACACAGAGCTGTTCATTGTCCTTTTTTTGACATCAGAAATCCCCCCTCCACACGCACAAATAAAATTGACATTTAATACAAAAAACAATTTTCTCAATGGACGACAGCCATTGGACTTGATTTGATTTGACGCTTCACCGAGAAAGTGAAACCTAAATTAGATGAGTAACGTGACGTCAGATCCTCTACCCCTCGCTTCACTCAGTTGTGTTACACTCATATTCAGTTACCAGATCAGGTATTTTATGGACAACTCCACATGTAACGATGCTGATAGTCGCATCAAATATCGACTTTAAAACAAATATTATAATACCAAGTTTAAAGATGCACTTCTGTAAATATCAAACAGGCCCTGCTGTAAATCGAAGATTCCGGAAGTACTTTCTGTAAATATGCCAACGTTTCCTGCTGTAAACGCTACACTCCACCGTTTACCAGCTCTCGCTACCCGACACTAACAACGCCCTCTAAAACCTCCTCACCATTATTACCGCCGTCCCCCTCGTGAAATATTTGTTATTTAATAAAGATCGATTGAGAGTGGGTCGAGTGCAAGAATTGGGCCATCATTCCAAGCTGGCTAAGTATTGCTCGCTGCTTGTTTTAGTCGGGTTGTACACCCCTCGAGGTAATGGTTGCGAATTGGACGTAATGTTGATGTCTCCAGACCAGTGGGATGATTGTTGACATCAAAGATCAAATTCGGAAACAAGATGTCGGGGCATGTTTTGATAAGCCACCGGTTCAATATGGCTGTCATTTCTGGGAGATCTGATTGGCTGATTAGGATTCGTTCAATCGCCTCGTGACGTTAAAGGTTGTTGTAGTAAAAAAAAATGGCTGAAGATTTCTGCTCTGTTTTAGCAAATTTTACATCATCGCGTTGTGGTGAATAATTTAACGGCAGCTGTTGGTAAACTAGGCAACTCGTCAAAAAATCAATGTGCAATGCAGTCATGTGTAGGAATTATGTTCTAAATGTAGGTTATTTAAATATAGATGTGTACATGTTCGCTTGACTATTCTACTGCAACACCTTGCTGACTACCTTGACAACACTTTCTACATGGCACGTGACTTTCTTCATTATTTAATTAAACATGTCGAACTTACATTTTGGTTAACTTTTACTTATTTAAAAAAAAATAATATGCCATCTTGTATTTTGTTGTCTTAAAAAGTACCCTGATTGCCAAACACGTTGTGTGTAGATAATGTTTAAACTCAGTAAAAAAAAAAGCATTGCCTTATTTTTAGACCCAATATATCCTATTGTTTAGCTTGCTCCCCCCTCCTCCCCCTTTCACGCATACAATTTTTTCCATGTACGAACGCAATCTTCCACACCGTTCCTATTACCCAAAGAATTGTTGTGTTTGTCTTTAAGTTTGTGTGAATTTTGGCATGAAGTAGGGCTCAAGGTGTTTTCTCCATAGCACGTGTCTCTCTCAGCGCGGCGTCAGGTCATCGGGTGGGTGCTGGAACATGGCGGGATACAGGGGCGGAACACGGCGGTGGAGCGTCGGTATTGTTTCTTTCAGACCCCCAGCAACGTAGGCAAACATGGGATTGATTGAGAGGGTGGTTTTTGTCTAGCTACCATTATTTTCGCGTCTTTCAACTTAGCGGCACTCGTGAGCAGGAGTGTGAAGAAACACGAGGTTTTGTCGTGAGCAGGAATGTGACGGAACACGAGGTTTTGGTGTAGCAGACGAGCCGCTGTTACTGGGGAGGAAATGGGAAGAAGCAGACATCAAACCGACCACTTGATGTCTGGCAATTTCATTTGCTCCTGCCAGATCAAGTCTTGGGCTATTTCGGATGTTTTTTTTTCTTACGTAAAGTGGGTTAAAAAATGTAGGTCACTTGCCAAGTAAAGTAAAATGGACGTTTTTGTTTTACAATGTGGTAAAAACAAAAGCAAGTGGTGGGGGCAGAGGGGAGAGGGATAGAAAAAAATGGTTTTAAAATAATCCTACACGACCTTGCGTGTATTCTGATGTGGAATATTCTAGTTTTGTCTGAGCGTAGCCTGTCTCTTCTGTACAAGTTTCATTTGAGCTTCACGTAAAAAAAAAACCCTCATTGAACTCCTTTTTTTCTTCCCTCGCTTTTTGATCATCTAAATGTTTTTACAATTGTGGATAAACGTGATTTTTATATTTGTAATTGTTCCCCTCGAATACCGTTCTTTATTGTTCCAACATCAAATAAGCGCATATATTGATATGACGGGTGGGGGAGGGGTACTACACACGTCGATTATAATTTGAGATTCTATGCATTTCCTTAATTTTAGCACATTTGTAAACACTTATTTTACACGTTTTAGTAGTCAGTGTAAAAAAAAAATTGTTTTACTAGTTATATTTTTAATCTCTTTGTATACATAACTTGTAAAATAAAACGATTTCTTTAAAAGTTGTTTTTCTTGTGTGTGTTAATCAATACTTTAACGAAACAAAAGACCATGTTTGATTGATTCCACCGTTCTGAAGTTTCTTTTTCTGGTTTCTCATCGCCTTTCTACTTTAGTAAAGTTATAAAAGGGCATTAAGTAAACACTTTTACTACTTTTGTTCTGACCGTAATTAAGTAGATTGTATCCCCTTTCTGTGGGTAAGCCAATATTCTCTAATATTTACCTTAGCGTCCAAGTTAGTGTTACCAACGGCACGTGTTTGATTAACTTTTCCTGTATGGTCTCTACCGTGTGCTGGCAGTATAAAATTAAGGCATAACTTCCAGTTGGATGCGGTAGCACAGTGCCAGCAGTTTTATTTCCCCAACACGATAAGGCCGACCTAGTCATGTAAGAGAATCGGCTCTCTCCTTACAGCCCTGCACCTCAGTGATTTCTCCTTTGTTTTTCTGTATTACTTTTTGTAAATCCGCTGTTTTTTTTTGTATTTATTCTCGTTTTGTCAGTTTTTGGAAATTCAACTTTTTATATTTTTTTTGGTAATCTTTTTATAACCTTAATTTAATTCATTTTGTTGGTTTTATTATTTTTAGCGCCAGTTTTTTTTTTAAATCATGGACAGCGAGTTTTTTATTTATTTTAATCATTGCAACTTTCTGTTCAATGTGTGCGTGGTGAGGGCTTCTCTCTCTCACCCCCCCCCCCCCTGGGATAACAGGGATAAGCGCTCTCTCACACTCAAATGGCGAGTTGTAGTGGAACTACTTTACCAGAGGTCCCATGAAAGCCTTAGATTTAATTGCGATAGATTGTCCCCCATATTAGAGTTCTGGAGCCACCATTGAATGTCGCACATTTGGCAGGGACAAAATGTCCCCCCCCCCCCCACATATGCGAGCTAGAACCGCCCATGAAGCCGCAGATATCTGAACGTTGATGAAGAATAATGCGAATATTGTATGGCCTGATCCAGCTTCGCTAGTCAATTATAGATGGACAGATTAACCCCCCTCCATCCCTTTTCCCGCCGTGTGGAGCCTAGCCGGTCGGGAATTATTAAATGCCGGCATTTGGTGGTGGACTTGTTAGATTAGATCAAAGCTTAACTTTGATCAGAGTCGATCGATTCTACTTTGATGACGCGAACAAAGCCGGTGTGAGTAGTGTACGATGTACGACAGCCGCGTTTCTTCGTTACCTCTACTGTTGGGTTACAGGTTACAGGTAAACGGTGGGTGGGGAGGGGGGGGGGGGGGAAGGGATACAGTGTGGGGGGGGGGGGGGATTCAGTACACAACAGCAACACGTTATTCTAGCGCAAACACAAAATATGTTTTTATGCTATAAATGTTGACAGCAATACCTCAACTTTAATTAATTTATTTTCCAGTTTACTACAGTACTACTAGGCCAAACATTTGACTAAGATTTTTTATTTTGAGTTTTTTTAAGGTTTGAAAAATGAAAACAAATAGCTACCACCAGCTGGTAACGAAATAAAACAAAAAGAAATCTCAGCGTCGACCGTCTCTCAGCGGCACATGACAATTTTAATCTGGAGAGAAAATATAATGGGATAAAATTAACCTTAGCACCGGTGAGAGAAGCTTGTTCGTGATGAAGAGAGAGAGGTTTTTTTTTCTAGGGCGGAGGAATGAAACATTGATTTTGATTCGCCCACTTAGTCTTGATTCTAAATTGTTTGAGTCTACCCCCCCCCCCCATCACCCGACCCCCCACCTTCACAGCCTTTCATTGACATTTAAATCTTGAACGAACAAGTCGGTTATATTGTTGTCTTGTTATACAGTAGCATGTGTATTTATCTATTCTTGCGTTACACCAACAACTGAGAAGCGAAATAAATACTTGTCAACTGACACTGTACATTGTGCTGATACTGTGTGGGTCTGTAATGGTTATAGAGTTTATCGAGATGATACATGTCTTCTTTAGACATTTTTTTTGGGGGGGGGAGGGGGGGGGTTTGCTTAGTGACATCGTTGTGACAGAATACCGTTGAGCCATTATGTTACAAAATGTCAGTAATTGGGTTATGCCAGATTGTGACATTTTACAATATTGTCATATGACCGTGTTAAAATTTACCGTAGAAGGTTACTTTTTAATGTTAAAAAGCCTTTCACGTTCATTATGTACGATACGATTTTATATTTAGATTCTGGAAAAATCTTAATATGAGTCTTAACACAATGTTAGATGGTTGCGACTAATCTAGTTTGGTGTAGAAAAAGATGCCCAAATAAAAGTGTGAACCAGAGCTGTGGTAGATGTGACTCCCGTGTAAGTGTGAACCAGAGCTGTGGTAGATGTGACTCCCGTGTAAGTGTGAACCAGAGCTGTGGTAGATGTGACTCCCGTGCATCTAAAGTGTGAACCAGAGCTGTGGTAGATGTGACTCCCGTGTAAGTGTGAACCAGAGCTGTGGTAGATGTGACTCCCGTACATCTAAAGTGTGAACCAGAGCTGTGGTAGATGTGACTCCCGTGTAAGTGTGAACCAGAGCTGTGGTAGATGTGACTCCCGTGTAAGTGTGAACCAGAGCTGTGGTAGATGTGACTCCCGTGTAAGTGTGAACCAGAGCTGTGGTAGATGTGACTCCCGTGTAAGTGTGAACCAGAGCTGTGGTAGATGTGACTCCCGTGTAAGTGTGAACCAGAGCTGTGGTAGATGTGACTCCCGTGTAAGTGTGAACCAGAGCTGTGGTAGATGTGACTCCCGTGTAAGTGTGAACCAGAGCTGTGGTAGATGTGACTCCCGTGTAAGTGTGAACCAGAGCTGTGGTAGATGTGACTCCCGTGCATCTAAAGTGTGAACCAGAGCTGTGGTAGATGTGACTCCCGTGTAAGTGTGAACCAGAGCTGTGGTAGATGTGACTCCCGTGTAAGTGTGAACCAGAGCTGTGGTAGATGTGACTCCCGTGTAAGTGTGAACCAGAGCTGTGGTAGATGTGACTCCCGTGTAAGTGTGAACCAGAGCTGTGGTAGATGTGACTCCCGTGTAAGTGTGAACCAGAGCTGTGGTAGATGTGACTCCCGTGTAAGTGTGAACCAGAGCTGTGGTAGATGTGACTCCCGTGTAAGTGTGAACCAGAGCTGTGGTAGATGTGACTCCCGTGTAAGTGTGAACCAGAGCTGTGGTAGATGTGACTCCCGTGTAAGTGTGAACCAGAGCTGTGGTAGATGTGACTCCCGTGCATCTAAAGTGTGAACCAGAGCTGTGGTAGATGTGACTCCCGTGTAAGTGTGAACCAGAGCTGTGGTAGATGTGACTCCCGTGTAAGTGTGAACCAGAGCTGTGGTAGATGTGACTCCCGTGTAAGTGTGAACCAGAGCTGTGGTAGATGTGACTCCCGTGTAAGTGTGAACCAGAGCTGTGGTAGATGTGACTCCCGTGTAAGTGTGAACCAGAGCTGTGGTAGATGTGACTCCCGTGTAAGTGTGAACCAGAGCTGTGGTAGATGTGACTCCCGTGTAAGTGTGAACCAGAGCTGTGGTAGATGTGACTCCCGTGTAAGTGTGAACCAGAGCTGTGGTAGATGTGACTCCCGTGCATCTGAAGTGTGAACCAGAGCTGTGGTAGATGTGACTCCCGTGTATCTAAAGTGTGAACCAGAGCTGTGGTAGATGTGACTCCCGTGTAAGTGTGAACCAGAGCTGTGGTAGATGTGACTCCCGTGCATCTAAAGTGTGAACCAGAGCTGTGGTAGATGTGACTCCCGTGTAAGTGTGAACCAGAGCTGTGGTAGATGTGACTCCCGTGCATCTAAAGTGTGAACCAGAGCTGTGGTAGATGTGACTCCCGTGTAAGTGTGAACCAGAGTTGTGGTAGATGTGACTCCCGTGCATCTAAAGTGTGAACCAGAGCTGTGGTAGATGTGACTCCCGTACATCTAAAGTGTGAACCAGAGTTGTGGTAGATGTGACTCCCGTGCATCTAAAGTGTGAACCAGAGCTGTGGTAGATGTGACTCCCGTGCATCTAAAGTGTGAACCAGAGCTGTGGTAGATGTGACTCCCGTGCATCTGAAGTGTGAACCAGAGCTGTGGTAGATGTGACTTCCGTGCATCTAAAGTGTGAACCAGAGCTGTGGTAGATGTGACTCCCGTGCATCTGAAGTGTGTGGTAGATGTGACTCCCGTGCATCTAAAGTGTGTGGTAGATGTGACTCCCGTGCATCTGAAGGTCTGAAAGGTCAGCAGACAACGTGTAACTGCTCACCCCGGTCCTCTGTTCTCCCCCGGCTGGTGAGAGGAGATGAAAGCGGCAGTAAGTAGAAACATTGGCTCGGGCTGCAGACAAAAACAATGCTGCAGTTTCTTTTGGTGTTGTTTTTTGTTGACGTGGGTTGTTGTCGGGCGGGTTAAAAGGATGTTTTACCTCAGGCGTTGGTTTCGTTACATTAGCGTTACAAGTTAGTACATTTGTGTCGTTGACCCCAAAATTTGAATATTTGTGTCATCACAAGTACTGTAAGAGTTTATCACACAAAAGTCTATTTTGATTAGTGTTACTGGTATTGTTTAATGTGGGAGTTATCCCCCTGGAATAAAATCCTATTTCAGCCATAGCACTCGTTGTCTTAAGTTTTACCTTAGGGATTTTAAATCCACGGCCTTCAACGGGTCCATATCGCAGTAGGATGATAAAAATCTGAATTTCTTACTTCGTGTGTGCTAAATTAATTGTCCACTTCACTAGGTATACTAGTGGTCGTTCTTGGGATGGAGGCATTTTTCTGTTATCCTATGTGGGACTTTGATTTGCAATAACTTCTGGAATAACATTAATTTTAAAAAAGCTCAAGTAAATTATTCTATGACTTTATTACTATATATGTAGCATATGAAGATTGATGAGTTACAAAACAATTTCTTCTGTAGTTTTTTTTATCTGCTCCGTTTTCGTAGTTATGAATTTATTATACATTGTAAACATGACTAATGCGAGTACATTTTAAATATGACTAATGCGAGTACATTTTAAATATAGCTATGATAGGAATGATATACATGCATTTCAACATAGCCACAATACAATCAACATTCATACAATTTAAGCATAGCTGTGATAGGAATGATTTACATAGCCATAATACTAGCAACATACATACGATTTAAAGATAGCTAAGATAATACATCCAATGTAGACAATGATCCAGTTATATTTGTATCATGATATTTCCATTGGTGTCGTGACTCTACATTAAAGTTGGTGTTGTGACTCTACATGATGGTTGATGTTGCGACTGGTTCAGTCGTCAAAACACCTTCTCAAACACCATGAGAGGAAGGTGTTACAGAGAGCGCTGTTGTTGCCCGTACAGTTGGAGAAGGCGATGGCGTTCTGGCACCCTGCCCAGCACTGGAAGGGGTTTCCGTCGGCCAGGATTAACGACAGGGTGTACACGATGACGACCAGAAAGATGATCAGGATGTTGCTCATTTTAGCTGACGATAAAAATATGCAAAGATAAAATATGCAAAGATAAAATATGCAAAGATGTCACGTGTAGATTTAGCAGCTGTAACAATTTAGTGTTGGCACGGAGACTTAGAAATAATTTTTTTAGTTTTATCTGGATTTGTATAATACAAATACAGTATTAGATTATCCATATTGCCTTTCGTCTTTATACTTCCTCCCCACCTTCCCCCGACTTACTTTTATGCCGATACAAAAATCTCTATTAATAAGGATATTTTTTTTAAATGTAGAAGTGAGGTTTATTTGCTCGTGGATTTAAATTACTTAGTAATTTCACTAAAATTTTATCAGTCTCTGATTCGTGAAACTCTTGCATGTTTAAATATTGTAGTTAGCCAAACATTCGGTGTCGCTAGTTATTTCCATCCTTACTACAGTGAGGGTTCCGAATGTTGTATATGATTGTTTCACACAGCAAACAAATCTACATTTTCCAATACTCTCTCTGTAACATGTGCTTAAACCAAGCGTGTACTTACAATAACGCCTTGCTGTCCCTCAGTTGAACATGCCAAAAAAATAATCTAAAAACAAATTATTGTTTAAAAAAAGCTTAAGTTACATACCCGATTGTTTATTTCCCAAAGCTGTGGTAGAGGATTTATATTCTCCTTGTATTGTAAACTGCCGCTGTATTCTCTGGTGTTGGAGGTTTTCTGACAATGAGACCAGTCACGATGGTAGACGATGTTGTGATGAAGCAAAATGTTGAAACTTTTATACCCAAAACTTTAAGGTGTTTACAAGCATCGAATCCTGTTTTTGTGAGCCCGATATGTTTTTGTTTTAGCTTTAGTTGACCAAAATATACGTCACTTAGGTTTTTTTTGTTCTATCTCGTCAAATCTTCAATAGAAGCTTCTAGACGTTGAGTCAGGGTGAAGGTCATCTCTTTATGTTTGTAGGCCTAATAATAATTTTACTATAGTATTCTACGTCATAGGTCGCCATATTGTATACACGTAGTTACCTTTTTGGCGTACTGACTACCAATCGACTGGCGTATTGATATGGATTACATATTTTACTTTAATTTGTAAAAGATACCATTTAGTCCTGACGATTAATAGGGCAAATAAATCAGAGTCCTGAGACTTTATGAAGGGATAGTGTGGTCACCTCTATACTCTGCCGCCTTTATTATCTCTAACATTGAAGCTACGTGCCTATCATGTTTGAGTGGATTTAATGTCTTACAAATCTCTATACTTGCGTGATATCATTCGTACGCTTGCACCTAGCCATGCCGTTCCCACATTATATTTTATTTTTACCTCAAAGTTAATTTTAAAAATAATCTTAAATCCGGTTATCTTTAAATTTGATGGTTCTTTTGTTTACTTGGAGTGGGCGTGGCCAATGAAAGTTTTTCTGCTTTGATGTCGAATCTTGATCAATGTTCTCTCACGGATTTAATCCTATGCAGGTTTGTACCCCTGATGTAAATGCAGGATTAACGACCCATTTACCTTTTGCTCGCAGTGACCCCATATTTCCGTGACTTATTCCACTCTTGTGTCGTGACTCTTGTGATAGACAATAACACGGGGATGATGGACGTAAATATCGTGTTTTTATCCCAAGTTTGCTGAGATTTGTCGCTTCGAAAAACTTAACATCGCAGTTTGTCATACATTTTGGTGGATAATAGCCATGGGCACAAAATATCTAGCACATGGGTATAGGCATTTATTTGTCAATGGGTATGTAATATATATATATATATATATATATATATATATATATATATATATATATATATATATATATATATATATAATTTGTTTGTGTGTATAGTTAAAATATTGAACATCAATAAAGCTTGGATGCACCTACATAAATTGTATATTTTCATTCATTCTGTGATGATATTTTGTGTAGCTAAGGATTACTGCTGATGCCGAATTATCATTATTGATTATTTTAAAAAGATAATTAATTTTATAGCTTTTTACGTATTTTTAAGCACAAATTTCACTATCCTTGATTTGAAATAAAACTGAATTATATGAAAACAACAATTACCTAAAATAGAGATGTCACCTTTGTGTCATCACCCCAGAAGCTAATTTCTTCGAGGTAGTATAGTTAAAACTGAATGTTGGGTTTAACGTAGCTTACTAATCACTTGTTTTATAAGGTAACCTGCTTGTTTTAGCATGACGTTTAAAATGGTTTAAAAATGACATTGTACTTCGTCTATTCTGGGCAACACATTAAATTCGCGGTATTTCTAGTTGTCGAGAAAAGCAAATGTTTTATGGAAGTTTCATCAAAACGTTTCGGCATTACTGGAATTGTTTAAAGTGGTATCAAAACTAATACGTTGTGTCTTGAAAATAACTTTAGAAAGGATTAACGATCTAGTCACAGAATACAGGATTAACGATCTAGTCACAGAATACAGGATTAACGATCTAGTCACAGAATACAGGATTACCGATCTAGTCACAGAATACAGGATTTACGATTGAGTCATAGAATACAGGATTTACGCTTGAGTCATAGAATACAGGATTAACTATTGAGTCATAGAATACAGGATTAACGATCTAGTCACAGAATACAGGATTAACGTTTGAGTCACAGAACACAGGATTAACGGTGGAGTCACGAATACCTTTTTCGTTGGTGGGTTACTCAGCTCTGGCTTAGCTGTAAGATAGAGAGGTACATGGCACATCTTCCCCAGGGAACTGAAAGAAAAATAAATGACCCGTCGATTTTGTTTCACCGTAGGTAGTCGGAGTAGTCTGATAATGCTGGTGTACTCTCCTGTATTGTTACTTCATGACCGGTCACCGTAGGCTGAAAGTTGGAAGTTTTTGTCTAAAAGTTGGAAGTTTTTGTCTAAAAGTTGGAAGTTTTTGTCTAAAAGTTGGAAGTTTTTGTCTAAAAGTTGGAAGTTTTAGTCTAAAAGTTGGAAGTTTTTGTCTAAAAGTTGGAAGTTTTTGTCTAAAAGTTGGAAGATTTAGTCTGAAAGTTGGAAGATTTAGTCTGAAAGTTGGAAGTTTTAGTCTGAAAGTTGGGAGTTTTAGTACACTTTATACTCTTTTAAAATAAAATACTTTATTTTTATATCTTTTTGCTTGAGTTGTAGGCATTTGGTGCTGCTGTAATTTAAATATTTTTTTTTGCGTCGACGATTATTTGCTTTCTCATGTCGTGAAAATGTTCCCAACATTAACTATTGATGTGATATTTTACATTATTTGGTGTAACGACACAGTGTTGTCCCTTGAGGGTTCCAAATATATTACCAGTGTGTAGTGATTAAGAGTGACCTCCTCCTACGGTTTAGGAAATGGTGATGACAATTGACATGAAACGTCTATGTCATCATTTTAAGTTTTTGAAAAAAATCTTTTTAAAAATATGGCAAGCGATAAAATTATATTTACATTTGTAAAAATTAAAGCCGTTTGTGAACCATCGATTACACCCATTTTTATATTTTTGTATTGAATATAAGCCGTTGAAAAGCATTTTAGAATTATTTTATCAATTCAAATATTTTCAAAAACTGCCATGCAGGAATGGCCATGCAGAATAAAACAATAAAAGTCAGAACAATTGTTTTCCATGACAAAAATACACAATAGTGATCTATGGTGTATAGCGTAGTATTGCATTTATCTATATATATAATTCTCTGCTGGGAGCCGTTAGAAAACAAGCTGCAAGCGCCTCCTTGCAGTCCCCTCTCTTTCTCTCTATCACTATCACTACCACCCCCACCCCATCCCCACATTGTCTGGTGAGCTGTGGTCACGCTGTTTACATTTTACAATCATAGAGACGGGTTTGGTGACGGCTATTAGGGGCAGATAATTTAATTTGAAACGATTTTAAACTTAGAGGAGGTAACTAAGAGGAGGCTGCTTTCACGTGGGGGGGGGGGGGGGGTGGGGGTTTAGTGTTTTTAAGGAAATATTTTCAGTGGCAGCATTGGTACTGTCGAATTCACAAATTATAAATTACTGAAAAGTAGAAAATAAAACAACTAAATAGCGGCGTATGATACGCCGCGGGTCGGCTCGTATTAAATAATGTAACATTCCCAATCACCACAGCACTCCGACTCTGAATCCATTTTAAATGTAAAAGTGTTTGCTGAATTATTATTATATTACTAGTAATTATTTTTTTGACAATTTCTAGCCTTAATTAAACCGAAAGTAATTTTGTACTAATTACACAGATGTTGTAAAATATTCAATTTTGGTTGAAAAATGTGCTTTCTGGCAACAAAAATGTGGAACCATTTGGAACCAGCTTTTCCAGTCTATTTAAGACACTAGAGATATGTTTTATTGTTTGAAGGCATTAGCCACTGATGACTAAAATATTCCAGATTTAAATTAGGAATATATATTCTTTTCCGTTCTAATAAAAAAGCAATTTTAAGTAGAACTGATGTACTTTCTGATTCTTTTAGAGTCTGTTTTTATAGTTACTTCACCCTGGAAAAAGAACGCGTTTTGTTCAATGAATGTAAAATGTTGTGTTCCTGTGTTATTGATTTTTGTCATGTCGCTAAAATTGTTTTTATTCATGTTCAGTTGTAATTAATATTTTTTTTTCATGAATTGTTAGTAAAGTGTAATATTTTATTCATGAAAATTCAGGTGAAGATCTTGTTATTTTATCATAGTTTAGTTTACTGTCACACCCGACTTGACAGTAAAGCACTTTAGCACACGAGTATGAAAGCAATTGGTCGTGTTGTAACACTTCATTGGTTCGTGGATTTTTCTTAGTTTTTATTTATTGCTGTATTTTTATTATTTTTTTTTTTACAGATTCAACCTCTATCGATATTTTGTTTCGCATCTATCGTTATTAACACAAATTCAAACATTTTCTTCTCATTTAAAGTTTTTTTTTTTTTAATTCAATAAGTTTGTAATGGAATATTTTATTTAGCTGCGATTTTTTTACATATAGTTTTTAAAAAAATTGTAGTTTTATTGAAAACAGAAAATAATGGAGTAGATCTGTGTATGGTGTTTAACGTTTTGTGAACAGTTATGTAAATGGCAGATCTGTTACATTACATTACGTTTTAGAAAACACAATTTCTGTCTGCGAAAACAGTCTAATTGTGTAATCTGCAGGCCCTAATTAGTGTTTAACAGCAGGGTCTAATTAAAAAATGAAGACAAATACATTGCGTTAAATAATTACAAATTTAATGAACCCGTTGAGAATAAATAAATAAATGACGAGATTTGAAGAATGTTCTGTACAAGCTGGAGCACAGTGTTAGAGCCTTCAGGCTGATGTGGTCATTTGTCCACTCGCTAGTCGTCACAGGCTCTAGAGCAGGCCTGGAGCACGACCAGCGGGTTCGTGCAGTTGGCCTGCTGGATGGCGAAGTTTAAAAACAGTCCACAGGTTCCTTCCCCTCCACCAAAGGGGATAACCCCGGCGGGAGGAAAAAATTGACCTGAAATCAGAGACACGGCGCAGAGTGTGAGAACCACGGCTAGGGCGATAGCTGCTGTAGTCTTCATGTTGGGCTCTTTGTTGGAGGGATAGATCTGTAACAGAAATACATACATTACATCGGTGTATACTTCATGAATATGCATATATAGATTAATTTATATATTTTTATATATATATATATATATATATATATATATATATATATATATATATATATATATATATATAATTGACACGTACATACAGTGTTAATGTATTTCGTAGATTTTTATGAAACGATGACCACTTCTGATAATATTCACTTCACACGATTAGGTTTATTTATTTCACGCTAGACATATTGTAAGCGTTAATGTTTTAATTAATTTTTGCAATCATATCTAATGTATCAAATCTACATCATCAAGTAGTCTTTAAAAAGGCTACAGCCTTGTATTTCATATGTATTTTTAAAACTTGCAATTCTATCTTCGGTGAACGTTGGATTTTGTGTTTACATTTCTAACTTAATGGTCTACAGATTTCTGGGTATCACGTCCATACTGTTTCCCCTCACCCACAAATCTGACTGTAACTTCCAAGTTTTGTATTTCATTCACATCACTTACCAAACGATTAGTGTGGGAGTAAGGCTAATTCTTCTTTCTCTCTTAGATAACAAGTTTTAAATACCTACGCCCTCCCTTTCCCTCATATTTTCTTATAATAGGCTGGTATCCAAAAATTTAGAAGTCATTTTAAATCTATTCCTATGGAAATATGTACATCATAAAGTAGCCAAACCACGATTGTAAGAGTTAAGTAAAAAATGTATATCAGATTTGAACAATTAGCTTTGTCTTGTCTAAATTTGTTTAATATCGTAACTTACCAAAAAAAAGTGTGTTGTGGTTAGAAGTTGGTTGGTGTGTTCGCTGTTTCTTGTCGTATCAGTTCTACTTGTGATGAAGTTGGTTGGTGTTCACTGTTTCTCTAGTTGCTGTTAGTTCTTCTTGTGGTGAAGACAGGTTGAATGAAATTGAAATCTGACGGACTTATATACAGACTAAAATATGTTTTTTTTCTGCTGGTTACAGCAAACAAAATTATTTTTTTCAGGGTGTTTGTTTCATTGTGGTAGGTAAATACACGTATAGGTAAACACACTGATAGGTAAACACACCTGGGCGTGGAATGGGGTGCTGTCACAACTTTATCATAACAGCTCCGGTCATGTCATAATTAGGTCAGGGGGGACCAGCGCCACACTGACGACACTAGGCACGTCAGAGAAATATTTTAAAGGCGTTTTGATTGTTTTTTAAAATTATTTGTAAATACAAGTCTGGTAAATATTTGGAAAATATTTTGTAGAAACGTGATCACCATCGTATCGAGATGGTGAACACGTTAATTGTGGGAGTAAATAGATTTGTTGTGTTGGAGAGTATCTTAACAAAACAGATCTAGCTGTAGAATATGATGAATTGCTCCAAGAAATCTCTCAGGAATCTGAATAATCTCTAAACAAAACAGATTTAGCAGTAAGAAAATGACGTGTTATTCTAAAAGAGCTCTACGGGAATGTAAATGAAGATTTACCTGATTTAGTTCAGGTGAAGTAACGTTTGGGGGGGGGGGGTGTCAGCAACCAGACCTTGAATTAAAGCAGTGTTAAGACACACGGGTCAGCACTAGATTGTCGTACATTGCTTTCTCAGTTGTTTTATAGTTTAGTTTTTGGGCTTTGTTCAAGATAAATAGATGTCGCTAGAGATTTTTATTTTTGCTTTGACATAATAGTCTTGTCTAGCGATGCTGGTTTTCCCTGCGTTTATTGTGAAATCATTTGAAAGTTGTTTTTTTTTTGCCTTAATAAAAAAAGAAAATAGATGCATGAGCGCGCGTTTGTTGAACAGAGTGAAAAAACTCAGTTACTATATTCATTATAACTCTAGGATTTTGCAGAAGTTACATGAACCTAAAAACATGACATTTTTGAACCATCAAACCATCACATTTGAGGTTATAGAATGCTCCCACCACCATATAAAATAACCAATCAAAAAATCAACCCACCCACAAATTAAATCAGTTTCTAAACGGTGTAATCAAATGACAGTTACTGTTGTTACTTGTTAAGTAGAAAATCAGTACATGCGAGTCTTTGGAAATAAGTGGAAATTAAAAAAAAAACACCAAAACACAATAATAGGATAAGTTAAAAACAAAAACAAATGTGTTATGTAACATCTCTTGACTTCCAGCCTGCCGTATAAAACACGATATAACAAAGTGATAAACCACAACCCACCCTTCCTGTTATATAATATCTACACGATCCCTTACCCTTACCTAAGACCATCGATAAACAGTTTGTGTAACTTCGTAATACACATTTAACTCTCAGGGGGTATGAAACCTGTTCTAATTCAATTATTATTCGTTAGGTGTAAGATTTATTTAATGTTGAGTGCTAGAAAACAAAAAAATTGAAATAAATCCCGCTTGTTTATGTACAACACGATGACCATCAAGGTTGATGTGCTGCTGACCATATTGGTCAACATTGTCTAGTTCTTGACGTCTTGACCAATGTGATAAGTCGTGTTGCTCCAACTTCGATCTAGTTTTAACTAATATTAAAAACTTAGAAGTTTTCACCTACTAGTTACGATTAGAGGCTGATATAATAAAAAGATTAGGAGGGGGGGGGGGGGGGGGGTATTGTGTGTCTTAATTTCTTGGAATAGTTTGTTGACGCCGATGAGTTTTTTAATTGTATGCAATGATATGAAGAACGTTGTAGTGACGCCATTTCTCACGTCATATCCGCTTTGCTCCTAAATGCGCTACTCTTGTTTGACGTCCTGTTTTTCTATCGTAATCAACAAAGTAATTACAGTATTTTTTAATAGTATTCACATACTCTGAAAACATGTATACAAGTCACAATAGTTCTACCTTTTGTTTCCCGTCCTATAATTTATACTATAAAACTTTTGATGGTAGCGGCTAGCCGACAACGTGAACCGCTGTGTCTAGAACTCTCTCCTATCACCCTCCAGAGATAGACTACACGTTTTTAGCTTGTGTTCCGTGAAGTGTACGATTGTATTCACAACTTGTTCACTTAAAATACCGGTCCCCTGTATGATTGTATTCACAATTTGTTCACTTAAAATACCGGCCCCCTGTACGATTGTATTCACAACTTGTTCACTTAAAATACCGGCCCCCTGTATGATTGTATTCACAACTTGTTCACTTAAAATACCGGTCCCCTGTATGATTGTATTCACAATTTGTTCACTTAAAATACCGGCCCCCTGTATGATTGTATTCACAACTTGTTCACCTAAAATACCGGCCCCTTATCAAATCGTCGACCAAAAACTCCGTCAAGCCGAGGTACCAGCTGTTTGTCTAGTTGAGTTGCCGGCTTATCAGCAAGTCCGACAATACAGTTTTTGTTTACCTTTGACGGTACCTGTCAGGGTAGCGCCATAATCCAAGCACTTGGTCTGTTCTAATCTACCTGTAGAAGCTGATAAGATACGCCTGGTTGAGGCTAGGTCAACCGCGACTGCGGGGGACAGACAACCCGACCGGAACCCAATTACCAGTTGATAAAATCAAAATGTCCTTCAAAGCTTCGGATTCTATAGTCAATAATTGGTTCTTTTAACTATGTGTTGTCATCCCTAATGATAATAAAAATTTAAAATCTCCATTAGATGCGGACAAATGTTATGATTTTATATTGAAAGCTTTTGTGGTCCGTGACGTATTAACCAGGGCTGTATGATTTGATGACTTTCTCAGGCAGCATCGGAACAAAATATAGGACGACGCCAAATTGTTCTGTTTAATATGTTACCACATAGATCCATCTGCTACCAGCGTTTATAATACCTGCTTGTTAGTCTTTGTATATTTTATGATAGCGACGTAGCATAAATCAAGCGCGCGTGGGACGCTTGTTTAAATTTCAGTCCTAAGGTTACCAAAGTCTCGAGTTGCATGGTTTTACATTCTCGCTGAATTTTAAAATCGTCTCAATAAACTCATCTTCTGTGATGTTGAGGTAGTGATACCGTTTTGATTGGTTGTGCTGGTTTATATGTAAAGTTAGGTTATGTAAAGTTACCCTTTCGAACTTGGCGGTTTATGACCTGTTTCTGACCTTGGGATATGACGGGATAGTGTGGTCAGCACTAAGTGACGGGATAGTGTGGTCAGCACTAAGTGACGGGATAGTGTGGTCAGCACTAAGTGACGGGATAGTGTGGTCAGCACTAAGTGACGGGATAGTGTGGTCAGCACTAAGTGACCGGATAGTGTGGTCAGCACTAAGTGACGGGATAGTGTGGTCAACACTAAGTGACGGGATAGTGTGGTCAGCACTAAATGACGGGATAGTGTGGTCAGCACTAAGTGACGGGATAGTGTGGTCAGCACTAAGTGACGGGATAGTGTGGTCAGCACTAAATGATGGGATAGTGTGGTCAGCACTAAGTGATGGGATAGTGTGGTCAGCACTAAGTGACGGGATAGTGTGGTCAGCACTAAATGACGGGATAGTGTGGTCAGCACTAAGTGACGGGATAGTGTGGTCAGCACTAAGTGACGGGATAGTGTGGTCAGCACTAAGTGATGGGATAGTGTGGTCAGCACTACGTCCGTATGGTACTGAACGAGGTATTATTGTCGTATACAAATTTGTTGAAGGACTGCGTTAACCAACGTCAGCAGCTGACCACAGCAAGACGCTGGACACACTGTCCATCGACAGCAATATTTGAACATTTCGTCCTCTCTGTGAGTGGGTCAGTTCTGCTGTTTGATTTGATTCAACATTTAGCAGTTGATCATAGTTTATGTCGTGAGTCAGCAGACACTGGAGCAAGTTTTTGGTTTTAATGTAGTACATCCAACACGACAGCCTTGACCAACTGAACTACATGGGAGTGACCTTCACTTACGGCTAGTTTATATTGTGCACACATAGGTAAAATGATTATAATTTAATTGTGCAATATATCATCAGGTGCGACGTAATTTTACACACGATTATAAAGATAATTGTTTTATAAAAGTGTATCTCATACATTCTAACATACAACTTGATGAAGAGATAATGATACATTTTAAAAAATAATTTTTTTGTAGAAGTATAATTGTCATTGTGTTGAAGTGCTGTGTGATGTCCCAGCTGTTTGAATGCTACATGTTATTTTACCTGTGGTCGTCTCGTGCTAACCTAGGCATGTGGCAGTGAGTGATGTAGCCCGGGGGTGTGGGGGGGGGGGGCACCGGCCTGGTTTACAGCTGGTGTCTCCCCTACAAGATTGCCCTAAAGTTGATAGAGAGGGAACAGGATTTAATTAGCTGGGGCGGCGTGGGTTCGTTTTCCGCTTGATTGGTTGAGCCAAGGGCCGTAGGCATGGTTTAGCGTTTGGCTGGTTTGGTTTGAGTGATTTATAGTAAGCTCCCTTGATTTAAGTGCTTGATTTGAACTAGTTGGATTTAACTGGTATTTTTTTACCATACTTTTTTAAGTATTAATTTTTTGCCATTGGCTAGTTGTTATTGGCTTATGATAAATCCCAATCCATGGTATATTAGTATAATCCTCTTTATGGTACATTCTCATTATCATAGCGTTTAGTTTGGCAATAAATCTTAAATGTGAGCTATCGAAGTTTTTGTTTTTATAGGAATCTGTACATACCTATTTTTGTACACACATTGTTAAATTTATTTTTCATAATATTCAATATTTAAATATACGCTAGTTAAAAGAAACAAAATACATATTAAAAAATAATTTGATGTTTATTTAACATGAAAACAACAGAACGTAATGTGTAATAAATAGAATGCTGTGTTGTAGTTTGAATGAGATGAATCGATGAAAGTCAGTCACGTGATTTAATGTCATTCAGCGGCGTGAACCTTGACCTTGGGGTCATTTAGTCCCGGCATGAGCGCGCGCACAAGGGTCGAATGGCCAAGGGGTTGGTGCAGTTGCCCAGCTGTAGGGCGATGTCCACAAACAACAGACAGCCCAGGCCCTCGTCCACATCGAAGTCACCCCCGATGGGGAAGCCGGGGAAAAACTGGGCTGAGATGATGGCGGTGGAGCAGAGCACGAGGAAGATGACGGTGGCGCTGTTCATGTTGGTGGGGTGGGCGGTGGCGTCACTTGGTAGCTGTGGGGGCAAAAAAATAGGATTGAAAATACAACCAAGTATTTGTATAGTGTTAGTACACGCTGTATCAAATCATCTGAATACCATGCCTGAAGGTATTTAATGTGTGAACTAGGATAACAGATGTGGACTAAAATCTCTAACCTAGATATAGGCATACTAGTGTGTGTGTGTGGGGGGGGGGGGGGGGTTAAAGTGATATGACGAACAATCTAATTTATAAACGTAATGAGAAGATCAGCTGTAGCATTAAAGTGTCTTGTCCGATTAATTTAAATAAATGTGTAAAAAGCTTGTTTAAGTGGTTACCTAATTGTTTTAGCGGGCTGATTTGATTTAATTGTCGTGTCACTTTATATAGGATCAACTAATAATTCTTCCTTTAAAGATCTACGATTAGATTTTATAGATTTCAACATTCACTGTATGGTTAGAAAATATTGGTATCTTTTACTATTAGATGTTACATTTGAAAATATGGTGAAAGGGGAGATCACTGTTAATCACATGTGTATTTACATTTGGGATTTAAAATAATATCTAACATTGCTTATATCTTTTCCTATTTATGTTAATAATACGGAAAACTGTTTTGAAAAATCGTGTGCTTGTCTTAGTCCAATTATATTAATTTCAGCTAGCGATAAAATGTGAATTAACTTACCAGATAAAGTAGAGTGTGGGTGTTGAGGTGGGTGTCGTTGGTTGAGTGGTAGATCTCACGGAGCAGGTAGTCACCGTATGCTAGTCTTGCTGGCTTGTGCTGTTGGTTGGTTCACAGTTGTAGTTGCTGTGGACAGTCAAATGGACAGACTTATATACGCTCGTTTTCTGTTATTTTACACGATAAACAATATAAAAATTGTGGTTTAATAAACACAAACAGTAAACACAAAACATGCACTTTATCGGGCGGTGGTGACGTTAGGATTAGTATCACATCTAGGATAAGAATTTATGTGGCCAGTAGGAATTTTAGTGACGAAATAACACCATATTTATTTATTAGTTTTTTTTAATGTTTTTGACGCTTTTGGTAAATAGCTCGTCAAGTAAATCCGGCCAAATTTGACAAGTTTGTGGCCAAGTTTCAGACTTGTTGACTGCTGGCGTAAGAAACTGTTCTCACAGAAACTTTGAAAACATTTTTAAAAAAAAAAAACATATTTTGTCGCCGAGGTGTTTCTCCTGTCGTGTGGCCTTCAGTTCACGGTGCCCTCGGCTATATTTAGCTGCATGTTCTCGACAGGGTGCTCGGCTCTAGATGTTCGGTTGTTTTGTTGCGTGGTTAAACAATTACACCAACAAGATGAGGCACGTCTTTTTTTAAAACTTCCATAAACATACCACTCTCACATACTCCAAGACTATTTTACTTCACATATATCGTAATGTCAATATATTCAAAAAATGCCATTACATACTAAAATGACGAGATGCTCAAATACCAAGCTAAGCTTCATTGGCAAAATAATGCTAAAATGTGAAGATGTACTAAGATATTAAAAAAAAAACTTATGATAAGGTACAAAATCAGAACTCATTTGTATTGAACATAGCTTGATTCACGATACCCCCCACCCTCGCGAATAATTCAAGGGCGACATGCAGATCACTCACCGGGTGGGTTGGTCTATAGGCTGGCTAATGTATTATTTATCGTTAAACATTTAGTTTACTGATAGAGCGATGAGCTGGTCAAACGTTTCCCAACAAATGTCTCAAGTTAAATCTACAGATATTGCCCTAACCACCGTCTCAAATAACAGTGTTGCTTCCCTTGATCTTTATAACTTTCTCTTTAATTAAGATGAAAGCTTTGGTTCTTCTAAGTATTTTTTTCCTGTTTTTTTTTTAAAAATTCATCTCTATGTTTTGGTACTCTATGCCAGTTCACATTGTATCGCATGTAGTTGGAGGTTGTGTGCTTGCAGGCTCATGAAAATGAACCAGCTAATGAACATGCATGAACCATCGACCCTGACTGTCGACTGTATGTTCGACGTGAGCAATTATCTCTCGTGTCAGTGGCGGATGAGGCTGGTATTGAGTAGTAGTGGCCGTTTTATTGTGGGCCCAATTAGGTGAAGTACCACAAAATTATGGTATATGTATTGATTGGCACTTGGTGTGTGGGTGTGTGTGTTGGGCGGGGGGGGGGGGGGCGTATTATTTTAAAAAACATTTATGTAGTTGATTTACTAAAGATATTTAGATTTAGATAATAACGTTTGTAACTAAATATTTCTGAGATGGGTGGTGGATAAAATCCACAACATTATCCACACATTTAAGTTGGTCTGTGAATGTTGAATGAACTTGAATGACGGTCTGATTTTTTTTTTTAAATAGCGGCCTAGTGCTGAATAAAGTTGTCCTGGTTTGTGAGTTTCTGGATTGTTGATCAGCTGTGTGTGAGGGGGGGGGGGGGGGGTATGTCAACATTCGTCGTGACACTATCGTCGCCAGCAGCGCTCTCGTCTGCCCGTCTGCCATTGCTTACATTAGCAGCCGACGTTTTGTGTATAGCTCCTGCGTGGACAGTTTACTCTGTCGGTACGTTACAGTGGGTGGGGGGTGGGGAGTGTACGTCAGTTGGTGGTGGGGGGGAGTGTACGTTACAGTGGTTGGGGGGGGGGAGTGTACGCCACAGTTGGTGGGGGAGTGTACGTCACAATTGTCGGGGTTTGGTGTGTGTGTGGGGGGTGGGGAGTGTACATCACAGTTGGTGGGGGAGTGTACGTCACAATTGTCGGGGTTTGGTGTGTGGGAGGGGGAGTGTACGTTACAGTGGTTGGGGATTGGTGGGGAGTGTACGTCACAATTGTTGGGGGAGTTGTAGTGTACGTCACAATTGGTGGGGAGTGTACGTCACAATTGTTGGGGGAGTTGTAGTGTACGTCACAATTGTTGGGGGAGTTGTAGTGTACGTCACAATTGGTGGGGAGTGTACGTCACAATTGTTGGGGGAGTTGTAGTGTACGTCACAATTGGTGGGGAGTGTACGTCACAATTGTTGGGGGAGTTGTAGTGTACGTCACAATTGGTGGGGGAGTTGTAGTGTACATCACAATTGTTGTGAGATGACAAGTTGGCTTGTAGGTCACAAGATGGCGGATTTTGTGAGGTTTGAATTAAATATGAAATGACCAGATAGGCAGTTTTTTGCTGGTGATCCAAGTTTGATTTAGTGTTTGAGCCCGAATGTCCGGCAAAGTATGGACCGTAGCTTTAAGAAGGTGGGAGGGACGGTCTCTGTGGACGTACGGCAGGGGTGGGGTTTAAAGGGAGAAAAGTCTCCACATATCTTGTATTACAAACTCCAACGATCTAGTGCTTCAGTCTGCACATCTTTCACACTCAATATATTCCTGCAATGACTTGACACTTTATTCAAATAAACTTTGTCCGCAACAGCCAAAGGTCTAGTTCGTTACTGATGACATACGTTTTTTTTAAAAAAAAAGGAGAATTAAGATAAAATAAAAACATAGTTAATACATTGAACTTGATGCTTTTATGTTTGATAGTTTTAAATGCATAAGGTTTCTTGAATAAAATATTGATTCATTGTGTTTTCTTATACAATTTTGCAAACACAAACTCTGAATAACTATAAACTCTCATATAACAAATCAATGTTTTCTTGTGTGCATGTTTGATTACAGCTTGAATATAGTGTTTGCTGTTGCATCCTTAACATTTCTAACAACGACTTTGTCAGCTAAATGTAACAACATTTTAAATTGCCAGCTCATTTTTTTTCCCACTGAGTTTGACGAGGAAATATTTTTCTCTCTCCAGTCACCAGCACGTTTCGTAGCCTGAGCTTTAGCCAAGAGCCAGAATCTCTGGTAGCTGCTGAGGACCAGGCTGTCAGGTTCTACTGCAAGGTCAACTACACGGGGAGGGAGAGTGTGGCCGTCCATTGGTTCAAGGACGGACAGTTGATTCGTTCAGAGGAGAGGAGGTTTGTGCTGTCACTCTGTGTCACTCCCTCACTCTGTTTCACTCCCTCATTTTGTGTCACTCCCTCATTCTGTGTCACTCCCTCATTCTGTGTCACTCCCTCATTCTGTGTCACTCCCTCATGTCACTCCCTCATGTCACTCCCTCATTCTGTGTCACTCCCTCATTATGTGTCTTTCCCTCATTATGTGTCACTCCCTCATTCTGTGTCACTCCCTCATTCTGCCACTCCCACATTCTGTCACTCCCTCATTCTGTGTCACTCACTCATTCTGTCACTCCCTCATTCTGTGTCACTCCCTCATTCTGTGTCACTCCCTCATTGTGTCACTACTCCCTCATTCTGCCACTCCTCTCTCATTCTGTCACTACTCCCTCATTCTGTCACTACTCCCTCATTCTGTCACTACTCCCTCATTCTGTCACTACTCCCTCATTCTGCCACTACTCCCTCATTCTGCCACTCCTCCCTCATTCTGTCACTACTCCCTCATTCTGTCACTACTCCCTCGTTCTGTGTCACTCCCTCTTTTAATGTCACTCCCTCATTCTGTCGCTTCTTCACTAGTAACTATATTGGAATAAGCGAATAACATTAGTGCTGGTGAATGAAAAGAATTATTTTGTTCCCCCCCCCCCCCTCCCCAATGCTAAGCCCCTTTATTCCTCTGGACTTACCATCTTCCTCTTCCCAATCCTTGGACAACAATCATCCCCTTACAAATCTTAGATACAACAATCATCCATACCATAGTCTTAAGACCCAAGAACTCAATCTTTACAGCAAACAAGCCCCTCCCCACTATCAAATTAAACCTGCATAGAAAATCACCTTAAAAAGTTACTATTTGCATTTGTATGAAGCCATGATAAAAAAAATTGTAAACCCAATCCTGAGACATGACCTTGTG
Source organism: Physella acuta (assembly GCF_028476545.2). Classification (NCBI taxonomy): domain Eukaryota; kingdom Metazoa; phylum Mollusca; class Gastropoda; family Physidae; genus Physella; species Physella acuta. The sequence continues at coordinate 231,567 of NW_026732490.1, forward strand.
TTTCAGGAAGTACCAGGAGGATGGTCTCTACATCCGGTCAGTCCAGAGCTCCATGCCAGGTGAGACTGACCAGGGGGAGTACGTCTGCTCTGCTACTGTCTCAGGCCTAGGCACAATCCTCAGCAAGAAAGCCAACCTCACTCTACCTCGTAAGCTGTGGTTTTTTTATTTGACATCACTTTACACTGGATACAGTCATGATTTTTTACTGTATTTACAAAATCATTATTTTTACCACTAACTACTTAATAGTTACATCTATATTTTTATCTTATCATTAACTACCTAATAGGGAAATGTGTTATGGATAAATATAGTGTTGGCAATTATGATAAGGTTTAAGAAAGGGAATAAGGATAAGGTAAGGGTTAGGGGAGAACAGGGCATTAACCCCCCTGTCTGTCAATCCCCCCCCCCGGACATTTCCCCCACCAGAGTAATTACCCCCTGTCAATTACCCCCCCCCCCCCCTGCCATTTACCCCCTGCCTAGTAGGACATTACCCCCCCCCCCCCCCCCCCCCGTCATAGCTTAAGGTTCAGCTTGGGTTAGAGCTAGGGTTTGAGTTTGGGTTAGGTCTAGGTCTGTGGTTAGCTCTAGGGTTAGTGCTAGGGTTAAGGCTAGGTTTAGTGTTAGGTTCAGGGTTAGGCTGAAATGAATGTCTAGAGTTGGGTTTGGTTTTAAGTTTATTTTAGGGTGAGGTGAATTCTTAGGTTTTTCATCTTTATCTTATGATTAGGATTAAGGTTTGAATTAAGGTAATAATAAACAGATTTGGAGTTAAAATTAGGATTCTATAGTTGTGGATGATGGGGGGGGGGTAATTGACAGGGGGTAATTGCTCCGTGGGGTAAATACCTGGGGGTGGGGATGTCCTGTAGCCGGGTTAGGGAGAGGATAAGCTTGTGAATGTTTGAGATTATTCAGCACATTATTCAGCTGTCTCCTGATACAATGCCTACAGATAGGACAAACTACAATTTATTTTGTTCTTTGTAGGCCCGTTTCAGTCATTCTATAGAATGCCTAGGCATTTTAAAAATGGTAATTTTATTTTTAGCTTACTTATATTACTTTTAAGTACCATAAGGGGATAATTGACAATTTAAAATTAGCAATTTTTCTGGGGGAAATGGCATGGGGTGATAACGTTTGGGTATTAGGCTGAGGGTATATCATAGATTACATTAAGTTACATCAAGTAGTCATGAATTTTGTATTTCACATTAAATTACACTGAATAAAAGAATAAACCCAATCTTGAAATGTAAAAAGTTATAGTTTGGTTAAAGCTGTTTCTGATTTGTGTGATGGTTTCATTAAAACTTTCAGATTTGCCCGATATTATAATTAAAATTTTTAGATTTGTCTTGATAATTTAATTAAAACTTTCAAATCTACCAAAACTGTTTGATTACAACTTTCAGATTTACCATGATAATTTAATTCAAACTTTCAGATTTGCCATGGTAATGTAATTCAAACTTTCAGATTTGCCATGGTAATGTAATTCAAACTTTCAGATTTGCCATGATAATGTAATTCAAACTTTCAGATTTGCCATGATAATTTAATTCAAACTTTCAGCTTTGCCGTGATAATGTAATTCAAACTTTCAGATTTACCATGATAATGTAATTCAAACTTTCAGATTTACCATGATACTATAATTCAAACTTTCAAATTTGCCATGATAATGTAATTAAAACTTTCAGATCTACCATGATAATGTAATTAAAACTTTCAGATCTACCATGATAATGTAATTAAAACTTTCAGATTTACCATGATAATGTAATTCAAACTTTCAGATTTACCATGATAATGTAATTCAAACTTTCAGATTTACCATGATACTATAATTGAAACTTTCAAATTTGCCATGATAATGTAATTAAAACTTTCAGATCTACCATGATAATGTAATTAAAACTTTCAGATCTACCATGATAATGTAATTAAAACTTTCAGATTTACCATGATAATGTAATTCAAACTTTCAGATTTACCATGATAATGTAATTCAAACTTTCAGATTCGCCATGATACTATAATTCAAACTTTCAGATTCGCCATGATAATTTAATTCAAACTTTCAGATTCGCCATGATAATTTAATTCAAACTTTCAGCTTTGCCGTGATAATGTAATTCAAACTTTCAGATTTACCATGATAATGTAATTCAAACTTTCAGATTTACCATGATACTATAATTCAAACTTTCAAATTTGCCATGATAATGTAATTAAAACTTTCAGATCTACCATGATAATGTAATTAAAACTTTCAGATCTACCATGATAATGTAATTAAAACTTTCAGATTTACCATGATAATGTAATTCAAACTTTCAGATTTACCATGATAATGTAATTCAAACTTTCAGATTCGCCATGATACTATAATTCAAACTTTCAGATTCGCCATGATAATTTAATTCAAACTTTCAGATTCGCCATGATAATTTAATTCAAACTTTCAGCTTTGCCGTGATAATGTAATTCAAACTTTCAGATTTACCATGATAATGTAATTCAAACTTTCAGATTTACCATGATACTATAATTCAAACTTTCAAATTTGCCATGATAATGTAATTAAAACTTTCAGATCTACCATGATAATGTAATTAAAACTTTCAGATCTACCATGATAATGTAATTAAAACTTTCAGATTTACCATGATAATGTAATTCAAACTTTCAGATTTACCATGATAATGTAATTCAAACTTTCAGATTCGCCATGATACTATAATTCAAACTTTCAGATTCGCCATGATAATTTAATTCAAACTTTCAGATTCGCCATGATAATTTAATTCAAACTTTCAGCTTTGCCGTGATAATGTAATTCAAACTTTCAGATTTACCATGATAATGTAATTCAAACTTTCAGATTTACCATGATACTATAATTCAAACTTTCAAATTTGCCATGATAATGTAATTAAAACTTTCAGATCTACCATGATAATGTAATTAAAACTTTCAGATCTACCATGATAATGTAATTAAAACTTTCAGATCTACCATGATAATGTAATTAAAACTTTCAGATCTACCATGATAATTTAATTCAAACTTTCAGCTTTGCCATGATAATGTAATTCAAACTTTCAGATCTACCATGATAATTTAATTCAAACTTTCAGCTTTGCCGTGATAATGTAATTCAAACTTTCAGATTTACCATGATAATGTAATTCAAACTTTCAGATTTACCATGATACTATAATTCAAACTTTCAAATTTGCCATGATAATGTAATTAAAACTTTCAGATCTACCATGATAATGTAATTAAAACTTTCAGATCTACCATGATAATGTAATTCAAACTTTCAGATCTACCATGATAATTTAATTCAAACTTTCAGCTTTGCCGTGATAATGTAATTCAAACTTTCAGATCTACCATGATAATTTAATTCAAACTTTCAGCTTTGCCGTGATAATGTAATTTCAGATGTACCAAAACACTTTGACTAAAACTTTCAGATGTACCAAAACACTTTGACTAAAACTTTCAGATGTACCAAAACACTTTGACTAAAACTTTCAGATGTACCAAAACACTTTGACTAAAACTTTCAGATGTACCAAAACACTTTGACTAAAACTTTCAGATGTACCAAAACACTTTGACTAAAACTTTCAGATGTACCAAAACACTTTGACTAAAACTTTCAGATGTACCAAAACACTTTGACTAAAACTTTCAGATGTACCAAAACACTTTGACTAAAACTTTCAGATGTACCAAAACACTTTGACTAAAACTTTCAGATGTACCAAAACACTTTGACTAAAACTTTCAGATGTACCAAAACACTTTGACTAAAACTTTCAGATGTACCAAAACACTTTGACTAAAACTTTCAGATGTACCAAAACACTTTGACTAAAACTTTCAGATGTACCAAAACACTTTGACTAAAACTTTCAGATGTACCAAAACACTTTGACTAAAACTTTCAGATGTACCAAAACACTTTGACTAAAACTTTCAGATGTACCAAAACACTTTGACTAAAACTTTCAGATGTACCAAAACACTTTGACTAAAACTTTCAGATGTACCAAAACACTTTGACTAAAACTTTCAGATGTACCAAAACACTTTGACTAAAACTTTCAGATGTACCAAAACACTTTGACTAAAACTTTCAGATGTACCAAAACACTTTGACTAAAACTTTCAGATGTACCAAAACACTTTGACTAAAACTTTCAGATGTACCAAAACACTTTGACTAAAACTTTCAGATGTACCAAAACACTTTGACTAAAACTTTCAGATGTACCAAAACACTTTGACTAAAACTTTCAGATGTACCAAAACACTTTGACTAAAACTTTCAGATGTACCAAAACACTTTGACTAAAACTTTCAGATGTACCAAAACACTTTGACTAAAACTTTCAGATGTACCAAAACACTTTGACTAAAACTTTCAGATGTACCAAAACACTTTGACTAAAACTTTCAGATGTACCAAAACACTTTGACTAAAACTTTCAGATGTACCAAAACACTTTGACTAAAACTTTCAGATGTACCAAAACACTTTGACTAAAACTTTCAGATGTACCAAAACACTTTGACTAAAACTTTCAGATGTACCAAAACACTTTGACTAAAACTTTCAGATGTACCAAAACACTTTGACTAAAACTTTCAGATGTACCAAAACACTTTGACTAAAACTTTCAGATGTACCAAAACACTTTGACTAAAACTTTCAGATGTACCAAAACACTTTGACTAAAACTTTCAGATGTACCAAAACACTTTGACTAAAACTTTCAGATGTACCAAAACACTTTGACTAAAACTTTCAGATGTACCAAAACACTTTGACTAAAACTTTCAGATGTACCAAAACACTTTGACTAAAACTTTCAGATGTACCAAAACACTTTGACTAAAACTTTCAGATGTACCAAAACACTTTGACTAAAACTTTCAGATGTACCAAAACACTTTGACTAAAACTTTCAGATGTACCAAAACACTTTGACTAAAACTTTCAGATGTACCAAAACACTTTGACTAAAACTTTCAGATGTACCAAAACACTTTGACTAAAACTTTCAGATGTACCAAAACACTTTGACTAAAACTTTCAGATGTACCAAAACACTTTGACTAAAACTTTCAGATGTACCAAAACACTTTGACTAAAACTTTCAGATGTACCAAAACACTTTGACTAAAACTTTCAGATGTACCAAAACACTTTGACTAAAACTTTCAGATGTACCAAAACACTTTGACTAAAACTTTCAGATGTACCAAAACACTTTGACTAAAACTTTCAGATGTACCAAAACACTTTGACTAAAACTTTCAGATGCACCAAAACACTTTGACTAAAACTTTCAGATGTACCAAAACACTTTGACTAAAACTTTCAGATGCACCAAAACACTTTGACTAAAACTTTCAGATGTACCAAAACACTTTGACTAAAACTTTCAGATGTACCAAAACACTTTGACTAAAACTTTCAGATGTACCAAAACACTTTGACTAAAACTTTCAGATGTACCAAAACACTTTGACTAAAACTTTCAGATGTACCAAAACACTTTGACTAAAACTTTCAGATGTACCAAAACACTTTGACTAAAACTTTCAGATGTACCAAAACACTTTGACTAAAACTTTCAGATGTACCAAAACACTTTGACTAAAACTTTCAGATGTACCAAAACACTTTGACTAAAACTTTCAGATGTACCAAAACACTTTGACTAAAACTTTCAGATGTACCAAAACACTTTGACTAAAACTTTCAGATGTACCAAAACACTTTGACTAAAACTTTCAGATGTACCAAAACACTTTGACTAAAACTTTCAGATGTACCAAAACACTTTGACTAAAACTTTCAGATGTACCAAAACACTTTGACTAAAACTTTCAGATGTACCAAAACACTTTGACTAAAACTTTCAGATGTACCAAAACACTTTGACTAAAACTTTCAGATGTACCAAAACACTTTGACTAAAACTTTCAGATGTACCAAAACACTTTGACTAAAACTTTCAGATGTACCAAAACACTTTGACTAAAACTTTCAGATGTACCAAAACACTTTGACTAAAACTTTCAGATGTACCAAAACACTTTGACTAAAACTTTCAGATGTACCAAAACACTTTGACTAAAACTTTCAGATGTACCAAAACACTTTGACTAAAACTTTCAGATGTACCAAAACACTTTGACTAAAACTTTCAGATGTACCAAAACACTTTGACTAAAACTTTCAGATGTACCAAAACACTTTGACTAAAACTTTCAGATGTACCAAAACACTTTGACTAAAACTTTCAGATGTACCAAAACACTTTGACTAAAACTTTCAGATGTACCAAAACACTTTGACTAAAACTTTCAGATGTACCAAAACACTTTGACTAAAACTTTCAGATGTACCAAAACACTTTGACTAAAACTTTCAGATGTACCAAAACACTTTGACTAAAACTTTCAGATGTACCAAAACACTTTGACTAAAACTTTCAGATGTACCAAAACACTTTGACTAAAACTTTCAGATGTACCAAAACACTTTGACTAAAACTTTCAGATGTACCAAAACACTTTGACTAAAACTTTCAGATGTACCAAAACACTTTGACTAAAACTTTCAGATGTACCAAAACACTTTGACTAAAACTTTCAGATGTACCAAAACACTTTGACTAAAACTTTCAGATGTACCAAAACACTTTGACTAAAACTTTCAGATGTACCAAAACACTTTGACTAAAACTTTCAGATGTACCAAAACACTTTGACTAAAACTTTCAGATGTACCAAAACACTTTGACTAAAACTTTCAGATGTACCAAAACACTTTGACTAAAACTTTCAGATGTACCAAAACACTTTGACTAAAACTTTCAGATGTACCAAAACACTTTGACTAAAACTTTCAGATGTACCAAAACACTTTGACTAAAACTTTCAGATGTACCAAAACACTTTGACTAAAACTTTCAGATGTACCAAAACACTTTGACTAAAACTTTCAGATGTACCAAAACACTTTGACTAAAACTTTCAGATGTACCAAAACACTTTGACTAAAACTTTCAGATGTACCAAAACACTTTGACTAAAACTTTCAGATGTACCAAAACACTTTGACTAAAACTTTCAGATGTACCAAAACACTTTGACTAAAACTTTCAGATGTACCAAAACACTTTGACTAAAACTTTCAGATGTACCAAAACACTTTGACTAAAACTTTCAGATGTACCAAAACACTTTGACTAAAACTTTCAGATGTACCAAAACACTTTGACTAAAACTTTCAGATGTACCAAAACACTTTGACTAAAACTTTCAGATGTACCAAAACACTTTGAGGAGGAGCCCAAGAACCTACAGCTGGCACCAGGGGACTGGGCAGCCTTTGAGTGTTTGATCAACAGCCACCCACCTGCCACAGTGCAATGGTTCAAAGGTCCAACCAGGCTCCTGCCTAATGCTAAAACTAGAATTTTTCCTACAGGTAAACATTGGACTTGTCATTCCTGATTAGCTGCTGGGGGGGGGGGGGGGGGTGGGGTGTAAGTAGAAATATGTTTTCAAAATAAATCAAATTACATGCTCCTGGCGACAGTTGCATGCATTACGGACAGATCATAACAGCAGCTGAGTTTTTTTGTAACCAGAAGATTTCTTTGATGTTTTTGGTGGGAAATTTTTGTAACAGCCTTAGTTTAAGTGCTGTGTCTATAGTTGCTAGAGAAGTTTTGTAAAATAGAAAATTTTAAAAATAAAAGCACAAAGGCAGGGGGGAAATTGATTAGGGAGAGTAGATGATTGCTATCTCCAAAAGTTCAGAGTTTTTACCCTTGTGCAAACCATGCTCATTAGCATTAGCAGCCCATCTTATATCTAAGTCAACTCCTAAGTCAACTGTTGCCTTGCTGATAGATCTTGAGTGCACAAAGTAAGGCTACAGGAGCAAAATCCAGTAATAAAAATGTTTACGTCAATAGGCCGTAAGGTGCATAACATGTTGCACATAGAATTCCTTCTAATGTAACAATCAAGAATGAAGAAGAAATCTTTGTTAACCAGTTTAGAATGTTAACATTTGTATTGGGATTTTTACGTAACTAGTTCAAATGTGAAATTGTGTGTTATGTGTAAAGACTATTGATAAATAAGATTATTGTTGGAATTAATTGACCAATCAAAATGTTGACTGTTTGTGATGGTCGTGGAGGGGAAGGGTAGGAATCCATAGCACATGGCATGGCCGACAACTCCCTGCTCACATCTGATCTATCACCAGCAATATTTCTTGTGTCACCAGCAACATTTCTTGTGTCACCAGTAACATTTCTTGTGTCACCAGCAACATTTCTTGTGTCACCAGCAACATTTCTTGTGTCACCAGCAACATTTCTTGTGTCACCAGCAACATTTCTTGTCTCACCAGCAACATTTCTTGTGTCACCAGCATTTCTTGTGTCACCAGCAACATTTTATTGTGTCACCAGCAACATTTCTTGTGTCACCAGCAACATTTCTTGTGTCACCAGCAATATTTCTTGTGTCACCAGCAACATTTCTTGTGTCACCAGCATTTCTTGTGTCACCAGCAACATTTTATTGTGTCACCAGCAACATTTCTTGTGTCACCAGCAACATTTCTTGTGTCACCAGCAACATTTCTTGTGTCACCAGCAACACTTCTTGTGTCACCAGCAACATTTCTTGTGTCACCAGCAACATTTCTCCAGCTAATTATTTGTTATCTCTGGCATATGGGGTCCATTGTTTTCAGCTTAGGGATAATAGGGAATGTATGTATCTCTCTGGGGCTACAGTGCCCCCACCCCCACTCTCAAGAGAACATCCACCTCCCTCCCCCTTTTCAGAGCTGAGTGTAAGAAACCTTGTCTATGTCTGTAGTCTATAAGACTGTCCTAGTCTATAGGATTAGGTCTGTAGTCTATTAGACAGTTTGGGTATTTGAACAAAAGGTCACCCATAGAGAAATTGTTTATTTAATAATAACATAAGAATACTGAGAAAGTAGTTAAATTAAAAATGCCACATGTATGTAAAATAATGTTTTCAACTTTTGAATGATTTGATGTGCAGGTCTGATAGAGCTGGGTCCTATTTCATCATCTGAGTATGGTCAGTATGGCTGCGAGGTGGAGGTCCAAGGGAAGCTTAAAGTCAGCAACCTGGCTACGCTGTCTTCATCTAATGGTCAGTTCCTCTCTATTCATGAGCTTAAGCTATCTTAATGGAATAATTTTGGGCTTAAATAAGAAATATTTCTTTAGAAGACTGAAACAGTTATGCCACAAAATGTACACAGAACTGTTTATTAAAGTACATTCCCCAATGGCTAGTTGTCTCTACCTTCTATTTGATGATCTCAACACACTGATTCACCATTTAATGGATCCACTATTTGATCTACTTAAATCCTCATCTGATTGTCTTGGTCCTCTATTTCCGAAATACCAAAAACCCAGCCCCCCCCCCTAAGTTTGTCATTGATCCACTATTTCCCAGATGCCAAAAATCCGGGCCCCCCTAAGTTTGTCATTGATCCACTATTTCCCAGATGCCAAAAATCCGGGCCCCCCTAGGTTTGTCATTGATCCACTATTTCCCAGATGCCGAAAACCCAGGCCCCCTAAGTTTGTCATTGATCCACTATTTCCCAGATGCCAAAGCCCCCCCCCCCCTAAGTTTGTCATTGATCCACTATTTCCCAGATGCCAAAAACCCAGGGCCCCCTAAGTTTGTCATTGATCCACTATTTCCCAGATGCCAAAGCCCCCCCCCCCCTAAGTTTGTCATTGATCCACTATTTCCCAGATGCCAAAAACCCAGGGCCCCCTAAGTTTGTCATTGATCCACTATTTCCCAGATGCCAAAAACCCGGGCCCCCCTAAGTTTGTCATTGATCCACTATTTCCCAGATGCCAAAAACCCGGGCCCCCCTAAGTTTGTCATTGATCCACTATTTCCCAGAAGCCAAAAACCCAGGGCCCCCTAAGTTTGTCATTGATCCACTATTTCCCAGATGCCAAAAACCCAGGCCCCCCTAAGTTTGTCATTGATCCACTATTTCCCAGATGCCAAAGCCCCCCCCCCCCTAAGTTTGTCATTGATCCACTATTTCCCAGATGCCAAAAACCCAGGGCCCCCTAAGTTTGTCATTGATCCACTATTTCCCAGATGCCAAAAACCCGGGCCCCCCTAAGTTTGTCATTGATCCACTATTTCCCAGATGCCAAAAACCCGGGGCCCCCTAAGTTTGTCATTGATCCACTATTTCCCAGATGCCAAAAACCCAGGGCCCCCTAAGTTTTTCATTGATCCACTATTTCCCAGATGCCAAAAACCCGGGCCCCCCTAAGTTTGTCATTGATCCACTATTTCCCAGATGCCAAAAACCCGGGCCCCCCTAAGTTTGTCATTGATCCACTATTTCCCAGATGCCTAAAACCCGGGCCCCCCTAAGTTTGTCATTGATCCACTATTTCCCAGATGCCAAAAACCCGGGGCCCCCTAAGTTTTTCATTGATCCACTATTTCCCAGATGCCAAAAACCCGGGCCCCCCTAAGTTTGTCATTGATCCACTATTTCCCAGATGCCAAAAACCCAGGGCCCCCCTAAGTTTGTCATTGATCCACTATTTCCCAGATGCCAAAAACCCAGGGCCCCCCTAAGTTTGTCATTGATCCACTATTTCCCAGATGCCAAAAACCCGGGGCCCCCTAAGTTTGTCATTGATCCACTATTTCCCAGATGCCAAAAACCCGGGCCCCCCTAAGTTTGTCATTGATCCACTATTTCCCAGATGCCAAAAACCCGGGGCCCCCTAAGTTTGTCATCAGACCACGCAGCCAGCGAGTGCACCAGAAGCAGACGGCCTATCTGCATTGTGTGGCTCATGGCAGGGACATGCAGGGGAAGCCACCCATCATCTCCTGGCTGAAAGATGGCAGCACCATCAAACTGGGGTAAGTGGAGTCAGTTGAATCAGAAGTGGAGTCAGTAGAACCAGGTGGGGTAAGTGGAGTCAGTAGAACCAGCGGGGTGGATGGGGTAAGTGGAGTCAGTAGAACCAGATGGGGTAAGTGGAGTCAGTAGAACCAGATGGGGTAAGTGGAGTCAGTAGACCTAGATGGGGTAAGTGGAGTCAGTAGAACCAGCTGGGGTAAGTGGAGTCAGTAGAACCAGCTGGGTGAATGGGGTAAGTGGAGTCAGTAGAACTAGATGGGTGGATGGGGTAAGTGGAGTCAGTAGAACCAGCTGGGGTAAGTGGAGTCAGTAGAACCAGCTGGGTGAATGGGGTAAGTGGAGTCAGTAGAACTAGATGGGTGGATGGGGTAAGTGGAGTCAGTAGAACCAGCTGGGGTAAGTGGAGTCAGTAGAACCAGCTGGGTGAATGGGGTAAGTGGAGTCAGTAGAACTAGATGGGTGGATGGGGTAAGTGGAGTCAGTAGAGGGTGGATGCTGTTGTCAGTAGTTTGACTAGCAGATGAAAGATGCCGTAAACACCAGCCCATCTCTAACCTAGCTCATCCAGTGTTCACTATAACTTCATTCCGTTTTATTTTTTCTATTGATTATTGAGTCTAGTAATCTTTAACTTAATTCTTTTCTAACGAACGTAATAGCTTATTAAGTTTAAAATTATATAGTCTTGAATTGACATGGGGAATGAGATTTCTGCATGTAGACGTGGGTCAACATTGATCTACAGATTTGACCACAAACCCAAAGATTATCGGATTAAAAGCTTTAGAAAACCTTGGGGTTTTTGTTCCATGACAAAGTTTAACTAGTGTGGATAAACAAGCGAGCCCCCCCTCCCCCCACACAAACAAGCGAGTCCCCCCCCTCCCCCATAGACTCCTAAATTAGATTTCTGTTACCCTCCCAATGTGCCCACGTGATCAGAAAGTGCATGCCTGTCCCCGTTTGGCTGCTGTGAGGGTTGTAGATTTGGCTGCAGCTATTCCTAGCTGCGTGCATCTCCCGTCGTGTGTGGCAGGCGGGAAGTGCAGATCTTCAGTCGTCGGCTGACATTTACCTTTCGCCATCTGGTCAGCAGACGACCAGGGGAGACAACTTGATGCTAGAGGAAGTTTGTGTAGGAGACCACTGGGGTGTTAAGTCATACCTTGCTTGTTGTTGGTTTTTTCACAAACTTTGTCCATTTTAATTTCACATTTGTTTTACTTTTTCTGGTAAAGAATAGGCCTATAGGGAAGTATTGTACTCGTACAAAAAAATCGATATTTTGACAAATGTCAAAGTTTTACACTCTCCTTAGTGGGGAAAAAGTTTTGCAACCTTGTATGTATGTGTCTTGAGTATCGTTTCAGTTAGGTGGGCAAAGATTCGTGTACTAGTAGTATTAGATCCTATCCGTAGATTTCCATCAACTTTTGAGCGATTTCCGGTAACAGGAAGTGGAACTATACTTTATTTTTAGTTTCTCTAAAACGTTTGGAATTTGAATTTCTAAAATCATAATCTCTTACATTGCCGGCTCTTGACCTTGACTTACTTTAGCACCGTCTCTGGCCCATGACTTTAGCACCGTCTCTGGCCCATGACTTTAGCACCGTCTCTGGTCCATGACTTTAGCACCGGCTCTAGACCTTGACTTACTTTAGCACCGTCTCTGGCCCATGATTTTAGCACCGTCTCTGGTCCATGACTTTAGCACCGGCTCTTGACCTTGACTTACTTTAGCACCGTCTCTGGTCCATGACTTTAGCACCGTCTCTGGCGTGCATGTATCTGATCTCGTGACGTGTTTACACCCAGCAGACGTGACATCCCACGAGGTAAACAATTAGATGTGAGTGCCACCCCGGCCCACCTGACTCACCCACCCACCTCCCAACTGTGTCTCCCTACCTGGCTGGGGTGTGTGCCCCAGACCCAGGGGATGGCTACAATAACAGGGTGGGGAAGGCTGTAGTGATGGAACAATTAGTCTCTGCTGCTCTTTAAAATAACACAGATGGACTTATCGGGTGGGATTTTATTCTGGCCGGCAGACAGGCCACATGTCTAAACTGTGTGAGCATCAGCCAGTTCGTTCTGTTGGTGGCGGTCAGCTGTGGGTGGGTAGGTGGGGTGGGGGGTGACTGCTTCAGGTGGGGTGGGTGGGTAGGTGGGTGACTGCTTCAGGTGGGTTGGGTGGGTAGGTGGGTGACTGCTTCAGGTGGTAATACGGTCCGAATGAAGGGAGCAGGTTGCCAGTCCCGTTCTACGTCTTTAGCTGACTTGCCGCACGGTACGTGGTACGGCTGACTTACCATGCGGTACGTGGTACGGCTGACTTGCCGTGCGGTATGTGGTACGGCTGACTTGCCGTGCGGTTCGTGGTACGGCTGACTTGCCGTGCGGTACGTGGTACGGCTGACTTACCCACGTGGTACGGCTGACTTGCCGTGCGGTACGTGGTACGGCTGACTTGCCGTGCGGTACGTGGTACGGCTGACTTACCCACGTTGTACGACTTACTTGCCACGTGGTACGGCTGACTTCCCGTGTGGTACGGCTTACTTACCGCGGCCACCGTGGTATATTCACAAACTGAAATAATTGTTTTAAAAAACAACAACATGGCATTCAGGTTGGTTACATCCCCCCTTAAAACGATGCAAGCTTTAGCCCATTCTAAGAAAGTATTCCTTAACAATTAAAGCCATATTCAGTTGATGAAGTCAAAGTGTCGTTGATGAACTTGCGTGAAGTTGGATGCGGCCAACATGACCGAGTTAACGAGGCTTAGTTTACTCCGTACACCCGTACGTCTGCCAGCTTTGTTTACTGGATATTCTTGCCGGGCTGTTTGCGTCATTTCCTGTTTATTTTTGTTTATTGCCCTTATGTCAAGGTCATCTCGCGCCATTTTCTCTATTCATCTGGTGCCGCTGTTTAAATTCCTCTCTGTAACAAAATGTCTGCCGGTCTCTGTGACGTGCAGCGCCCCCCCCCCCCTCCCCACCCCGGGCCTTTTGTTACTTTGTAGTCCGCATAGAAGAGAAGCAGATCTTGCTCGGCTGTTGATAAATAAACCATTCCGGCTGCCGGGAGGGGAAATAACTTCTTCAAACTATTTGTTTTCAATAACGTTGGTTAGGAAAACTAACGACGGACGCCTTTGTTGGATGCTGCGTGGAACATTTACAACATGGGCTAAGGGAAAATATTGACCATGTGAGATAATTCAAACTTTACCAATAGTTGAATTGTTGCTTGTAGCTTTTATCTGCACCGCACAGTAAACTAATCCTAGGGTGTTCAATGCATCTTCTTTTCATAGCAGGCCGTTATAATATTGATTAAATACATAGAGCTACTTTATAATATAGTATTTGTAATTTTTGTTAGCAAATTACTGAGCTACTTTCGTTACAACAAGATTGTTAACTATATCTTGACGCCTCTCAGTAATTGCCCAGGTTTGATTCCACTTCCAACATCTCCAAAAGATAAGAATTTTAAAAGTTTTTTTTTTTACTTGACAGCACGCTGTCTCTCCCCCCCCCCCCCCCCTCTGTTGTTTAAACCCTGACATTTGCTGCAGGTGTAACAGAATGTTCTGGAGAGTGGGAGACAAAGTTCTCTTATAGGTCTTGTCAAAGTGGTGGGGTGTAGTGGTGGGGTGTAATGGTGGGGTGTTGAAGTGTAATGGTGTACTGGTGGGGTGTAATGGTGGGGTGTTGGGGATTAATGGTGGGGTGTAATGGTGTACTGGTGGGGTGTTGGGGTGTACTGGTGGGGTGTTGGGGTGTAATGGTGGGGTGTTGGGTGTAGTAGTGGGGCGTAGGGGTAGGGTGGTGGGGTGTACTGGTGGAGTGTTGGGGTGTAATGGTGGGGTGTTGGGTGTAGTAGTGGGGTGTTGGGTGTAGTAGTGGGGCGTAGGGGTAGGGTGTTGGGGTGTAATGGTGGGGTGTAGTGGTGGGGTGTTGGGGTGTAATGGTGGGGTTTTGGGGTGTAATGGTGGGGTGTACTGGTGGGGTGTTGGGGTGTAGTGTTGGGGTGTAATGGCGGGGTGTAGTGGTGGGGTGTTGGGGTGTAATGGTGGGGTGTTGGGGTGTACTGGTGGGGTGTTGGGGTGTAGTGGTGGGGTGTTGGGGTGTAGTGGTGGGGTGTAATGGTGTAATGGTGGGGTGTTGGGGTGTAATGGTGGGGTGTTGGGGTGTAGTGGTGGGGTGTTGGGTGTAGTAGTGGGGCGTAGGGGTAGGGTGGTGGAGTGTTGGGGTGTAATGGTGGGGTGTTGGGTGTAGTAGTGGGGTGTTGGGTGTAGTAGTGGGGCGTAGGGGTAGGGTGTTGGGGTGTAATGGTGGGGTGTAGTGGTGGGGTGTTGGGGTGTAATGGTGGGGTGTTGGGGTGTAATGGTGGGGTGTAATGGTGGGGTGTAGTGGTGGGGTGTTGGGGTGTAGTGGTGGGGTGTAATGGTGGGGTGTTGGGGTGTAATGGTGGGGTGTTGGGGTGTAGTGGTGGGGTGTTGGGGTGTAATGGTAGGGTGTTGGGTGTAGTAGTGGGGCGTAGGGGTAGGGTGGTGGAGTGTTGGGGTGTAATGGTGGGGTGTTGGGTGTAGTAGTGGGGTGTTGGGTGTAGTAGTGGGGCGTAGGGGTAGGGTGTTGGGGTGTAATGGTGGGGTGTAGTGGTGGGGTGTTGGGGTGTAATGGTGGGGTTTTGGGGTGTAATGGTGGGGTGTACTGGTGGGGTGTTGGGGTGTAGTGGTGGGGTGTAATGGTGGGGTGTAAGGGTGGGGTGTTGGGGTGTAATGGTAGGGTGTTGGGTGTAGTAGTGGGGTGTAGGGGTAGGGTGGTGGGGTGTACTGGTGGAGTGTTGGGGTGTAATGGTGGGGTGTTGGGTGTAGTAGTGGGGTGTTGGGTGTAGTAGTGGGGCGTAGGGGTAGGGTGTTGGGGTGTAATGGTGGGGTGTAGTGGTGGGGTGTTGGGGTGTAATGGTGGGGTGTTGGTGTGTAATGGTGGGGTGTTGGGGTGTACTGGTGGGGTGTTAGGGTGTAGTGGTGGGGTGTTGGGGTGTAGTGGTGGGGTTTAATGGTGGGGTGTTGGGGTGTACTGGCGGGGTGTTGGGGTGTAATGGTGGGGTGTTGGGGTGTAATGGTGGGGTGTTGGGTGTAGTAGTGGGGCGTAGGGTAGGGTGTTGGGGTGTAATGGTGGGGTGTTGGGGTGGGGTGTAATGGTGGGGTGTTGGGGTGTAGTGGTGGGGTTTAATGGTGGGGTGTTGGGGTGGGGTGTAATGGTGGGGTGTTGGGGTGTAGTAGTGGGGTTTAATGGTGGGGTGTTGGGGTGTAATGGTGGGGTGTAGTGGTGGGGTGTTGGGGTGTAGTGGTGGGGTTTAATGGTGGGGTGTTGGGGTGTAATGGTGGGGTGTTGGGGTGTAATGGTGGGGTGTTGGGGTGTAATGGTGGGGTGTCTGGGTGTAATGGTGGGGTGTAGTGTTGGGGTGTAGTGGTGGGGTTTAATGGTGGGGTGTAATGGTGGGGTGTAGTAGTGGGGTGTAATGGTGGGGTGTAGTGGTAAGGTGTCTAGTCCAAGTATTGGGTAGTTTTGCTGGTTCGTTAGTATTACACACTGTGTTGTAGGCATGAAGACAACTCGACTCTACCTACCTGTTTGCCATTTGGTCGAATAAAAGCTTTTGTCCGTTAATATCACTGTATAATATCGGTACACTTATCCACTATACTGGTTCTCATCATTGGGGGTGGGGGGGGGGGGTACTCTATTGTCTGTGAATAATTTTAGAGATTTTTTTTTAAAATGTGTTTTTGAAAATATGTGTGCAATTGTGAATCAAACAGCTTGCTCATAGAATTCAATCATTATCTTTTCTCAATCATGCCCAAGACTTAGAGCATATAAATTATTAACATTTGATGTGAGATCCACTGAGCATGTTTGTGTTGATTGATCCGCCAGGGCCAACAGCACCAAGATGCACGTAGAAGGTACAGGTACCCTGGTCATCAAGGCTGTCACAGAGGAGGACGCAGGTGACTACACCTGCAGGGCTGTTAACTCCATCGACTCGGAGGATGCTGATGCCTCCCTGACTGTTCTAGGTAGGTTTCAGCTCTCATTGGGTAGGTTTTTGCTGTCATTGGTAGGTTTTAGCTGTCCTGGGTAGGTATCAGCTGTTATTGGTAGGTTTCAGCTGTTATTGGGTAGGTTTTAGCTGTCATTGGTAGGTTTTAGTTGTCCTGTGTATGTTTTAGCTGTTCTAGGTAGGTTTCAGCTGTAGTTGATAGGTTTCAGCTGTAGTTGGTAGGTTTCAGCTGTAGTTGGTAGGTTTCAGCTGTAGTTGGTAGGTTTCAGCTGTAGTTGGTAGGTTTCAGCTGTAGTTGGTAGGTTTCAGCTGTTATGGGTAGGTTTCAGTTGTCCTAGTTAGTTTTTAGCTGTCCTGGGTAGGTTTTGCTGTTCTAGGTAGGTTTTAAAGTAGGTTTCAACTTTTGCTACCTATGCTGAACTAAGGCTCATTATGAAACCCCAATGATATTTTTTTTAAATAATGTCATACAAGTAAATAGTGCATAAGATTTAGATCTATAACTCATATCTTGTTTCAGTTCCTCCAAGTTTTGTGGTGACACCAAAGAATATTTTAGCTCACCCGAAAACAGATGTGATTTTTGACTGCAAGGCCACAGGCATCCCCCAGCCTGAGGTGACCTGGGTGAAAGATGGTCAGGTGGTGACCAATGGTGACTACTTCCAGATCCAGTCCCAGGGCAGCCTGCAGGTGCTGGGGGTGCTGCCCACTGACCAGGGCATGTACCAGTGTTTTGCCAAGAATGATGTGGGCAGTACACAGGCCACAGCCCAGTTGCTGCTTTCCCAGGAAGGTCAGTGCTAGAGAAATACATGCTTGACTGGCTAGAGACAAGTTGTTCTACAGCCTGTCTGGCTATAGATAAGATGGCCTGCAGCCAGTGGCGTAGCTTCCATAAAGCTAGCGTAAGCAAGGCATAGGGGCCCAAGGAAAATAGGGGCCCTTTTTCGTCATGGTGTCACTCCTAAATAGTGAAACCTCCGCCTCCGCCTTGTGATGCTACTGTGTTAGAAAAAGTTGTTAGTTTGCTTTAACATAAACTTGATATACAATCAAAGGTGTTTTACGTTACGAGGTACTGCATAATAACGTCGCATAAATACACAGTTAGGACCTATTACAAACACATTTTACAGATTGACGAAGGGGCCCAATGATAATTTTTGCATAAGGGCCCAAAAATCCTAGCTACGCCACTGCCTGCAGCCCATCTGTCTATATACAGGATGGCCCATGTGTGGACAAAACGGCCAGCCTATTTGTCTACATATACTTTATTTAAAACGTTTCCTTTATGTACAAAAATAATTCCTTGTTAAAGATGTATTTGTAGGATAAGTGTAAGACTATTTTCAGAGAAAAAAATGTTAAGGAAGTAAACTAGTAAAGATATCTGGTAGGAGGGGGTTTGGTGGGGGAATTGTTGTCTAGGCTATGGTTGACTAGTTGTAATGTGGATCATCTGGTTTGATTGACTGACTGGTTTTTTGTTTCATCTGTAGTAGCTGGTAGTGAACTAACACTAGTCATCACATGTGCTCATTGTTGCCATGGATACTGATGGCTACTGTAACCATGGCTACTGATGGCTACAGTATTTATGGCTACTGATGGCTACAGTATCCATGGTTACTGATGGCTACAGTAGCCATTGTTACAGTAGCCATGGCTACTGTACTACTAGTGGCTAGATAGTAGTTACTAAATGAATATTGTACTCGCAAACTGTCAGAGTAGCTTATCACTCTTTTATCATGCTATATTGTTGCAATGTCACATAACTAAAATGAAACTTAGTTACAATGCCACATTGTTAAATGTCACATTGTTACAAAGTCACATTGTTACAATGCCACATTGTTAAATGTCACATTGTTACAAAGTCACATTGTTACAATGCTATTTGTTACAATGTCACATAACTAAAATGTCACATAGTTACAATACTATATTGTTACAATGTCACATAGTTATAATATCACATAGTAACTTGTTACATATAACTTGTCACATTTACTTCGTCACGCAGTAGCTCATCACAGTAATTTATCATTAACTACTTTGTCGCATATTAACTTATCACATAGTCACATTGTCATGCAGTAACCTAACGTGTCACTTAGATTTATTAGTTTGCCTGTTATGTGTGTGAGTGTGTGGTTTTTCTTTTCTAATATCTGTAGAATTTTTTTGTTTCAATTATTGTTGTTTTTTCACGCATTATTCAGTTTTTTTGTTTTCCTTTTTTTTGTTCCCCTCTCTTCCCCTCCACCCACCCAATCACTGCCCACCTTGCTTGACCACTTCACCCCGACCACACCTCTTTGTTAAAATATTTATTAAATATCAACAAAAAACTTTTTTGTGTGCCGTTCAATCAATACAAAATCAATTAATATTTTTTCAAATCCTCATTTTAATTTCATAAACCATAAAAAATTAATTTTTCTTTTTAAAAATGATTTTGATTCTTGCAAATGATTTTAAAATTTTCCACTTGAATGCTTTTTAAACTCAATGATTGCATCTTAACAAATTTTTATTTTGCTTGTTTTAATTAATTAATATTTTTCTTTATTCGTCTAATTAATTTTTATTTTATTTTCATTTTTCAATTTGTTGTGTGTTCTATGTTGTAAACAATTTTTTTTTCTACAATTTTTATTAATATTAATCCACTTTTATTTTTCGACTGAATCAACTTTTAAAAATTTGATAAAACAAAATTTTTTGACGTGGACGTGGAATCTATAAAACATGGCGTGGTGTACCACCAAGTAGCCCCCCAAAACTCCGTCTTCCACTCCCACCCTTTTCCTCTGACAGCAGGCTCCCTGTACGAGATGTACTCCTCTACTGCCCCTGCACCCATCAACCTCCGAGCCGCCATTGTCAGGATTAGGTTTGTCACTCTCAAGTGGGAGATCCCAAACAGCTCGGAAGTCTTTGATCTCCAAGGCAACAGAAATATAACTTTCACTGTTTACTGGAAGGAGATTGGCTCAGAGAGGTAAGGTCAAGGCCAGTTCTTTGTTTCATGTAGGGATACATTTCAAAATAGGACCCATTGTAATTTGTATGCATTGTTGATATTGAAAGATAGCACCCAATGTTTTGTTGATATTGAAAGATATTGAAAGGACCCATTGTAATATGTATGTTTTGTTGATATTGAATGATAGGACCCATTGTTTTTTTTTGTCTTTTTTACATTGAAAGATAGGATCCATTGCAATATTGAAAGATAGCACCCAGTGTTTTTTTTTTTACATCTTGTTGATATTGGAAGATAGGAACCATTGTATTTTTCCATATTGTTAATGACATCCAGTCAAGTCCTGGATAACAGAAATTTTCTTTAGTAGTTCTGTGTTGACAGTGCATCTAATTGTTATTGTAAGCTGTTCTTATTTCATGTGATGATGTGCTATTACCATGTGACACTTGTCATGTGACATCTCAAAAGTTGTCATGTGACATCACAAAAGTTGTCATGTGACATTACAAAAGTTGTCATGTGACATTACAAAAGTTGACATGTGACATTACAAAAGTTGTCATGTTGTGCTATCATCATGTGACATTACAAAAGTTGTCATGTGACATCACAAAAGTTGTCATGTGACATTACAAATGTTGTCATGTGACATCACAAAAGTTGTCATGTGACATCACAAAAGTTGTCATGTGACATTACAAAAGTTGTCATGTTGTGCTATCATCATGTGTCATCACAAAAGTTGTCATGTGACATCACAAAAGTTGTCATGTGACATTACAAATGTTGTCATGTGACATCACAAAAGTTGTCATGTGACATCACAAAAGTTGTCATGTGACATTACAAAAGTTGTCATGTTGTGCTATCATCATGTGTCATCACAAAAGTTGTCATGTGACATCACAAAAGTTGTCATGTGACATCACAAAAGTTGTCATGTGACATCAAAAAAGTTGTCATGTGACATCACAAAAGTTGTCATGTGACATTACAAATGTTGTCATGTGACATCACAAAAGTTGTCATGTGACATCACAAAAGTTGTCATGTGACATTACAAAAGTTGTCATGTTGTACTATCATCATGTGTCATCACAAAAGTTATGTGACATCACAAAAGTTGTCATGTGACATCACAAAAGTTGTCATGTGACATCACAAAAGTTGTCATGTGACATTACAAAAGTTGTCATGTTGTGCTATCATCATGTGTCATCACAAAAGTTGTCATGTGACATCACAAAAGTTGTCATGTGACATCACAAAAGTTGTCATGTGACATCACAAAAGTTGTCATGTGACATTATAAAAGTTGTCATGTTGTGCTATCATCATGTGTCATCACAAAAGTTGTCATGTGACATCACAAAAGTTGTCATGTGACATCACAAAAGTTGTCATGTGACATCACAAAAGTTGTCATGTGACATCACACAAGTTGTCATGTGACATCACAAAAGTTGTCATGTTGTGCTACTGTGACACAGGGAGAGAGTGAGCAACACGACGGTGCCGGAGCTGACCATCAACGGCCTCAAGCCAAAGACTCAGTACGAGTTCCGTGTCCGCTCCTACAACAAGGGCTACAGCAAGAGGGAGGCCAAAGTTTCCATCACAACAGAGGAGGATGGTACGTTGTCCAATTCTAGCTGACCCATCATTAGGTTTTTTTTTCCTCAAAATCTATTTTTCATATTGGATAATAAAGTTATGAATGTTAGCACTAAAATGACAAGTTTGTGTAGTCATGCACCCATCTGACCAAGTTGTATGTCCACAGTGTCTGTCCCAAGTCCCCCGGTCAATCTCCAGGCGGTCACCTTGTCCTCTACTGAGATCCAGGTCAAGTGGCAGCCTCCTGTGGAGCCTAAAGGCACCATCAAGCATTATACGCTGATATACTATATGGTAGGTTTACCTACACTAAGCATTATATACTGATATACTATATGGTAGGTTTACCTACACTAAGCATTATATACTGATATACTATATGGTAGGTTTACCTACATCAAGCATTATACACTGATATACTATATGGTAGGTTTACCTACATCAAGCATTATACGCTGATATACTATATGGTAGGTTTACCTACATCAAGCATTATATGCTGATATACTATATGGTAGGTTTACCTACACTAAGCATTATACGCTGATATACTATATGGTAGGTTTACCTACATCAAGCATTATAAGCTGATATACTATATGGTAGGTTTACCTACACTAAGCATTATACGCTGATATACTATATGGTAGGTTTACCTACATCAAGCATTATACGCTGATATACTATATGGTAGGTTTACACTAAGCATTATACGCTGATATACTATATGGTAGGTTTACACTAAGCATTATACGCTGATATACTATATGGTAGGTTTACCTACTCTAAGCATTATATGCTGATATACTATATGGTAGGTTTACCTACACTAAGCATTATACGCTGATATACTATATGGTAGGTTGACCTACATCAAGCATTATACGCTGATATACTATATGGTAGGTTTACCTACATCAAGCATTATACGCTGATATACTATATGGTAGGTTTACCTACATCAAGCATTATACGCTGATATACTATATGGTAGGTTTACACTAAGCATTATACGCTGATATACTATATGGTAGGTTTACACTAAGCATTATACGCTGATATACTATATGGTAGGTTTACACTAAGCATTATACGCTGATATACTATATGGTAGGTTCACCTACACTAAGCATTATACACTGATATACTATATGGTAGGTTTACCTACATCAAGCATTATACGCTGATATACTATATGGTAGGTTTACCTACATCAAGCATTATACGCTGATATACTATATGGTAGGTTTACCTACATCAAGCATTATACGCTGATATACTATATGGTAGGTTTACCTACACTAAGCATTATACGCTGATATACTATATGGTAGGTTTACCTACATCAAGCATTATACGCTGATATACTATATGGTAGGTTCACCTACACTAAGCATTATACACTGATATACTATATGGTAGGTTTACCTACATCAAGCATTATACGCTGATATACTATATGGTAGGTTTACCTACTTCAAGCATTATACGCTGATATACTATATGGTAGGTTCACCTACACTAAGCATTATACACTGATATACTATATGGTAGGTTCACCTACACTAAGCATTATACACTGATATACTATATGGTAGGTTTACCTACATCAAGCATTATAAGCTGATATACTATATGGTAGGTTTACCTACACTAAGCATTATACGCTGATATACTATATGGTAGGTTTACCTACATCAAGCATTATACGCTGATATACTATATGGTAGGTTCACCTACACTAAGCATTATAAGCTGATATACTATATGGTAGGTTTAACTACATCAAGCATTATACGCTGATATACTATATGGTAGGTTCACCTACACTAAGCATTATAAGCTGATATACTATATGGTAGGTTCACCTACACTAAGCATTATACGATGATATACTATATGGTAGGTTTACCTACACTAAGCATTATACGCTGATATACTATATGGTAGGTTTACCTACATCAAGCATTATACGCTGATATACTATATGGTAGGTTTAGCTACATCAAGCATTATACGCTGATATACTATATGGTAGGTTTACCTACACTAAGCATTATACAATATGGTAGGCTTACTTTTACCTACACTAAGCATTATACTTTGATATACTATATGGTAGGTTTACCTACTCTAAGCATTATACTTATATACTATAGGGTAAGTTTACTTTAACCTACACTAAGCATTATACTTTGATATACTTATATGGTAGGTTTATTTTACCTTCTTTAGTAATAAACATCAAAATACCACACAGTTGTTTATAATATTTAAAAAAATTGTTCTAGGTAGCCTACTTAAACTTTGTATTAGAGAATAGTGCTTTGAGTTGTAAAAGTGTAAGCTGATGACCTTATTCTGAAGGAGGAAAGTTGATTGACTGTGCTAAGAGAAAGTTGATAAGTGATGACATATACCAAAAAAATTGTGCAGAGATTTGATAGATAGAAAGCTAGGTTAGACCTAGTGAAACATGAAATCTTGTGGTTTAGAAAACTTGTGTTGAAATTTGATTGTAGAAAGTTGATATCTGGATATGTAGAAAGTTGATAGTTGGCTGTATAGAAAGTTGATAGCTGGCTGTATAGAAAGTTGATTGTAGAAAGTTGATTCCTGTGTTTCAGGTGAAGTCAGGCTCAGAGAACCAAATCTCAACTAAAGAAACTTCAGTCACTCTTAACAAACTACAGAAGTTCCGTAAGTTTCTCTCCCTGATTATCTTACGTCTCTTACACTCAACAAACTACAGAAGTTCCGTAAGTTTCTCTCCCTGCTAATCTTACGTCTATTACACTCAACAAACTACAGAAGTTCCGTAAGTTTCTCTCCCTGCTAATCTTACGTCTCTTACACTCAACAAACTACAAAAGTTCCGTAAGTTTCTCTCCCTGCTAATCTTACGTCTCTTACACTCAACAAACTACAAAAGTTCCGTAAGTTTCTCTCCCTGCTAATTTTACGTCTCTTACACTCAACAAACTACAAAAGTTCCGTAAGTTTCTCTCCCTGCTAATCTTACGTCTCTTACACTCAACAAACTACAAAAGTTCCGTAAGTTTCTCTCCCTGCTAATTTTACGTCTCTTACACTCAACAAACTACAAAAGTTCCGTAAGTTTCTCTCCCTGCTAATCTTACGTCTCTTACACTCAACAAACTACAAAAGTTACGTAAGTTTCTCTCCCTGCTAATCTTACGTCTCTTACACTCAACAAACTACAAAAGTTCCGTAAGTTTCTCTCCCTGCTAATCTTAAGCCACAAATTTCTTGTGTATTCTGGTATCGTTACACCCATGTTTCTTGCTTGTGTCATGTTTTACCTGTTGTTCATTGGTCACCTAACTGTTGAACCTACCTGTACCTATGCTACAGGTGAATACAGCTTTAGGGTGGAGGCCAACAATGAGAATGGCAGGGGAGTCAGCACCTCCGAAGTCTTTGCTAGAACCTACTCGGACGTGCCCACTGACACCCCACAAAACTTCACACTTGAACTGACCAGCTCTACCGTGAGTCATTTTTTTGTGTGATTATAATTAGTTTATTATATTGGGGAATTTACATTTCTATTTCATACCTGTTTTAGAATATAAAATAAATTATTTATGGACGTCAAATTTGACTGTAATCAGAATATTAAACAAATATAATGCTGACAGCAAATGCATAACTAACATTAAATATTCATTGTTAGAATCTGATCAATATTTTTGTTGGGTCATATGACGTGTTAGTGATGTGGACATATGTGAGTGATGAAGTGATGTGAGTGATGATGTGAGTGAAGTGATGTGATGATGTGATTGATGATGTGATTGATGATGTGACTGATGTGAGTGATGTGATGATGTAACTGATGATGTGCATGACAAACTTCCAGTCTGTGGTGGTGAGATGGCAGCCCCCACCTGAGACAAAGCAGAATGGGATCATCACAGGCTACAAGATCAGGGTCAAGGCCAAGGGTGAGCCAGCTCAAACTGTGCCAACTGATGGAGACAGGAACTCGTACTCTGTCACCAGTAAGTCAACAGATACACCTGTGTACAGGTACACTTGTGATTAGTGGGGGGGGGGGGGGGGGGACCAAGACAGATACACATGGTTAGGGCATATGTAATACACTTTAGTGTACCGAGATAGATACACCTATGATTGTATGGAAACTTGAAGATACACCTTTAGTTAGGATAGACCTAGAAGATACACCTGTAGTTTGAAGTAGTAACTCTATTGTGTCTAAAGTCTCCTGTAACTTAACTGTGTGCCCAAAGTCTCATGTAACTTACCCAAAGTCTCATGTAACTTGTGTGCCCAAAGTCTCATGTAACTCTATTGTGTCTAAAGTCCCATGTAACTTGCTTGTGTCCACTAGACCTGTCTGAGGGTACAGACTACATGTTCAGGATCTCAGCCATCACAGTCAATGGCTCCGGCCCCCTCACCCCGTGGGAGCACATCACAACATACAAGGATGACTTGCAAGGTTAGTCACAATATTCATTTCATTCACTTTTACTATCAGCCTTTCAGTTTATTGTTTACTTTTTATGATTTCTTTTTTGAAATCTTGCAGTATATAGAATGAAATACTATTCATTAAATATTTTAATAAATATTTGTTTCACTTAGGGAAACTTAAGGTTTTTCAAAAAAAAATAGTTCTATTTAAATTTTTGTTTCACCTGGCAAAATAGATTCTGTTTTTTTAAATTTCAGAAACAACAGTGCCACCAGAGCCAGCCAAACTGTATGCCCAACCTAAAGCCAACTCTATCCTAGTGTCTTGGGCTCCCCCACCCCCACACAGTAAAATTCTAGTCAGAGGCTATGTGCTGGGCTATGGGAAGGGCATTGCAGATGTCTACAAACATTCACTGGATGCTAATACACACCAGTACCACATACAGAATTTGCGTATGTGATGTTACACTTCAATATTTTTTAAATTATGTTAATGTATGTGCATGTCTTATCTTTACTCTCACAAATGAAAAAAGTACTATAGGCTTAAAAAGTGGTTTAAAATTGTAGTTGCCAGAAAGCTTATTTTTCAACCAAATCAAATATTTTATTAACATTTTTGAAGTAACTCTAAAATAACTTCGGCTCAAAATATTTAAACAAGTAATTATTAGCTTAAAATGGTGTGACCATTGCAATAAAACGATATGCTAATGAATTTTTAACATCTTGAATCTGAACTGAAAAAGTTTATTTTTTGTCACCGTGTATGCTATGTTTATTTAATCTTGTAAAACAATTGTTGTCATTTCCATTGTTTTAATTTCCCTGGCCACTCCCTCTGGATGACCCAATGATAGTTACTGGACAGTTCCTTAAAATATTTTAATTGGTAAAATAAATCTTAATTAATTTTCAATGGGTTATCCTTAATACAAAAATATGAAAGTGAGTGCAATTGATGGTTCCAAAATGACTTTACTTTTAAAAAATGTAACCATAATTTTAATGCTTGCCATTATTATTTTTTTTAAATGTTTAAAAATGTTAGAATGATTATATAGATTTTAAACCACTTTTTAATCTAATTGTATTTTTTGTGTGTAAATTTAAGTAACAGATTTTATTACTTTTGGCATAGTACTTCAATTAAAAAAGGTCACACAAATTTTACATACTAAACAGAGCCAAGTTCTCAGTATGTCATCACCATACGAGCCTTCAATGCTTTGGGTCAAGGTCCCAGTAGATACGAGACTGTCATAACCCCAGATGAAACAGGTCAGTTTATGTAACAATCTTTTTATTTAAAATGACGTCTTTTGAATACCTGGATGCAGAATTGATATTTGAAGTACTTTAATTTTATGATTTTTCTTCTTCTTCACCCTTTCTCAACTCTCAAGGAGCATAGGTCATTTATAACATATTTAATGCTTTTCTATCTATGGCATTTTTTTTTTCAATTTCTTTTCAATAAATTTAATTTCTATTGTTTTGTGCCTGGTGTTTTTTGGTCTCCCATTTTTCTTGATCTTTTTCTTGATTTTTTCATTAGTGATGTTGTGGGGTTGAAAATTGTACAATTATTACAAGGCAAACATTTAGAGTGAATGTAACTTTGTGAATTTCTTCCATCAGAAGTGGAGTTTGCCACACCCATGCTGCCACCTATTGGCCTAAATGCCCACGTCCTGTCCCACCACACAATCCTCCTGACATGGTCAGATAACTCTCTCAGCAAGAACCAGAAGATCACAGACAACCGCTACTACACCATCAAGTACAGACAAGCCAGCAGACAAGTCAAGTATAGGTGGGTTTTTGGTGAGGGGGGGGATGTTAGAGGTGTGTATGGGTGGGTTTTAGGTGAGGGGGGGGGGGTTAGATGTGTGATGGGTGGGTTTTTGGTGGGGGGGGGGATTAGAAGTGGGATGGGGTGGGTTTTAGAGATATGGAAAAGGTGGGATTTAGAGGTATGGAAAGGTGGGTTTTTGGTGTGGGGAGGGGGGTTAGAGGTGTGAATGGGTGGGTTTTAGAGGTATGGAAAGGTGGGTTTTAGAGTGCGTTGGTAGGTTTTTTTTTTGTGTGATGTTATTTGGTGTGTTTTAATGGTGTGAATTAATTGGTTTTTGTGGTATGAATTTGTGGGATTTTGTGTCATGAATGGGTGGTTTTTAATTGGTTTGAATAGGTGGGATTTTAAAGCTGTCAATGAGTTAAGTTTCAGAGCTTTGAATGGGTAGGTTTATAATAGAATTAGTAGGTGGGTTTATAGCGAAATTAGTATTTACTATTTGTGTACATGAAGAAAACAAGATTTTACGGCAAATGTTTTTGTGAAATATTCTGTGAAAAATATGTTGTCCTACAGATATATTAATGCTACTGATTTGAACTGTCACATTGATGGGTTGCGTCCACATACTGAGTATGAGTTCATGGTCAAGGTCATCAAAGGTCGACGTGAATCTGATTACAGTATGACCGTCGTGAACAAAACTGATGAAGCAGGTAAAAGACAATTGTCTAAGTTACTCGGGGGTTTAGAAATAAGCATTTTGGCTCATTTGGTTTCCATCACATGCCCATACCCTTAAGTAACCCTCTGGCTTCAACTAAACTATTTGAGTTGTGAAATGGGTGAAAATAATTAAGTATATTTTCAAATAACACAAATAAACAATTCTTTTTTACTATCATGTTGATGTAATGTTACCATAATTTCATCCTGTCATCTCATGTCACCTCCTGCCATCTCATGTCACATGTCATCTCATGTCATCTCATCACCTGCCATATGTCACCTCCTGTCATCTCATGCCATATGTTACCTGTCATCTCATACCATATGTCACCTGTCATCTCATGTCATATGTCACCTCCTGTCATCTCATGTCAACTATCACCTCCTGTCATCTCATGTCATATGTTACCTCCTGCCATCTCCTGTCATATGTCACCTCCTGTCATCTCATGTCATATGTCACCTCCTGCCATTTCATGTCATATGTCACCTCCTGTCATCTCATGTCACATGTCATCTCATGTCATATGTCATCTCATGTCACATGTCATCTCATGTCATATGTCATCTCCTGTGACCAGAGCCCAGCACAGAACCCAGAGACCTGACACCTGTGCCAGATGAGAACAACCCTCTCCTCCTGACCTTGAACTGGCAGCCACCGTCCAAACCCAATGGTCAGATCACCGGCTACCTCATCTACTACTCCACAGATGACCACACGGACGAGAAGATGTGGCCAGTTGAGGGTGTTGTAGGAGACAAGTAAGTTCTAGCCAGTCAGCTGGTCAGAATCATCCACTTCACACCACTTCATTTTTTTATGCTCAAATGTAGCTGTTCCTTTTGCATTAAAAATAAACCGGGAGTGATCTCCCCTAAACTTTCTCAAATAAGCTAATATAACACTACGTGGGATGGCAACTCGGAATATAGACATGATTTTTGTTTATTTAAACTTTTAAAAATAGAATAGAATCTAGTAGAAAAAAGAATTGTGCACCAAGCGAACGCCAAAACAAAATGTGCATATTAGTACTTTATAAATTTACATGAGTTTTTTGAGAAATTGGAAATAGCGTAAATTAGTACTTCCGGTCAACGGAAATTACTCAAAATTTGATAGAAGGTAGAGAATTAGATCTTTTACTTACATGTGAAATTTTATTTATCTATCTGAAATAGTACTCAAGGTATAGGCTTTTGAAAAATTCAAAGTAAAAAAAAGTACCACTTCCGGTTATCGGAAATCGCTCAAAAGTTGATACGGATCTACGATTTTGATAAAATACTTATATATGAAATTTCATCAACCTAGCTGTAACGGTACTCAAGTTATCGTGTTTACACACACACACACAGACAAAAGGACAAGATTGAAAAATTATATTTTTCAGTATCACTTTCTCTATACTTCTTATATACGAGAAAGTAAAAATCATATTTTTCTCTTAAAAGCATGTTTTTCTAAAAATAATTTGATTCTGTTGAAATTTTACAATATTAGCATTTGAACTTTGTTTAGACAAATATTTCCTTGACAGTTTTTAAATCCATCTGGCAAACCTTAGCATTTCTTGAAGATGTCAGGCAAATCACCCTTTCTACTGCATGAAAACCATTAATTCAGTTGTCACATCTCTGGTGATGTAACTTACAGTTGGTAGCTAAATATGTTAGCACTCTGTGTTAAGTGTAGATTTGGAAAATATTTGTATTTCTAGTTTTTATAAGAAGTCTTAGAGCTACTTGTATAGAAAAAAACTAATGATCAATATATTTATTATTTAAAGTCACTTCATTGTTTATTAGTTTAGAGTTTGATATTTATTCTTAACCCAGGATCAATAGAAACATTGTGTTTAGTAGATAATTTGAAGTAGAATTTGTAAGTGATTAACCCAACTTTGTCAGGAGGTCAGGCTTTGATGATGTTTTTGGGGGACCTTGTGCTAAGTTACCCTGTATGATGGCGTTGTACAATTGTTCTGTTTTCTGACCTTAATGTTTTAGCTACATGGTGGTTTTGTATTTACAATGTTTCTTTACTGCTGCAACCTGTATCACAATGCTGTTGGTCATTTCCCCCAGGTTGTCCACTGTGATAGACAAGCTGACCCCAGACACCAAGTACCACTTTATGGTGCAAGCCAGGAACTCTAAAGGTTTCAGTCCCAAGTCACAGAAGGTGACCTACATCACCCCTTCAGGTAACCATGGTTACAGTTCTAGATCCAGCCCAGTGGTGTGTGTTGTTGTTTGATGCGTGTCTTTTGTTTTCTCCTTTAGAGGGGACAAGGCTGACAAGTTGATTCTTTCTTCCTTCTATTCACTCTTAATTCTAACATTGAAGGGGGATTTCCTCCAACACTATTAAGTACTACATGTCAACATGATATGCACTACATGATCTGTCGACTCCTACTTCAGCCTGTTTTTTGTTTCTAGATTTACTTCCATAGCCTTTGTCCATCCAAGAACAATCTGCAATGCAGCAGTTATTTAATTTTGGAGTTTTCTCTTGCATGTGAATTGTTCTCCCTACCTAATGAGTCTCATCTGCCAAGGGGTCAGATTTCAGGACTTTTTTTGCTATTTAGCCAGACTGCAACATTCCCCCCCCCTCCCCTCCCCCAGCAGTTGACTGATATCTTTGTTATCTCCCCTTCCAGTGGCCAACCCTGACAAAAACAATGATGAGAAGGAGAAGGGGCTGACGACCAATGTCATCATCATCATTGCTGCCTGCGTTGCTGGCTTTGTCTTCTGTACAGTTGTCATCGTCATCATTGTTTGTTTGTGTCGCTGCCGTGGCAACAGGGCTGCTGGGTAAGTTGTTATTATTAAAACATTTTGGAAGATTCTATGGTCAATGCATATATTTATCAGAGCCAACAATTAATTAATTAGTTACATTAATTATATTAACTTAATATAAATTAAAGTTACATTAATTATATTAACTTAATCTAAATTAAGTCACATTAGTTATATTAACTTAATATTAATTATGTT
Source organism: Physella acuta (assembly GCF_028476545.2). Taxonomy (NCBI): domain Eukaryota; kingdom Metazoa; phylum Mollusca; class Gastropoda; family Physidae; genus Physella; species Physella acuta. Next base: position 263,316 of record NW_026732490.1, read on the forward strand.
AGCCTGAAAACTTGTCCTTTTATGATCAGTATATTTTTACTTAATAGAAACTACCAAACTTTTAATCTGTTGTTTATATTATAATAGAAAAAAAGTTAAGTACCCCTTTGAACCTAACAGTCAATGGGAGCAGGTGAAATAGAGTTCACCTGTTTATGTGTCCTCAGCATATAAATGGATAGTGTGGTCAACACTATGCCCAGCTGCCTTTAATTTCCTTAACACAAGTCCTGTGAGCTGGGTGTTCTCAAGGATGTTCTATGAACTTAAGACTTCTGGGTCAGCAGTCGTATTCTGTACTATTTTACCACACTGTCCACACCTGACTTCTAGCATATATCCTCAGCCAAACCAAGATCCCAGTGAAGGCCAGTAAGGTGCCACCCCCCAGTGTTAAACCACCTGACCTCTAGCATATTTCCTCAGCCAAACCAAGATCCCAGTGAAGGCCAGTAAGGTGCCACCCCCCAGTGTTAAACCACCTGACCTCTAGCATATTTCCTCAGCCAAACCAAGATCCCAGTGAAGGCCAGTAAGGTGCCACCCCCCAGTGTTAAACTGTTAAACCACCTGACCTCTAGCATATTTCCTCAGCCAAACCAAGATCCCAGTGAAGGCCAGTAAGGTGCCACCCCCCAGTGTTAAACCACCTGACCTCTAGCATATTTCCTCAGCCAAACCAAGATCCCAGTGAAGGCCAGTAAGGTGCCACCCCCCAGTGTTAAACCACCTGACCTCTAGCATATTTCCTCAGCCAAACCAAGATCCCAGTGAAGGCCAGTAAGGTGCCACCCCCCAGTGTTAAACCACCTGACCTCTAGCATATTTCCTCAGCCAAACCAAGATCCCAGTGAAGGCCAGTAAGGTGCCACCCCCCAGTGTTAAACCACCTGACCTCTAGCATATTTCCTCAGCCAAACCAAGATCCCAGTGAAGACTAGCAAGGTGCCACCCCCCAGTGTTAAACCACCTGACCTCTAGCATATTTCCTCAGCCAAACCAAGATCCCAGTGAAGGCCAGTAAGGTGCCACCCCCCAGTGTTAAACCACCTGACCTCTAGCATATTTCCTCAGCCAAACCAAGATCCCAGTGAAGGCCAGTAAGGTGCCACCCCCCAGTGTTAAACCACCTGACCTCTAGCATATTTCCTCAGCCAAACCAAGATCCCAGTGAAGGCCAGTAAGGTGCCACCCCCCAGTGTTAAACCACCTGACCTCTAGCATATTTCCTCAGCCAAACCAAGATCCCAGTGAAGGCCAGTAAGGTGCCACCCCCCAGTGTTAAACCACCTGACCTCTAGCATATTTCCTCAGCCAAACCAAGATCCCAGTGAAGGCCAGTAAGGTGCCACCCCCCAGTGTTAAACCACCTGACCTCTAGCATATTTCCTCAGCCAAACCAAGATCCCAGTGAAGGCTAGTAAGGTCCCACCCCCCAGTGTTAAACCACCTGACCTCTAGCATATTTCCTCAGCCAAACCAAGATCCCAGTGAAGGCCAGTAAGGTGCCACCCCCCAGTGTTAAACCACCTGACCTCTAGCATATTTCCTCAGCCAAACCAAGATCCCAGTGAAGGCCAGTAAGGTGCCACCCCCCAGTGTTAAACCACCTGACCTCTAGCATATTTCCTCAGCCAAACCAAGATCCCAGTGAAGGCCAGTAAGGTGCCACCCCCCAGTGTTAAACTGTTAAACCACCTGACCTCTAGCATATTTCCTCAGCCAAACCAAGATCCCAGTGAAGGCCAGTAAGGTGCCACCCCCCAGTGTTAAACCACCTGACCTGTGGATCCACCAGCCCAACAGCCACCTCGAGCTCCACAAGATGGAGAGGTCCAACCGCAGCGAGAGTTCCGCTTCAGTGGCCACCAGCACACTCAGGCGGGGGTCAAGGGGATCAGCTGACCACACGGATGACCAGGCCTCAACACTTGATCGAAGGCGCAACTCTTTTGTTGGTAGGTTCAGCTTTCAGTTAGGGCAGGGAGATATTGAACAAAAAACATGGGCTTGTACAAAAAAATAATGTGATATGCGGCAATAAAGTATCTTTAGGATGTATATGTTAGTACGGCAGATCAAATAGAGTTTGTTTTTTGGACACAGCATCTGGGGTGGACACAGGAGCACCGTACACTTGAACCAACTCGTATGGTGCAATTTTAAACAAAAAAGACTTGAACCAACTCGTATGGTGCAATTTTAAACAAAAAAGACTTGAACCAACTCATTTGGTGCAATATTAAACAAAAAATACTTGAACCAACTCATATTGGTGCAATTTTAAACAAAAAAGACTTGAACCAACTCATTTGGTGCAATTTTAAACAAAAAAGACTTGAACCAACTCATTTGGTGCAATTTTAAACAAAAAAGACTTGAACCAACTCATTGGGTGCAATTTTAAACAAAAAAAGACTTGAACCAACTGATGTGGACTGGTTTCAGTTTTCAAGCACTTTCTCCATACTATTGTCATTGTGTTGACAATGGATGCTGTATGTTGTTCATGATGCCACAAACGTGACATGTTTGACCTCTCCCCAGATGACCGCGGCTACCCATCCAGTGGGGAGGAGAGGTACCAGCCCATCCAGCCCAGGAATCTCATCCGACCAAAACCTGTAGCACTGCCAATGGATAACCAGTTGTCCTTTAGGGAACGTAAGTTTTGTTTTTTGAGTCTAAGATATTACTCTTGGTTAAACTACTCTAACCATGTCATTGCCCCTTTAGATGAATTATCCCCCTTTTTTGTCTAAATAAAACTTAAAAAAAAAAAATTTAAAAACCTAAAATAGAATTTAATTTTTAGACTTTAGGTCTGATGAAAATATTTAAATAAAAACCCAGTATCTGTTCCCTTATTTAATTGAATTCAAATTTTTTTAGAATTTTTTTTTATTATTTATAAAAATAATACTTTAATAGTGATACTTACTTAACTTAATCCTCGTCACTCCTTGTGGAGTATAGGGCAACAACAAATCTCTGCCATTCCACTCTGTCTTGTGCGAGCCACTTTAGTTCATGCCAGGTCTTGCCAGTAGCCTGCACTTTTTCTTCTTCCATCTATCTCCTTCATGTTCCCTTAATAGTAATAACCAATTTACATTAAAGATATAGAGAATTGTCTAAATTATGTTATAAAGTTATAGAGAATAATGTGAGTAATGTGATGATTTCTGTTTGACAGCCATAGCCACAGTGACTGCCGCACCCAATGGCCACATTCTCCAGTACGGGGACAATAGTGGTAACGGACAGCTGGGAATGCGGCCCATCTACCCACGTACACAGTACAACACGCAGTACACCAGCGCAGCACGGGTCAACGCTGGGGACCTGCCCCACACGTGCCCACCTTCCAGTAAGGGTGTGTCTAGTTTTGCTACTAATACAGCATGCTGTGTTACGTATCCATTGGATATTGTTGTCTTTTTTACTTTCTTCACTTGCCTATATACCTATATACTCAACCACATTGTTTGTTTATTTTATTATTAGTCTAACTCTAAGACAGAAGAGTTCACAAATGTAGAATGAGTTTAAAAAAACAAACTCAAATCAGAATGGCTAGCTTGTCATATATTGTAGAATTGGTGAATCAGTATGGAAAAAGTATACTTATAAAATATACTTGAGAAAAAGTATGCTTATAAAATATACTTGAGAAAAAGTATACTTATAAAATATACTTGAGAAAAGGTATACTTGGTTAAAAACTTGCATATGCAAGCAGTCAGTTATTGTTTAGATTCTTGTTGGGCATTAGTTAAAAATTTAAGTTCTTTGAGTTCTATGCGGCAGGAATAATGACATTTTGGTTTAATTGTAGTAGGAATAATGACCTTTTGGTTTCATGAATATTGACCTTTTTAATGTAGTTGAAATAATGACCCTGTGGTTTAAAACTAGCTTTTGTTTTCCCTGATGTGTGTTGTAGGCAATAGAAAACAAAATGTTTACCTCTGTGTCTAGGTGTGATAGTTTATTGTTTACACTGGAGCACACATTCACTTGTTTACAGTTTTACCATATTCTCTAGTTATCTGTCTCGCTAATTACATTTTTATTATGAAACTTCTGTTGAATAGTTTTAACTTTCAGTGTTGTCCTGCATCTTGAACTAAGTCAAATGGAATTAAAACGTGTCACTAATGTTTTTAAAGTGAATTTATGACTAATTGCATAATATTAAATTGGTAAATTTAATTTAATGAGAGCGACAAGATAGTTTTAACCAACCAGTGTTGTCAAATAAAAATTGTGAGGTTTGGTTTATTTCTAACATTCTAAATCTTGTCAACGGAAGCTGGTAAAAAATGTCAATAATTTTAACAGCATGTTTGTGCATTTTTGAGTTTGCTTGTGTGTTTGCAGGCAAAATGCTGACCGCTGTGGATGAGGATGAACGTGATGGCAGTGTTGACATGGTTGGCGCCATGGATGAGTCTTACAATTCAAGAATTGGATATGGTTGGTCTAATCCTAGCAGTCTAAAATGCTTGAAATTTATCAGCATGATTGTACTTGAACCTTAACCATGTATATTTTCATGAACAAAATCCACCAGCTTTAATTTCTTGTACACACTAAGTCACAGCACAGTTTTATCACATTTTTATATTGTCTATACTTTCTCATGTTGTCAATATTTAAAAGGGAAATATTTTTTAAAATACTTTTATTTAAATTGTTCAAATGTAATTACTGACCTCCAATAAACAAATAAAAGATTAACTAAATTGATCTAGTCTCTGAAACGTATAATTTGTTCTAGCATGTGTTATGGTTTAGATTACCTAAGAGCATGATTGTAACTTCCTTTAATATACCATGCATGAAAGAATCTTTCTTAGGTCTATGACAAGTACATGAGCACACAATGGATCTAACACCTTACATTTTGTTTATCCCTATACAGTGAAACCTCAGCAAAATATCAGCCCTTACAAAAAGCCTACAGCCCCTGTCATGTCAACACCAAACAAGGGCCAGAGAACTCCAATTCCTTTCAACTCTAAATCTCCTGATCTAAAGGGCAAGAAAGATGAAGCAGATTTGTCTGTAAGTAAACATTAGCAGTTTCCACTTCTATTTTTGCTTGTTTTTCAGTATTAAAAAAAATCTAGATTTTTAAATCTTGAACATTTTGACCACATAATAAAACAATACTAAGACTAGGACAGTCCATAACTGACATTATGCCATTTTGGTGGATTCTACTACCTGTCTTATAAAAAGCCTGACATATCCAGTTAAAAATCAAAATAAGATGACAAAAATTTGGCTGCCCTTTCCCACAATAAAAATGAAACATTTATCTTCAACATGTGACAGCCAATGATGTCAATATGTCCTCAACATAAATTAACATAATATTACATTCTTCCTCTCCAATTCATATTTACATACTTAAGAAACAAATTGTACAAATATTGTAGCAATATGTCAAGTACTAAATGTGGACATATGACCATGTAGATTTGGCATATGACACTGACATATGCTTGACATATGACACTAGTTGTTCTATGAGTATTGGACATGTTCTAACCGTTGCTGTGATTATTTTCACAGAAATCTTTGAGCACAGAAGAGCTAACAGCAGAAATGGCCAATCTGGAAGGCCTGATGAAAGATCTGAACGCAATCACACAGCAAGAGTTTGAGTGCTAGCAGCGGGATGGGGGAGGGTGTGTGAATGTGTGAGTCTGATACACAATCACACAGCAAGAGTTTGAGTGCTAGCAGTGGGGTGGGGGAGGGTGTGTGAATGTGTGAGACTGACACACAATCACACAGCAAGAGTTTGAGTGCTAGCAGTGGGGTGGGGGAGGGTGTGTGAATGTGTCAGTATGACACACAATCACACAGCAAGAGTTTGAGTGCTAGGGGTGGGGGAGGGTGTGTGAATGTGTGAGACTGACACACAATCACACAGCAAGAGTTTGAGTGCTAGGGGTGGGGGAGGGTGTGTGAATGTGTCAGTCTGACATGGGAGATAATTGTCAAGGGGAAATAAGCAATGTTGGTATCTGAAGAACTTGTAATCTTATCAAGATAACTTGTTAAACATGGTTATCATTATCTGCCTTATAGAGTTCATCTTCTCCACTCAATCTAATGATTTTCTATGGATAATGTAGAGCATTCTTAAGTTAGCTGGATACAGATGACAAAAACAAGAATTCTTTATTCAGTTCTACCTGTGTATTTCCAACCTAGGGCAGCAATATATATTTGTAATGTGCGTTAGTGCAGTCTAGGGGCAAAAGTTTGATGTTTTTCTTGAGAAATTCTAATAATTTTCATCCGATTTTTCTGCTTGGTAGATTCATTTGTATGTTTGTACAATGTGTCATGAAGTTTGTACAACATTGTGTCATGATGTTTGTACAACATGTCATGAAGTTTGTATGTTTGTACAACAATGTGTCATGAGGTTTGTTTGTTAGTACAACATGAAATTGGTTTGTTATGAGACAGTGCTTTTAATTTAATTTTGAAACTCAAGTGCTTTAGTGCCTGAAGAATTTTGATCATGTCTTATTATGATTTGGATGGAGTTTGTGTCATGTCACTTTGGATGTATCGTGTGTCATTTGGATGTATCCTGTGTCATTTGGATGTATCCTGTGTAATTTGTATGTATCTTGTGTCATTTGGATGTAGCCTGTGTCATTTGGATGTAGCCTGTGTCATTTGGATGTATCCTGTGTCATTTGGATGTATCCTGTGTCATTTGGATGTATCCTGTGTCATTTAGGGTTTGAGAGTTGTATGAAGTGTGGCTGGCTTGCTGACACAAGCTCAAGTTGACAGAATTCAAAGCATTAGTAAACAAAAACTTGCCTGTTAGTTTTTTCTGGGCCAGACTTTGATTTCAGCATCAGTTATGACATCAGTGTCATCAGTTGTCTATGGCATTAATGTTAGGACTCATAATGTTGATGTCAGGACTAGGCTTGATGTCATCATATGTCACGACAAGTGTGACGACAAATTGCATTTAGTCTTGCAGCCTGTGAACAATTCTTTTATCTCAATTGCCTCCGTTGAACCTTCGATTTTTAAAAAAAAATTTTTTTTAATCTGTAGTTAATTGCTGAGGCAACTAGATGTAGGTAACCATATAGATCCAAGGATCTAACTGTATTTTAAATGTAACAAAAATATTTTGACTACTTTTTGTGAACAAATTTTATTATAGTAAATGTACTGAGAATTTTTTTTATAAATATACCTTGATCACATCACTGCTAATGTCAGATTCTTCTTTCTTTCAATGTATAATTTTGTATTGAAGATGATGATTTACATTTACTCTCTCTCAAAGACAAACTTTTGTTTGGTCTGGACTTGTAGCATTATGTCAAAAATTTGTTTTGGTTTTCATCTGATCAGCTAAAACTTACAATTGAAAGTTGGTGAGTGAATGTTTTAGTTGTTGGTGAGTGAGTGAATTTTAGTTGAATGAATTATGCAACAAACATTTTGTTTTATTTGTTGAGTTTGCCAATGTCAGGAGGCTTTTGGCCACCTGAATCAAATTATTGGCCAACTTCTTCAGATTGTTGGCCAGCTTTTTTAAATTGTTGGCCAACTTCTTCAGATTGTTGGCCAGCTTCTTTAGATTGTTGGCCAACTTCTTCAGATTGTTGGCCAGCTTCTTTAGATTGTTGGCCAACTTCTTTGGAATGTTGGCCAACTTCTTCGGAATGTTGGCCAACTTCTTCTGATTGTTGGCCAACTTCTTTAGATTGTTGGCCAACTTCTTAAGATTGTTGGCCAACTTCTTCAGATTGTTGGCAATATTTATTTTATTTTCTACTTTTGTTGAGTGACAAGTGATTTTACCTCTATTAGTCATTGATCACATTTTCCAGCAACAACTGAAACCTACTTAAATGCTGATCTCTCATCTAATTGTCATGTATTAACACTTGAGAAGAGTCATTTGAATTCTGACCCCCCATGAGCAGGTGAGCAGTTTTGCACCTTAAACTTGTACACTAAAGCCAGAAGTGTGAGCAGGTATTGGGATTTCTATTCACTCTAATAATTCATTCATTTGTGCACACAATTGAGGCGGAAGTTATTATAATGTAACTTACAAGTATTTAAATTGCCTTTCAACAGTTCAAGCTTATAAGCTTTGTGTAAGGACAACACTTTGGTTTCAATACAAAATTTAAAAAAAAAACCTCTTAGAATCAAATTTTGGTTGAAGTTACCTAAAAAAAAATTTACTTAGCTAAATGACTCTCAACTGTCTGACTTGAACTGTTATGAGGGGTCAGAATTAGAAATGACTTGTACTTGTGTCCAAGTTCTAAGATCTAGTTCTAGTCTTCTATCTGGTGATGGCTGTAAAGTTTTTATATCACCATGGAGTTGTAAACACATCTCCATGGAGATATCTGTTTATAATTATCAACCAATGGTTGTTTGTCTATTGTTAGCCCTGAGGCTGGCTCCACAAGAAACTTGGCTGTAGGCAGTCAGATGTGTCTTAACTTGTGGTTAAGATTTGAGCTACCAGCTAGACAACAGGATAGCTTGTTTTGATTTGAACAGCCTAAGGTTGTGAGTTTTTACTTGACATGTGAAACCATTTTCTATGACATTTTAACAGTTTTGTTACTAATTTTAGAAACTTAACATACATTGAGGTTGTTTATTGTATATTATGATCAAATTATTTTTGGGTTTATAAAGTATGTATGTAATATATATATAGCAAATTATGTCATATAATATATTTGTCAGAACTGTAGTCCTTAGGTGGCACTGGCTAGTGGTACAACATTGGCCAACCAGTGAGTCACCTATGACTGGCCAGTGGGTCACCATTGGCCAACTAGTGGGTCATCATTAGCCAACTACTGGGTCACCATTGGCCAACTAGTGGGTCACCATTGGCCAGCCAGTGGGTCACCATTGGCCAGCAAGTGGGTCACCATTGGCCAGCAAGTGGGTCACCATTGGCCAGCCAGTGGGTCACCTGTGACTGGTCACTGTGTTTCCCCTGTGACTAAGCCATACAAGTCACATAAGATCTGAGCCATTGACGTACAGGTATATTTGTTTATTGGAACTATTCCTTTAAATGATACCTTCACAACAGCATTGTTAACATGATATTTATAGTTGATACATAACTAATACCACTGTATTTTTTATCATAGTCTCTTGAAAAGAAAGATAATTTCTATGTGAAGCACAAAAACTGGTCATATTAATTTAAATCTGCCTCACTAGGTCATTGATTACATATTTTTTTCTGTTTTGTTGGATAATTTTTTATTAATGGAATTTTATGTTCACACTGACATGCAACATATGAAGGGGAGATAAATGTAATGTATAGACTATTTTATTTGGATTACCTGCTTATTGAACCTAGACTTGTAGGTTACTGCTAGGTGTTTGAATTAACTCTTACACATTTTAAAACTTAACTTTAAAGACCTACAGTGTTATCTTAGAAATAATTTTTACTGAAATTAAAACTAAATGAGTGTAGATTTCTCATGTACCACCTTAGAAGTATGCTTTCTAAGACTGTAATATATTGCCTTATTTCAGTCTGTGTACACTATACTTGTATTGGATTGTTGTAAAAACAAAATGGTTGTCTGTGTGTGACAGCTCTACCACATTGTACATTATTTCATTGAAATAAAGCAGTTATTGTCTCTATTTTATTTATTGTAACATGACGGAATAAATGTTTAGTAACATGGTTGTTTCCCTTCATTTATGGGAGGTAATTTGGGTGTGCGCATGTTTTCTTGTCTGACAGGGGGCTGTTTGGTGTTTTCCTTATTCATTTGCTATTGTAATGCAAACATCATTCAATTGTATGTTTAGTTCTTTTTTAATTTTTTGTCCTCATACATAAAAAAACTGATATGATTGATTTCAACAATGTCAAAGCAAATAAAATTTTTGTAAGGTAATTTTTTTGAGTCTGTTATATTATTATGTTCTTTTTAAACAAAAAATAATTTTTAAGTTTGTGAAATAAGATTTAAAATTATTATGTGAATAACAATAAAGTAAAAATTACTGCCAAACTATTTAGCTGACCCATTCATGATAAATTGAGGCATAACTGTGTTTAAAAACAATTCTATTCTACAGTCTAATTTAACGTTTATTTTAAAATTATATTTAACTGACCAGTGGATACATAAATATTTTGCCAATTGACCAATAAATGGCTATTTAGTTCATAAATTAATAGACCTTTATTTATCAGGTAGTGTAGAGTTTTTACATTAATATTCAACCAGTAGCCTATATCCAACCAGTTGTCTACATCCAACCAGTTGTCTACATCCAACAAGATGTTTCCCCTACATCCAACCAGTTGTCTACCCTACATCCAACCAGTTGTCTACCCTACATCCAACCAGTTGTCTAGTCTACATCCAACCAGTTGTCTACATCCAACCAGTTGTCTACATCCAACAAGATGTTTCCCCTACATCCAACCAGTTGTCTACCCTACATCCAACCAGTTGTCTAGTCTACATCCAACCAGTTGTCTACATCCAACCAGTTGTCTCCCCTACATCAAACCAGTTGTCTACATCCAACCAGTTGTCTCCCCTACATCCAACCAGTTGTCTACATCCAACCAGTTGTCTACCCTACATCCAACCAGTTGTCTACCCTACATCCAACCAGTTGTCTACATCCAACCAGTTGTCTCCCCTACATCAAACCAGTTGTCTACATCCAACCAGTTGTCTCCCCTACATCCAACCAGTTGTCTACCCTACATCCAACCAGTTGTCTACATCCAACCAGTTGTCTACATCCAACCAGTTGTCTACCCTACATCCAACCAGTTGTCTACCCTACATCCAACCAGTTGTCTACATCCAACCAGTTGTCTACATCCAACCAGTTGTCTCCCCTACATCCAACCAGTTGTCTACCCTACATCCAACCAGTTGTCTACATCCAACCAGTTGTCTACATCCAACCAGTTGTCTACCCTACATCCAACCAGTTGTCTACCCTACATCCAACCAGTTGTCTACATCCAACCAGTTGTCTACATCCAACCAGTTGTCTACCCTACATCCAACCAGTTGTCTACATCCAACCAGTTGTCTACATCCTATCAGTTGTCTACATCCAACCAGTTGTCTACCCTACATCCAACCAGTTGTCTACCCTACATCCAACCAGTTGTCTACCCTACATCTAACCAGTTGTCTACCCTACATCTCACCAGTTGTCTACATCCAACCAGTTGTCTACATCCAACAAGATGTTTCCCCTACATCCAACCAGTTGTCTCCCCTACATCCAACCAGTTGTCTACATCCAACCAGTTGTCTCCCCTACATCCAACCAGTTGTCTACATCCAACCAGTTGTCTACATCCAACCAGTTGTCTACCCTACATCCAACCAGTTGTCTACATCCAACCAGTTGTCTACATCCAACCAGTTGTCTACATCCAACCAGTTGTCTACCCTACATCCAACCAGTTGTCTACATCCAACCAGTTGTCTAAATCCAACCAGTTGTCTACATCCAACCAGTTGTCTACATCCAACCAGTTGTCTAAATCCAACCAGTTGTCTAAATCCAACCAGTTGTCTACATCCAACCAGTTGTCTACCCTACATCCAACCAGTTGTCTACATCGAACCAGTTGTCTAAATCCAACCAGTTGTCTACCCTACATCCAACCAGTTGTCTCCACTACATCCAACCAGTTGTTTCCCCTACATCCAACCAGTTGTCTACTTTCTACTATAAAAACGTCGCGAAGCGCAATTTTACATTCCTAACACAACATGCACAATGTGCTCCTAATGTTACAAAAATATTCATTCACGTTATTGAACAGCTGGATGGCACACTGGGTTGATAAAGATCGGACACGTGTAATTGAATGTCCAACAAAATGGTCGATCGAAACAGTCCATCAAAATACCCCCCCCCCCCTCGAAGAGATACCTGAAAAACAACTTGTTGAGATGTCTGTTGATAGTTTAGTACTCAGTTTTGTAATATTGTCTGACTAGCGATGTCTGTTGATAGTTTAGTGCTCAGTTTTGTAATATTGCCTGACTAGCGATGTCTGTTGATAGTTTAGTGCTCAGTTTTGTAATCTTGTCTGACTAGCGATGTCTGTTGATAGTTTAGTGCTCAGTTTTGTAATATTGTCTGACTAGCGATGTCTGTTGATAGTTTAGTGCTCAGTTTTGTAATATTGTCTAACTATTTGTAAAACTGTTTTAATTTGTACGTATCTATGTAGTACTAACCCTACCACCCTCCACACACTGATATGTTATCGAGCTTTTGTCGTGAGGGTAGGAAGAGGGATGTGTGTTTATATACTACTGCCAACATCCCATGACGTCATTCTAAAATGGCGCCTTGAAGAACAGAATCACAAACCAATCAAGTGAGAGCACAGATTACTTAATCAAACAGCATGCTCCTAAATCTGGTTTTAGGGTGAAGGTCAAATTTCCTAAAACGTGGAAAAAGCAGACGTATGGTGACTGTGTGGCTAAAAATGTTTCCTATAGCCGCGATGTACGGGGTTTCCCCGTCAACACAGCCTAGCCGGAAGTCCCCCAGGCTACGTCACCTGTGTGAGATTCTTCACTCGTTGATTGGCTGTTACTCGCTGCGTGGAAGTGAGACCAAGTATCTGAAACTTGTGTGTGCGAGAGAGTGTGTGTCTGTGTGTATTTTAATTGTGTGAGGTCATCCAAAAGTTAAGTCGTATACGGGGCTGATCGAAGCTTAATCACCTTAATCTACTCGCACAGGCCCTAAGCCTCACACTATATGGCGTGCGGAGGTGTGTGGATGCCCGGGGCCAACTCCAGGAACAGACGCCCCCCCCCCCCCCCCCCCCTCAAAGATTTTATATATATATATATATATATATATATATATATATATATATATATATATATATATATATATATATATATATATATATATATATATATATATATATATATATATATATATATATATATATATATATATATATTTGAAGTTTATAAGCTAATGCCAAACTTCTCACTTAACTAACCGAGGTTCACCTCTACCACTGTTTACTCAAGCCATTAGCTGTTTACTGAGATATTAAATCACTCTTGACAGTTCTGTAATCGATACCAAACCACTTAAGAAAATTGAATCCCCAAAAAATTAGTGGTTTAAATTGCTTGTCAAAGGCCTGTGGTTAATGTTAAAGGCAAGCGTTTTATATATTTTTAAAACTAAATCTAATTTCGGCGCTAGACGGTTAACCCGTTTGAATCCGAATTTAAGTCAGTAGAACGTCCCTGAGTCCACCCAGCTCAGATGGACACAACTGACGTCAAGGCGGCTGGTCATAGTGCTGACCAATGTTCCCTCTTACCTGTGGGGTTGCGCGGCCGCACAGTAGTTGTAAACCTGCCGCGCAGTCCTTTTGTAAAATACAAATACCCTTGTCAAATCTTTTGGAATACCGCGCACACAAAATACACGTTGCTCGCTAGCTTTTTCCCTTTAAAGGGAACGCTAGTGCTGACCACATTATCCCTTCATAATATCACAGAAACAGGTAAACTCTACTTGCCCCATGGACCTTCAGGTTCAAAAAGGGAACTGTAACTGTGGTCTTTGTCGATGTTTCACGTTGTGACGTGAATAAAGTTGTGGAACATTTCATAGAATTTATTGTTACTGGAGACACTAAAGGCCAAAGATTGTCTGAATGGCTTCTAGCAGCAGTCGAGAAATGTGGCTTTAATATTGATAACTGTTGTTATGGACAGGGACACGATAATAGAGCTTATACGAGAGGAAAACTATGTGTATCGTCGACATAATTTTAATTCGGTTTAAATATTTAAAAAAAAAAAAACACGCTACTTTTCCAAAACGGCTGAACAGTTTAGGAACAATTAAACTTAAACCACCAAATTTGTAGTTTATTTCGTTGGGCGGATACAGCCTCGCCGTACGTCACGCATGAAACAAATCATTTTCGGGTGGTCGGTCCTGCTAGGGTGGTCGGTCCTGGTGGGGTGGTCGGTCCTGATGGGGTGGTCGGTCCTGGTGGGGTGGTCGGTCCTGGTGGGGTGGTCGGTCCTGATGGGGTGGTCGGTCCTGATGGGGTGGTCGGTCCTGGTGGGGTGGTCGGTCCTGATGGGGTGGTCGGTCCTGGTGGGGTGGTCGGTCCTGCTAGGGTGGTCGGTCCTGGTGGGCAATGTTCCCTCTAAGCTGCGCGGTTGCGCGGCCGCGCAGTAGTTTTGAGCTGCCGCGCAGTGATTTTGTAAAATAAATATATCCTTGCATAAGACTTTTAGAACAGCGCGCACAGAAAATACATTTTTAACACTAACTTTTCCCCCTTAGAGGGAACATTGCTGGTGGGGTGGTCGGTCCTGATGGGGTGGTCGGTCCTGATGGGGTGGTCGGTCCTGGTGGGGTGGTCGGTCCTGATGGGGTGGTCGGTCCTGATGGGGTGGTCGGTCCTGGTGGGGTGGTCGGTCCTGGTGGGGTGGTCCTGATGGGGTGGTCGGTCCTGGTGGGGTGGTCGGTCCTGATGGGGTGGTCGGTCCTGATGGGGTGGTCGGTCCTGATGGGGTGGTCGGTCCTGGTGGGGTGGTCGGTCCTGGTGGGGTGGTCGGTCCTGGTGGGGTGGTCGGTCCTGATGGGGTGGTCGGTCCTGGTGGGGTGGTCGGTCCTGATGGGGTGGTCCTGATGGGGTGGTCGGTCCTGATGGGTTGGTCCTGATGGGGTGGTCGGTCCTGATGGGGTGGTCGGTCCTGCTGGGGTGGTCGGTCCTGATGGGGTGGTCGGTCCTGCTGGGGTGGTCGGTCCTGATGGGGTGGTCCTGATGGGGTGGTCGGTCCTGGTGGGGTGGTCGGTCCTGATGGGGTGGTCGGTCCTGATGGGGTGGTCGGTCCTGATGGGGTGGTCGGTCCTGGTGGGGTGGTCGGTCCTGGTGGGGTGGTCGGTCCTGGTGGGGTGGTCGGTCCTGCTGGGGTGGTCCTGATGGGGTGGTCCTGATGGGGTGGTCGGTCCTGGTGGGGTGGTCGGTCCTGATGGGGTGGTCCTGATGGGGTGGTCGGTCCTGATGGGTTGGTCCTGATGGGGTGGTCCTGATGGGGTGGTCGGTCCTGATGGGGTGGTCCTGATGGGGTGATCGGTCCTGGTGGGGTGGTCCTGATGGGGTGGTCGGTCCTGATGGGGTGGTCCTGATGGGGTGGTCGGTCCTGGTGGGGTGGTCCTGATGGGGTGGTCGGTCCTGGTGGGGTGGTCCTGATGGGGTGGTCGGTCCTGATGGGGTGGTCCTGATGGGGTGGTCCTGATGGGGTGGTCGGTCCTGATGGGGTGGTCGGTCCTGATGGGGTGGTCGGTCCTGATGGGGTGGTCATAATTACTGTATGAATGCCCTTCAAAAGTATAAAAATAAATACAAGTATAATTACTTTGAAGATGCTCTTGGGGTGCCCTTCACAAGTTTTGTAATCAGTAAGAATATAACATAAAAATTGCCCCTACAGTGTATTACTTAAGATTATGGGGGTTAAATACTCTATGGAAGCCCACAAAATAAATATCGGCATAATTATTTTATAGATGCCCTTATAGAGTATCCAATGATTATGGGCTTAACTTTTCTAAAGGATGCCCCTAACTACAATGTTCCCAAGTAAGTATCAGATAAAATTGAAAGACCGCATTTATTATGGGTATATCAATAACTACCTCATCACTACCCTACACCGATGCACCTTCCTCCATAAAACTCTGCCATGCCGGGCTAGCCACCTCCTCCTCCGTCTCTCTCCACCGTCATCCCAATGATCCCCTCTGTCGTTTTTTTTATGTGCAGTCCATCTCACTACCATGCTTAGGAACCTTCATTAAAAAAAATACACATTCGCCTTTGTGCTCTTAGTTCACACACGACATCGATAAGACCAGTCCTAATTATTTATCTACTCGGGTTTCGATCTTCCTATTTTATTGCGAGATGAGGTAGTTTCTAAAAAAAAAATAAAAAAAAAAATATATATATATTAAAAAAAACCTTCTGCCTTCTTCAGTTTATACAGTAGACCAAGAGCTGATATTTCATTAGTTAACCTTGACCTTGACATCAAACCTTTTTCTATTATATTTGAGGTTTTCTCAATTAAATCACTCGATAGATTACTATATTCAAATAACAAAAGGGGAGATAACTAGCTAGATGTTATTACCCGACCAGTCTGCTGTGCTGTTGTTCACGTTGAATGTTTACAATCGAGTTAGTGAAGGCTATTAGCTGCAGATAATTGAGTTTTTAAACGATCTGAATCTTAAAGGAGGTAGCAAGTTTAAGAACTATCAGCAAGCTGTTGTGTGTACATTTTGACGGCTGCTTTCACGGAGCAGATAAACGTCTTTCATATATTGCGGACTACTGATTGTGTTTTAAGGCAAATATTTATAGTCGTGTCGACTACATAAATTAGGAATCACTAAAATAGAAAATAAAACCAGTATTAAAAAATGTGTAGCAAAAAGCTTTTAAATGCACGGGAAATAAGCTTTGGGGTCATCCATAAATGACGTCACGCTTTTTTGACAATTTTTACCTTCCCTCCTCCCCTCTGTCACACATCGTTACAAAAAGCCAGACCCCCACCTCTAAAATGACGTCACACCTCAGCCTACACCCCCCCCCCCTCAAAACTGCAGTTGAATTTTTCTTAAAACATCGATATTTTCCTAAAATCTTGTCTAAACTCTGTCTATATAGAGAACTTTAATCAATTCCTATTACAATTTATTAAAACAGTTGTCTAAAACCCGATATAACGTCTAAAATTCGTTTTCAAACATGGCTTTTTTATAATGCAAAAGTGTGACGTCGCACCATCTGAACCCCCCCCCCTCCTCCTCTTATCACACACCGTCACAAAATTACGGACCCCCTACGAGCGTGACGTCATTTATGGACGACCCCTTATACTTAAGTTTGTTTGTTTGGGTTCATCCATAAATGACATCAGGCTTTTTTTTGACGAATTTTACTCACCCCCCCTCCGTCACACTTCGTCACAAAAAGCCAGCATCCCCCCCCCCTAAAATGATGTCACACCTCAACCTGAACCCCCCCCCCCCCTCAAAGGCGCATCTGATTTTTTCTTAAAATACAAGATATTTCTCCAAAATCTTGTCTGAACTCTGCCAACATTCGAGTATTTTAATCAATTCCTATTACAATTTTTTAAAACACTTCTCTAAAACTCGAAATAACGGCTGAAATTCGTTTTCTAACATTGCTTAATTATAATGCAAAAGTGTGACGTCACACCATCTGAACCCTCTCGTATCTCCCTCATCACACACAGTCACAAAATTGCCCCCCCCCCCCTCACTGTCTGGCAGTGGTTAGAGAAAGGTGGAGTAAGCTAAAGATGTTTTATAGGTCTATCGTATGTTGAGGTGCTGTATGGGCTGTATGGGGTATGGTCAGGGGTGGACTGGCTGTGTCCCGAGAAATTAATAAATGAAGCTTCTTCATTACTAGATCTGTATCTTTTTTTTTTTTTAATCAAAGCCTAAAACTAAAGGGCAGTAAAAAAAACCGACTTTGATAATGAGATTTTATAATACATGCACTAAAGTCTGAAAGAAACACTGAACTAAATTGACGAGTTTGATGTGACAATAGATGGAGTTTGGCATGAACGATATTATTTAGGATACGTGATAACCGTTAAATACTTTCTACTAGGGTTTATTTGGAAGCAATAAAATATGATTAGGTTAGGCTACATTATTTTATTTTTTTGACCAAAGATTGTACCAAAATAAATCATTTTAATAAATGTATCAAACTCCTTGAGTTAAGCCCGACATTTTTCCCCATTTACATTAAGGCTGCTTAGGGGTCATCCATAAATGACGTCACACTCGTAGGGGGGACGGGGGGTCCGTAATTTTGTGACGATGTGTGATGAGGGGGAGGGGGGGGGGGGGTTCAGATGTTGCGGCGTCACATTTTTGCATTATAAAAAAGCAATGTTAGAAAACGAATTTTAGACGTTATTCCGCGTTTTAGATAACTGTTTTAATAAATTGTAATAGTTTAGACAAGATTTTGGAAAAATATCGATGTTTAAAAAAAATTCAACTGCAATTTTGAGGGTGGGGGGGGGGGGGGTTGTAGGTTGAGGTGTGAAGTCATTTTAGGGGGGGTCTGGCTATTTGTGACGACGTGTGACGGATGGGGGGAGGTAAAAATCGTCAAAAAAAGCGTGACGTCATTTATGGATGACCCCTTAACTTGTCTAAGGTTAAACTACCTTTACAGTATGCTAGTAGATCTATATTCCAAGAGGTTTTTGGTTTGACCAACCAGTTTTTAACACGTCAGCTTCCACCCTCGGCTGCACATTTGAAACTGGGTCACACATATTCATTCATGTTGACCGTGGGAAAATGTCATGAACTTTGAATTCAAAGTTTGTAAAAAGGATGAATTGAAAATTCTACCGAATTATTTAACTAATTGCTTCTTTGATTTCGAACAATATTTCTATAAGAATACATCTTTAAATGAAGTTCTCTTTATTTGGAATATTAGCCAAAAAGATTCTAGATTTTCTCTTAAATACAATGAAAACTGTTTATTTTTGTTTCAGAAAAAGATAAGCCCAAGTTTTTATCCGGATATATACATTGTATTGAAACTCGTTTAGACGTTAGATGTCGCATAGAAGTTGACCTAGATCCAGAGAAGATGTCTTCTGCAATGTTTTCGTTTCACTTTTTGTTTCTGCTTATCGCAGCTTTATGTGTACTTGCCCAGTCACCGAAACGAAGATTTGAGTATAAACTAAGTTTTAAAGGACCCCATCTTGTGCAGAGAGATAACAGTGTTCCGTTTTGGGAATATTTTGGAGGTAAGCTTATTAAAAATAAAATTCCTAAAATCTAGGCTACCGGCTGTTGGTCGTTTTTCTCGTTATGGTCTAGTGGATTGTCCACGTGTAAAAAGAGAAAAAAACAACACGGGTCTTAGCAGCAGCTGTCACCAGAGTGGCCCAAAAATATATTGTTATGTAGGTTTTGGTAGTGTCGATTAATAATACTCTCAAAACTTGAAATTAGCAGTAAAATAAAGTTGGAAAAGTCAACAATACGGTGTAAAATGAAAAAAAATTGCTGGGAGATTTTGTTTCAATACAATTTTCTGACAATTTTAAGATTTTAGAATCTTCTTTTAAAAAAGTGGTGTTAGGTTACTGGTAGATCTAAGTCTAGTTAACTAAACTAAAATACACACATGGCTTGCTAATATCAATGCTATCCCCAACACTTGGATCTACCGTACACGCTGTACACACAACCTTAATTTATTAATTTGAATAATTTCTAGATCTAGATCTAACTGTAAAACTAATCGTCGACAAGGTGGAGACATTGGGGTGAAAATCTTTTTCCGAGTAGTCACTTCATAATAATTATACTAGGGATCTAGCTAAATAGATCTAACAAATAAAACCTATGTAGATTTTCTTACTAGATCTAAATCTAAAATTTAGGCCTACCCAATTTTCAATTTGAACATGACCACTGAATGATAGACATCCATATTTTATCCATTAGGCACTAATTTTGAAGTTTTTAGTTTGTTTTGAATTAAATTACTAATTTTAATATTTATTGTCACTTGCTGCCATGCACGACACACCTCTCCATGACAACCCCCATTTTGTTTGAAGCTACAAAAAGCCATGAGTCTGGTTCGACTTTTTAACTGGCTATGCACTAGAGTTCCTCACTAGTGATCACTAAATAGTAGTTTTTCTTACTAAATTTGAAATCTACTCAATTTTCAACTTAAACATGACAACTGAATAAAAAACGTCCATACTTTATCCACTAGGCACTAATTTTGGGAGTTGTTGCGAGTTTTAGACTAAATTATTGAATTTTAAATTTTTTGGTCACTCGCAGCTATGGTATGAGGGATCCATCCATGACAACCTGCTTAAAAGCTGAAAGATTCAACTTTTTAATTGACCGTGAAATAGATCTAATGTTTTTTTACAAGAGAGTTCCTACTCGTAGAATTGCCCATCTATGGTGAGGTAATATTTTTAGAGGAAAATAATTGATGAGAATGTCATCAGAAAAGAATTATAAAAAAGACAAGATAGAAGTGATTTTTTAAATTCTTTTATTTCTTTAATTTTATAACATTTTTTTATTGTACAAAAGAGCATCAACAGACCATACCAGGTAAACGTATCCATTCGAATAGCGGTCATGTGGTCAAAAAAAAAAATTTGGTTGTCATTTTTTGGTCACTCTTATAAAAAAAAGGGTTGAAGATATTTGATTTATTTTTTCATAGAATGATAAAACTAATAATGCTTTACTATGGAAATCAATTTTGTGATATGGAGATCTATATTTAAAAAGTTATATTATTTTGAATGACACCGACTTTAAATTTAGCCTACATTCTCCAAAGCAATTTTTGAAAATGCTTTTCTGGCATATTTCGACTTGCCACCTATAGCATGTTTTTATAACGTGAAAACCTGCCATTTTGCTCGTAGTAAACGTATTTAAAAGTAATTCCAAGGAGGTCTCTGGAACTAAGTCGAAAAACTCGCCGGAAGTCATGGTCCGATCCTTACGCCATGTTATGGTTAGCAACCAAGGACGCTTTCAAGCTAGTGAGCCTCACTACTAAATAGTGGTCACATGTTTTTTTTTTAAATTTGGTTGTAATTTTTCTGGCCGGTCTTATAAAAAAACGGCTGACGATATTTGATTTATTTTTTCATATACTGATGAAACTAATAATGCTTTACTGTGGAAATCAATTTTGTAATATGGAAATCAATATTTAAAAAGTTACATTATTTTGAATGACACCGACTTTTAAATTTAGCCTTCATTCTCCAATGCAAATTTTAAAATGCTTTTCTGGCATATTTAGACATGCCACCTATAGCATGTTTTTATAATGTGAAAACCTGCCATTTTGCTCGTGGTAAATATTTTTAGAATTTAATTCTAAGAAGGTCTCTAGAACCAAGACGAAAAATTGTCGTAAGTCATGTATCCGGTCTTACGCCATATTGTTGTTAGCAACCAGCCACGCCTCCGAGTAGCGAGCAATACTAATTTTAAGGCTTATAGGTCTCATATTTGCATAATATGTATCTGTGTAATTGCTTGAGAAACATAATTTAATAGCACCAATTTCATTTTTTAAGGCCTCTGAACTACTATGATTTACTGTAAAAATGTAATTTCAACCAATCTATATCACAATAACTAGATCTATATCATATAACATTTTTTTGCTAAAGATATATATATACCTTTATTTTTGCCATAGATGCACTTGCTGGTGATGAAGGTATAAGAATAACTCCATCTTTAAGAAGCAAAAAGGGTAAGTACTATGATTTTTATTGGTTTCTTCAGTTACATTCTATTAGACTTAAAGTTTTGTAAACATTAAGTTTTTATACATTTGCTTTACTTTCTCGTACAAAGTATAGAGGAAGTATTGTAAGCGTGCAAAAAGTCAAAATCGATCTAGATGTTTTACACCTCCCTGAGTCTGAAAAATGTAGTTTTGCGATTTTGTCCGTATATGTATGTATGTCTGTGAAAACGATAACTTGAGTACCATTACAGTAATTTACAGCTAGGTTGATGAAATTTCATACATGATGAAATTTCAAATTTGTAGTTGTATATCAACTTTTCAGCGATTTTCGGTAACTGGAAGTTGAACTTATTCTACTTTTGGTTTTTCAAAAGCCTTTAACTTGAGTATTGTTTTAGATCGATAAACTAAATTTCACATTTAGGTAAAAGACCTAATTCTCTGCCTTCTGTCCAATTTTAGTTATTTCCGTACTGGAGGTAGTACTTTATGCTATTTCTGATTTCTCAAAAAGAAAAACACATAGCATATGAAATTATAAAGTATGGGCATACTAATAATATTCCTCACTATTATACACATTTTGTTTGCTGCTCACTTGGTGCACAATTCTTTTTTCTACTTGATTCTATTTTAAAAAGTTTGAGTAATTAAAAATCATGTCTATATCCTGAGTTGCATTCCCTGTAGTGTTATATAAGAATATTTGAGAAAGTTTAGGGTAGATATCTCCCTGTTTATTTTTTTTTATTAACAATTTAGAATATGTTTTTAAACAGTTTTGCTTATAAGTGTTTATATTACTGCTTAAAATGCAATTTTTTGATTGTTTTGTATGGTGCACCGTCTAAACGACCCAGTCAAAATAACCTTGACATCTGGGCTTCCATCATATTTACTCACAACATATGGGCTTCCAACTTTTGCCATAGATGTAACCATTTTATACACTTACCCACCAACATGCAGTTTCTACTACCATAACCTCTTTTAAATGCCTGAATGTAAAACTTCATGAGCAAATTGAGCACTTAATAACGGCAAAGTGCTACTAATTTAAAAATTTTGATAATGATTTATTTATCCGATGTTGCTTAAAAGCAGACACAAACGTTTAAATGTATAATATACATGATGTTTACAGGATAAACAACATTTTGGTTTGTTTTGATAAATTACAAGCATGCTGCAGATAATTGTGCTGACTGTACCTCTCTGAGTTTGAACCTGCATATAGTTGGAACTATATGCAGGTTACTAAACTAAACATAATTTGTTGCAATTTGGCTTTTTATTGTACAGGTTCAGTTTGGTCAAAGAATAAATTAGAAAGCAAAGGATGGGAGATAGAAGCTGGAATAAGGGTTACAGGAAGAGGCAGAATTGGAGCTGATGGCATGGTATCATACCTTTATTTTTTATTACAATGCCTACTTGTGTTTTGTTTGTCTTCATTATTTAATTAATTATAATGCTTGAACATTTTTAAGCAAATTATTTTGCCCTCGAATTTACTTCTTTGCTTGGTCGTTGAAAGATATTTAATTTCCAATTTTAAACATTAAATGTGTTATTCTATTTTGTAATGGGAAAACAAAAGAATTCCAAATTGTTTTAAAAAGAAATTGCTTGAGTCTCTAAGTTAAATACAGTGGTTTTTAAACAAACAGTTATTGGGTTCCCTTTTCCTCTCCAGGCTATCTGGTTTACTGAAAGTCGAGCATCCACTACTGACAATCAAGCTGACAATGTGGTATTTGGGGCTGCTGACAAATGGAAAGGCTTAGGTGTATTCCTCGACTCATTTGATAATGATGGACAGGTTTGAATTTTAAAATTATTTAACCATCCGACAAATAAGTCACTCCACCCATATTTTACACTGCATATTATTTTGTTTATAGATGTTTTTGTTTTAAATTTCCTTACAGTTTGATTCTTTAAACAATGCCTTTATTTATGTATTCAATCTACTACAATTCAACAACTTTATTTTATTTAAACCATATTGGGACGCGTGGCCTGGCGGTAGAACGCTAGACTGCGAACCCGTAAGGCTAGAGTTTGAATCCAGGTTCAAGTCAGTTAAATATCCTTATCCTCCTAGCTCTGATAGGTACCTGGCGTTAGGGGAAGTAAAGTCGGCTGGGCATAGTGCCGGCCACACTACCCCTTCAAATGCCAAATTTTACTACTTACTTTACCATAACACCCTTATTTTAACCCTTGTAATTTCACGTCACAGCACAACAACCCTTACATCATGGCTGTGGTTAACGATGGTTTAATGTCCTATGATCATCACAGGTAAGTCATGTTTTTTCTCATAATTATACATGACCCTTAACTTCTTATTCTTACAACGTATGTTTCATTGATTGCATGACATCATCTATTTGTAAGCAAATAATAAAGATATACTTAGCATTATTATATAGAAAAAACAGTTTTGATTTTTGATACATAAGGGCAGTCAAAATATGATTTTGAAGTGAAGGGTCAAAGCCTTGTTATGCTTTTTGTTTATAAATCAATGATGATTATAATGTAGCTGCACCAGTATTGGTCTGTATTATTATGTTGGTTTTCATTTGTCAATCTGGGAAATTGTCAAACCGAATCGCTCGTGCAATGTGAAACTGTAATCTGTTCTTAACTGTGCATCTTGCGCCTATTTCAAGTAGGCTTAGCTTGACATGGTCATCTTCATGTGTCTAACAATTTGTACTTCATATGTCATCTTAAAACATTTCCTCACCTTATTGTTTTTAAATTCGTGCATTTAAAAATGCTTGGGCAGCAGAAAACCCTTTATTTAAAAGAAAACACTGTATAATTTAATCAGATCATAAAATTGAACAAAGACATTTTTATGCTCAGTTAATTTTTGTACTTAGGGTTTTTTGTTGTTACACAAATATTAATGTAAACTTCACCATGTAACTTTACTAAATTTTAAGTAACAGATTTATTTATTGGTTTAGTATTTTGTTTCTCATAGTAGTTACATCACCAATATGCTTAAATACAATAACTGCATAACACAAAATTTTTTAAGAATGATATTGGGAGGATACAAATATTTGATTTGACTACCTTGATAGCTTACTTACTCTGTTTATTACATGACTTAAAGATGATTTGTTAGCTTCTCTTTTATGGATAGAAAAGTTGTATATTTTTTTTCTTTTGTTTGTTTCATTTTTAATGAAAGATAATTTTTTTTTTTTTGCTTTAAATTGCTGTTCTTTATGTTAACTCATCATCAACGATAAATAAATTAGTCTAATTTCTAAAGTCTTGTTTTGTCCAATATGAGAGCAGCATTTCTTTTTGTTTTGTTCTGTTCTGTTGATGCTTTTGAATAATAATATTAAATTTTTTGAGAGAGGAAAACAGTTTGATACTGGATTGTTTGCTTATTGGGGCATTAAGTATAAAAATATAATCTTATTTAAAGTAAAAGCGAACCAGGATTTCATATCTAATCTGAGAAATTAGTTCTACAGTTGTGTTTTAAATTAAATTCTAATTGTTATATACATATAAGACTATATAAAAAATTTAAGACTTAACCAGAGTCATTATAAATGAAATTTTAAAAATACAAGTTAAAAAAATATAAAGACTCACTTTTATAATTATTCTTGAAAAGCTTGGAACGTACTATGAGGTAAGTTGATTTAATATCAGGAAGATGAAGCTATTTCATTTTATGAATAGCAACATTATTTGTCTTGTCACTATTGGTAAAATACTCTCTTTACACTACTGTAACATTTTACCATGTTTTTAGACATTACTCTGCATATTAATCTAGCTTTCAATGTTCTTGATAAGGCAGTACATTACAGATGTCTCAATTTAGAAATAGATTGATAGCTTTTAGAAAGATTTTCATAGCTTTTTATATAAGTGAGTAGTCTTATGCAGCATTCACTGGATTAGCTTTTGATTTATTGTTATATTTATTATTCTGTTAAAAACGATAGTAACAAATAGTATTGTTTTGTCTGTTTGTATCTGCTTTCCATGTGTACTTAACCTGACAACAATATGTCAATTGCATCCTTTTTACTCATACTACTACTGATTTCTTTTTTAGTACAATATGCATTCCCATTTGTAGTTATTGTAATTGCTGTGATCTGTTGAATTACATTTAAGGTCATCATTTAAATAATATTGTTGACTTATTGCATAAAAATAAATTCAAATCAAAGTAATGTGGTTTAATAAGAAGTTGTTTTGTTTATTTCTGCTTGTGTGTTTGTGTCATAATTATATTATTACAGGAGGTAGCTGTATAATTTTTTTGGCATTTCTATGTGTGATATTATGAGTTGCTTTTTTCTTTTTTTATGGCGATTCATGTGTGTATATTTCTTAATCACTTCAGTGAGAGACTAATCAGTTTTTAAAGGTTTTTTTTTAAGTTTTAGTCCATGACTTTTTAAAATAATCAAATAGCCAATTAAGAATATCTTTAATTAGTGCTGGGGTGCTGTACAGTTAAAATAATATTTATTACCAAGGTCACAATTATAAATCAACACTACTTCATCTACTGCTGAACCTTACTTTTCTGTATTTTCCTGTTACTCTAACAACTTTGATAGGTTTCAGCATCTTAATGTACTACCTTTTTAGGGTGCTATAAATAACAACACAAGTGGTTTATAACTTTGGCTGTTCACCAGGTGCTCTATTAATGCTA
Organism: Physella acuta; assembly: GCF_028476545.2. NCBI lineage: Eukaryota > Metazoa > Mollusca > Gastropoda > Physidae > Physella > Physella acuta. The sequence goes on from NW_026732490.1 coordinate 289,502, forward strand.
GCATCTGTTGTTTCCCATTATAATCAACTAGTTTCTACGAGCATCCTAACATGGTGATTAAGTATTAATGTCAGGTTTGGTCTAATATTTAACTAACATGAATCGGCTCTCTTTTTCTGCTTTTTCTTTTTAGCTATTGTAAACTCATTTTTAGTAGGGGCACAGACAGCCAATTTGATGGGTTTTTTTTAATGAATAATGTTTTTTGGTTTAAAAAATGTGGTTACATAGTTTAATGATTTGTAATGAAAACAAATCTTTCTTCTAACTATGTTATACCCTATAAAACAATATCCAGCTATTTATTTTATTTTGTGTGGGTGTTGTTACATAACTTGTTAAATAATAAATGATTAATAATCTAGTAATGGCTTCTAGTGCATCATAATCCTTTGTTTATTTTTGTGAATGTTTTATCATGCACTTTTAACATAGATGCATTATTAGTTACTGTAAATTTTTTAAAAGTTTGGAATAAGAAAAAATGACTAAATATTAATACAAAAACTTAAAATCAATAATTGTCTATCTTTTTCAAAAAAATAATTTCTTAGATAAATGGTCAAACTGGATTACTTTCAATCTTTAAAAAGCATGTTGCAAACATAGAGCATCAATACAAAGTCATCTAGTTCTTTGCTTGCTAATTGGTATAAAGCACTGAGAAAGTGACAGCCTTTACTGTAATTAAATGATGCATGATACTGCAAAATTTATAATCTAAAATGTCATGATCTAGAATCATTCTTAGCATGATCTCTGCATAAAAAATTTCTAAAATTTCATTGATGAGCTGTCTGACCTGATGCAAATTATATTTAGTTATAGATGCAGAAAATTTAGTGGACCATTTTATTGTTAGAACGCATCATTTTCTGATAAGATTGTAGAAAGGAACACAGGTGCTCTCAATGATCTTGGTAGAATAATTTGGTTCATTATATCACACATTACCATATTCTTATCCTTTGAATGAACTAGAGAATCAGTTATGTTTAAAATTTAAGCATGACCTTGATTTCTTTGTGTAAATTTGGTTTTGGTAAATTATCTTTCCATAGTGATGGCAGTACTCAAAATTTAGGAGGGTGCTTAAGAGATTTCCGAAACAAACCTTTTCCTGTCAGGGTGAAAATTGAATATTACAACCAGCTTCTTACAGTAAGTTTGCTAAACAATAAAACCTCTCTTTTATGTTAATGATGAGTCTAATTTTTCTACTTAATGCCAGGTTTCATTCTTATTTCCAGTAACATACTTTTTTATTTAACAAATAGTGTAATAAAAATTAAATTAAAATTATTGCCAAGCATATGATTTATAATGAATACAATACTGAAAACAATGCAGATACTCTTTTAAGCCAAAATTGGAAGGAATAGAAATCAGGTTTTTCTCCAAAATTAAGCCAAGGGCCATTATGTGGTATATAATTAGTATAGAGGAAATAATTTTTTAGTTCCATTTAAATCAAATAGTGATCAACATTCATTAGATATTTTATGGAAATTTTGTTACGTTTTCAATTTCTTTTTTATGATCTTCTATAGTATTTCAATGTGCTATATTAAATTTGTTAGACATACATAGAAGGCTATATATATTTCTGTTGAATAAAATAGAAATGTAGATGTGATCTGTTTTAAAAAACATTCTGAAAGCATTTTTTCAATTAGATAATTTAATGTTATATCAGAAAATCCTTAAAGTATACTTCAAACTTTTTTCAGGTAAGAGTTCACAATGGACTGACAAACAATCAAAATGACTTTGAAATATGTATGTCTGTAGCCAATGTTGTGTTACCAGAATCTGGCTATATTGGAATCTCAGCTGCTACAGGAGGTCTAGCTGGTAAGTTTTGGGTAGCATCTTTGTATTTTCACATTAAAAAATTTCATTCAGCTTAATGAGACCTTTCTTAAAAATGATTGTATGAATGTTTTTTATCCTGATGTGTGTCTGATTTTAATCGCACACAATGTTTTCAGATGATCACGATGTTCTTTACCTGCTGACACACTCTCTTCATGACCCCACTGTGGACACAAACCAAGTCTCAGATGATGAAAGGGCCAAATTTGAAAAAGAATTTCAACAGTATCAAGAAGAACTAGATAAAGCTAAGCAGGAGTAAGTTTTAAACATTAGATTAAATATCATTTTCTTTTATAAATTAAAATATTCTTTCACCATGATTTTCTTTACACTTTTATTTAGTTATCAAAAGGAACATCCAGATCAAAAGTTTGATGGTTATGAAGAAGGAGATGATCAATGGGTAAGTTAAAAAAAATATTCAATGGATTAGTTACTTGAATAAAGACTAACATAGTATGCAACCACACTGTTGATTGAAAAATCAATCTTCTGTTCTAGTATCAGTCTCAGAATGAAAAAGAGATGAAACAGATCTTTGATGGCCAAAATATCATTAATAATGTCTTAAGAGAGGTCAATAGAAAATTAGATGAGTTAATGGGACGTCAGGAAATGGTGATATCAAGAATCAACTCTATGCCAGTTGGACAAGGGCAGCCAGCTCAAGTTGGGGTAAGATACATTTCTCATATCGAATACTGTTGAAATAATTTCATTTTCTGCTTTTTAATGCTTGAAATAAATTTTTCTTACAAGAACCAGTCATTTTTTTTTCCCAGTGATGTAAATTTAAATAATGTAGCTTAAACAACACATGGTGTTTCCCATAGACCAGCAATTCTGCATGAGCCCTTCATTTAAGTAAACTAACATACTTGACTAGATTTTGGAGCCTGGACTTACCATTATCTGAACATTTTACGATACTAGTTTGTTATCTTTATATGGATAATGACTTTATATACCTAATCAAGTCATGACTTGGGCTGAGAAAGTCTAGCCCAGTGTCATGCTATAAATCATTACATTTTCCCATACCACATTTTGCATGAGCCAACAGAGTTAAAAAAATATATTATTTATGTTTATAAGTAAAGTATTTTTTGAAGATAGCTACATACAGTGCTGTAAACATCTGCTTAATAAAACTACTTATCCATTTTAATGTGGTGAAACATATTTTTTTTATTTTTTAGGGAAGTCAGCAAGTTGCTGCAGGAAGTGCCATCCAAAGACATGAGGTCGACAGACTCATTAACAATCAAAACTCTTTACTACAACAACTAGGAGACTTGAAGTAAATATTTTATTTACTTGTTTACCATAACACAAGTCGGTACATTTTCTAGATTGTAATTTTAACTTTCAATTTGTTTATGATCAATATTAATTTAAAAAAATTTCTTTACAGAAAATGATAACTTGTATGTCAACCGCCTGTTTAAATTAATAATGAATATCTTGGACTATTTTTTTTCAGATATGTTATCAATGATATACAGCAAAAAACCAACACTATTCAGAGTCGTGCTGGCAGTACAGGTGGCGGAGTGCCTGATCAAATGGCAATGCATGAGATCAAAGATAAAGTATCTGGCTTAGGGAATGATATAAAGTTGTTGCTAAATAAACCTCAGGTAAACTATCTTGCCTGTAAATTCTAATTCACCACTGAATATATTTATTTTGTTTTTACTACAGCTGTTACTTTGAAGATGCTGATTTCATAAACTGTATAAATGTCCTAGGATAAATGATTTGCACACTTTGTAAGCTCAGCTTTGCAGTGCTGTATTTGTTAACTTAAAATGTTATTTTTCTATTTTCAGGCTAATCTACAGTGTCCTCCACCATCATCTTCTAATGGTTGCTTATCCTCTACTTTTTTCTTGGGAGGCCTAATAGTTCAGTTCATTCTAACCATTGGATATATGGTTTATAGGTAAGCATTGTTGCTTTACAGATTTTGTTTACTAAATGTAAAATCATGGTTGTTCAATGTGGCATAGAACATTTTCTCAATCATATTACATGTAAATTATATTTTACCAGTGCCAATTGAGTCATTGCTAGACTGTCTTGTGATCTACTTTTTGCAATTTTAACAATAGATATTTAATATTAAAATATAATTTTTCCATCAAAACTTTGTTAAATTGATATAGCATTGAATTATTATTCCTGCTATAGGGCTGGTAAGTAGGTCACCAACCAGTTCTACGGCTCATTAAAACCTGCATGAGCCATTGATCTGGTTGGTGACCTACTTACCAGCCCTATACTAAGGTAACTTTGTACTGTATTTTAAAAAAAATATCTGAAACCAATTACTTGAACATGACAATGTTGACTTAACCTGAGTTCTGTTGTAAATTGTCTATTTAAAAATTTAATGTATTGGCAGATGATACTTTGTTATGAGCAGTGTTCACCTTGTTTGTAAATAAAGGACAAAGAGAAACTAACATTACATACCAAAGAAATAGTTTATGAAGGGCTGACATTTTTATAAGGAATATTTTTAAGGCATTTTTAGGCAACCGATGGCTACATTAATTGAGCATCTTCAAGGTTTTTAAAAATCTTTTTTATACTTTCAGATCAAATAAAGAAGCACAGGCCAAGAAATTCTACTAATACTCTAGTTTTAAAATTGTTACAGAATTTAATCTGATGAGAATGATGATACTGATTTTTGTGAGAGCTTTAAAAAATGTTTTGTCACAAAGTTGGTTTCAAACCTCAAAGTTGGTGAAAATGAACTAACTCTTATATTGTTTGTTGCATTTGTTTCCTAAAGAGTCATTTTTGTGTATTTGCATAAGTTATGGAAGTGTATTTTTGCTCTGTAATTAAAAAAAAAGATATATTTTGTAATTGTCATAAAAGTTTCAACTACGTTTATCGCTTTCCGGTCTTAAATTATTCTTATAATAAGAGTATTATCATGTAATTTTTTTTTACTAAGCTGAACTAAGTATTGTCCTTAAAGAACTAGTATGTTATATTGTTAATGTATTTTAATTGATGAGTGTGAAATTTTAAGAGGTCAGAACTGATCTTTGACATTGCTGCCTAGGCTTGATTTATTTTATATCAAACAATATTTTTAGTTTTAAACTATTAAAATGATAATACTTTTATCTATATTCCATACATAGGAAATAGCTGTAAAACATTGTAATACATCAACAAGCCTGCTTTTATTGTAACATGTCAAGAGTCATTATTGAGAGTAAATTATCACATCTTTTCATGTGTCCATTCCTTTCTTTGACCATTTCTTGTCTTGTTTCTATTCTTTTTTCTTAATATGGGCCTGTAGGTTACTTTTTTAAACTTTTTCTTGTAATTTTTAAGTATTTAAATTTGTTTTAAAAGTGAATATGTATAATACAGCAATATAGATCTTACCAAACCTTTTAATATTATCAGAGTATTCTTCTTAGTTAAATCACTACTTGAAATAAATTGATAATCAAGCCAGATTATAAATACATTATATGTGTTAATCATTTTAGCTATTTTAAAATTTGAGTTTATCTGATGCACTAATGACAAATACATTGAGGAAATGTATAAATGACCTTAGTTAATTGGTCACCTTCAGGCGTGTTACATTTAGGTGATGTTGCGTTCACTATTTTAAATCAAGGTATTTGTATTGGTGTAGTTTTTCAATAATTTGTAGTTAGTAACATTAGTGTTTTGTTAAAGCATAGGTCATTTATCACAATTTTGTTGTTTGACATGTGACTTTGACATAGGCTATATTGTACTGTTGTTCTTCCAGTGTGAGAAAACAATTAAGTGACAATATATGTATGGTTTTATGCAGCTATAGGTATTCATTCCATTTGTCTGTATATCTGATGAAATAGGCTTAAAATACAGCTATAAAATAAAGATAAAACTTTCATAGGTCATGTACTTGTAATGATTGGTTGTTGGGCAGATATGATTGTTGCATTATTCTGAATGAAAAAAAAAAATGTTAATACAAATGAACTGTGTAAATCTTAGGGTTTCTGCTATTCACTCAACAAATTGGTCTGTATGAGATGAATGGTACTTTAACTGTACAAGATATAAAAAAAATTGTTGCTAAATGGTGCTTTGTTATTGTGGTCCTTTATAGTATGTACATCCTATTGTGTTACATTTCCATTGTTTGGTCAGTGTTCATATTGTAACATACACATTTTAGATTTTTTTTTAAGCTTTAATGTTGGGTTGCCACCCATCCCTTTTTATCATCTAGTTAGCCTGACCATTTTTTTTTCATGCTAGAAAAACAAGTAACTTATTTTCTCAACTGAAACTCTGTGATTGTTACAACAAACTTGATATTCTATGAAATGTTGCTGTGAAAATTATTTATTAACTTAGATGTCTGTGGCTGTACGTGAAATCAAAATTCAAATTGTAGTATTTTATCTACATTGCTCTACAGAAATCAAAACAATTTAGATACATTGTTATGACTAATACTTTATCAGCTTAAATCAAAGGTAAGCAGAGTGCCAGATACATTTCATACCACGCTGGCATTAACATGAGAATATATTATACATCAGAGAAATTACTTTAAGTTGCTGCATATGTAAGTTGTTTTATTTTTATCGTTTTTTTTGTGAGCAACTTGTGGTGGTGGGACCTGCTGTACTCAATAAAACATCACTCATTGTCTGAATCAGTGAAACATACCTGGGTGTTACCTTTCTTTATTTGTCTTATGCTGTTCGTCTCTACTAAAGCTACACTGATGCCTTTTAACTCACTTGTTTTAAAATTAAAGCAATGTTAATTAAAATAACTCCTTTTTTTAATTGTTTGAAGAGATAATTATATTTTTCAACATTTTGATCCACTTTCATCATTGTTTATATGAGAGAAACATATAAAATTTGTCTTATCTTGAACTATAATAAATACAATATTGTTTAATTACAATAACATTTATACATCTTTGCAAGTCAAAACAAAGGCATTTGTTTTATCAAAACTTAAGTAAAAATAATTTTTAAAAAAGGCCCTGTACTTCAAGTACAAGTTAATGAAAACTGAAAACTTTGTTTTATCACTAAATGCATTTTATTCCAATGTTTGTATATGATTGACAAAAAAATATACAATGAAAATGTCACCTATATCATCAACTAGTCAATGTTCATGTGTACCCTGGTTGCTTCTGAACATCTAACAACTAATTTCTAAGTTATTTGACACTAAAACTAAAAGAAAATTTTAAATGTAAAGTGAAAGTTTTAAGTTAAATCAAAAGCAGTTGCAATGTTAAACCTGCAGAAATAAAATATATTTGAGCTTATTTAAATGTATTAATAAATATTTATTATAATTATATATTAGTTAGTAACAAAATAATTCATTACTCTATCGACATTTTAATAAAGTAGCATTGATCATTTGGGATCACGCAAAAATTATAAAACACAGAAACTGCATTTTTCACAGTAATTAAAAGAAAATGGTAAAATATTCATTTAAAAAGTGTTCTATTACACTGCTATTCAAATACGCCTATAAAAACTACTATTTAAATAAACCAATGCTAGATCTATATAATATGCACAATATTAAAATGTGTATATTCACTTATCTGATAGAACTAATTTGATTAAATTATTGGTAGAATACGGTCAGTGGAATAGCTTGGAGATTTATTTTTGTTCTTTTAGTAGTTACAGACCATAATAATAAGCAACAACATTCTTGAATTTTAACTGTTACAATTTTTACCTTTTCCAGATTAAAGAAACAACACAGAAATGAAAGGTTAACCAATGCATAATAAATAATATTAATGACACAAGAAAAAATCATTTTTGAAGAAATTAAATCAGCCCCAACAAGTAGCATTTATTTGATGGACATTGTATTTAAATTTGTCAGATGCTGTCTTGGAAAAAGTCAATGACTCAGTTCAGTTTTATAATATAAAAAATTGCAAGTACATTGTAAAATTTAAGCTTCATCCACTGTACCATGTGAAGTGGGGTAATTGCCAATGTCATAGCACCTGTTTTGATTAACATTTCCGTTAATTTGTAACCCAAATGATTTTAGGATTTATAAAATTTGATAAGGAATCACACAAACTTATCGAAAAGCAAAAAAATGTTTGTGAATTATCCAGTTTCCAGGGACGGTATAAAAAAACTTAATTCAAACTACCTAATTTGATGAGACTAAGAAGAAAGCATAAAAGGGGGCAGAAGATGTTAGCAAAAATATTTCATCTCTATGTGGATAATACTTGGTTGCCAGGGAAAGGTACATCTTGGCACTGAGGTGGAAAAACATTTGTAACACCATTCATGAAAGACATGAACATACACGGGTCATTTTTGTGCTTTTGTCTCCATATGTATTCAAAAAAGTGGATATTAAACTGAGGAGAGCTAAGGCTTTTTTTAATTTCATTCCACTGTGATTGGCTGTTAGATTCTAAAGTATCTGACTCTGATTCGGACAGACTGTTAAATTCAATAGAGCTATTTTCTCTTAGCTCAGAAAACTCATCATCCTCAAAAAAATCATATGTGTTCCAGCAATCACTAAGGACAATTGTTCCAGGTTTTATCCATTCTTTTATAACCTTTACTAAGGCATTCTTACTGCACCGGGGCACTACACAGATGAAAAACTTAGCAGTTGCTGGTTCTATTCCACTAAACACCCACTCTTCCTCTCTTTTCTTTTCTCTAGGTAATTTTAATTGTACAAATACACTTTCGTAAAACTCTACAATAACTCCAGGTCCTCCTAATACTTCACTTTCGTTAACACATAGTTCAAAACACACATTTCTACAATAACTTGTCCAATCAGAAACAGTTGTGCCACTGGCTTCTAATTCTTCACTAATACTCTCATAGTTCCATTGGGTAATCCACATAAAGGTTAATATTACTATTTTATCAAAAGAAAGATGACTTGTTTCAAACCATGTCCCTTTTCTGACAGTTCTTTGTACACTATGAAAACCAACCAGTGGACCACTTTGTATTTTACATTTCCAAGCTACCCCATCATGTTTATCTTGCTTTTGAGCCAACTTCATATCTCTTCCACATTTAGGACATATATATCTCTTGGCCAAAATACCGGAGTCCATTAGCCACTGCATCATTTTTACTTTATCCCCAACTAAATTTGCATAAAAATATCTCAAACTAAGTGCTTGTTCATCCATTGAAGTGTAATTTGTTTATTGTAGTTGTTTGAATGTAATAAATGAAAGTCTTGATTATGCTTGATTTTGATTTAGAATGCTGATCTAGATGGGAAAAAAGAATCTAGCTTTAATTATATGTTCATAATACATTTTTTTTCAATATAAAGTTAAAATTATTAATTATAATAACTAGACAAGTAATACACTAATGCCCTATAAGTTGTAAATGTAATTGATTTGCAAAGAACACTTTGTGAGAAAAGACAAAAAAATTGAACTGAGCAATCAGAAAAAATAAGACGCCTCTACAAAAACAAACTATTATAAAAATAAGACGCCTCTACAAAAACAAACTATTATAAAAACGTGACTGACAAACTTGTTTATTATGTAGCTATGTTTTTATTTCTTTTACTGAACTATTGCATCTCTAAGACCTATTAGAAAAGCTTTGTTGTGTGTTGTTATCAAAGAAAACTGTCATTTTTGCAACCAGGCCTACAGCGATTTTAGTCATCACTATAGTGTGTTTTTAAGAGCTCTGCCTTTTTGGATTATGAACAGAAATTACATTCAATTATCATGTTTTAAAAGAATAAACCAGGAATAATCTCTCCTAAGGGGTCGTCCATAAATGACGTCACACTCGTAGAGGAAGGGGGGGTCCGTAATTTTGTGACGGTGTGTGATGAGGGGGAGGGGGTGTTCAGATGGTGTGACGTCACACTTTTGCATTATAAAAAAGCAATGTTAGAAACCAGCTTTAGCCGTTATATCGCGTTTTAGAAAAAGGTTTTAATAAATTGTAATAGGAATTGATCGAAATACTCTATGTTGACAGCGTTCTGACAAGATTCTGAGGAGGGTTGTAGGCTGAGGTGTGACGTCATTTTAGGGTGGGGGGGGGGGGGGGTCTGGGTTTTTGTGACAACGTGTGATGGAGGGGAGGGGGGGGGGAGGTAAAAATGGTCAAAAAAAGCGTGACGTCATTTATGGATGACCCCTAAACTTTCTCGAATATTCTTATATAAAACAACAGGGGATGGCAACTCGGGATATAGACATGATTTTTAATCTATTTTTAATTACTTAAATTTTTAAAATATAATAAAATCTCGTAGAAAAAAGAATTGCACACACGAACGCCAAGCAAAATGTGCAGAATATTATTAGTACTTTATAAATTCATATTCATTTTAGCAGAATCAGAAATCGCATAAATTACTACTTCCGGTCAACAAAAATTACTCAAAATTTGACAGGAGGCAGAGAATTAGATCTTTTACACATGAAATTTCATTTATCTATCTGAAATAGTTCTCAAGTTACAAGCTTTTGAAAAATTGAAAGTAGAAAAAGTTCCACTTCCGGTTATCGGTAACACTTAAAAGTTGATACGGATCTACAAATTTGATAAAATACTTATACATGAAATTTCATCAACCATAACGGTACTCAAGTTATTGTGTTTACAGACACACATAAACACACAGACAAGATTGCAAAACTATGTTTTTCCGACACATGGAGGTGTAAAACGTCAAGATTTGTAAAAATCTCAATTTTTTTTTTGCACGATTACAAGACTTTCTCTAGATCTATATTTCGTATATACGAGAAAGTAAAAAAGAAAAAAGGACAAGCATTCTGAAAATGCTAATAATATAATAATATATAGATCTACTAGCGTACCCGTCCCCGCGCGTTGCCGCGGGAATAGGAGATAGTCCGACGAAATATATAAGAAGGGATTCATCCATGCGTTACCAATCCTATATTCTTAGACTCATGACCTTATTTTCTAAAAGTTATTTATTTAAATGTAAACTATGCCTGCGCTTGGATCATAAATATCGGGACACGGGTTTACCTACACTACCGCGTGAAAACCTTATGTGTACATTAATCAGAACACACTTCGGTGACCACCCATGTGTCAGGGACGAAGAGGGCCGCTCTCAGGAGGCCCCCTCCCCTGATTACAGTATCGCATAGGCGCAGCGTACGACCCCTGGCTCCTTAAAACTAACAGGCGCCATCGTGCTCATAGGATAACCCAGAGTACCAAATATCATCCTGTAAACAATGATGCACATTGCGTCATTCGCTGAAGTGACACAAATGAACAGGATTTTTTTTCTTTTACACGTAAAAATTATTTGATGTGTTTTAAACTCAGTGTGACTGATGCAATATGATAGCGTTACTAATGGTCTATTATTAGATGCTCGATCTCAATTTCTGACTGGATCGTCTAATAATAGATGCTTATTGCATCATTCGCAAAGTGACGAAACTCTACAGTAGGCTCCACATATTCAAAAAGTTATTTTTTCATCTTTCGCAAGATGACGAAACTGTACAGAAGAATTTCCTCGCGTTACAAAGTTATTTTTAGAAGTCTGTTGTAGCTTTACCGCTGAATATAGTAGTACCCCTTACTCGCTATGCAGGACGCTCGATTAACGGATGCCAAGTACCAACATAGTCGCTCTAAAACTTTGGGCGCCAAACCGTGTAATCGTGTATTGACAAAAATTGTACCCTACATGGCGCCGCCCATAAGAAACTTTAGTTTTCTTTTTCGCAGAAATATTCTCAGGAGTATTCTCATCTACTCCTTAAAGTTTCATGGCACTCGGATGAACCGCATCCGAGTTTTTTTTTTATATACCGTGTATAGAGAAAAAAATCGCTTTCCCCTGGGGCGCCGCCCTTGCAATATTAAAATTTTTTTTTTTTGCAGATTCCTACCATTGAGTGATCTAATCATCTCCCCAAAGTTTCATGGTACACAGATGAACGGTGTGAAAACGAAATTTTATAAACCATATATAGAGAAAAATCGCAGCAGCCCGTGGCGCCGCCCTTGCGAAATTAACAAAGGTGTTTTTTTACAGAACCCTTCCCTGAATTGTTCTAATCAACTCCCCCAAAGTATCATGGCTATCGGATAACGGTGTCACACCAAAATCGACTTATTTTTATAAACCGTATATAGAGAAAAATCGCACCCTCCCGTGGCGCCGCCCTTGCGAAATTAAAAATGATTTTTTACAGAACCCTTCCCTAGTGTTTTATAATGAACTCCACAAAGTCTCATGCCTATCGGATAAACGGTGTCACTGCAATTCACTTTTATTATTTTTATATACCGTAAATAGAGAAAAATCGGACCCTCCACTGGCGCCGCCCTTGCGAAATTAAAAATTTTTTTTTTTACAGAACCCTTCCCTAGAGTGGTATAATGAACTCCCCAAAGTCTCATGGCTATCGGATGAACAGTGAGAAATCAAAATAGACTTTTAATTTTATATACCGTATATAGAGAAAAACAAATCGCGCCCTGCCGGGGCGCCACCCCTGCGAATTTGAAATTTTTTTCGCAGAAACCTCCCCAGGAATATTCTCAACAACTTCCCAAAGTTTCACGGCGATGTGATAAGAGGTGTGGTAATGCATAAAAGACACACAGACAGACACACACACACACAGACATACATTGCTTTATATATATATAGATAGATAAATATATATTACGAGAAAAATGGCCCGTTGAGGAAGAATACACCGGGCGCTAGGTTGATAGTGCTGTCTATTTTCTCTAAACTAAAACCACCCCATCCCCCACACACCAACACCCCCCACCCTCACCCCCCCCACACACCAACACCCCCCCCCCCCCCACCCCCACCCCCCAAAAAACATGTCTACCGTCCCATTCAACGAAATATAATTATATACTTTTTCCAGTGTCCGCCCCCTCCCCGAAAATTCTACCCCCGCCCCCGAAAATTTCAAGTACCCCCACCCCTCTCCGGGGAGGAAAAAGTCTGAAAGAAACACTGGTGTCGCGCTTAGCCACTACCCGAAGAATTGCATTAAAGAAATTGCAAGAAAACCACTTTTTAGATTAGACACATTAATTAGGCGGTAATTTTATAGAGTATCGATGAAGAAATTTCTTTTGAGTTAGGGAGGGGGGGGGGGGGGGCTCAGACGTTCTTACGCGGGGGTGGGGCTTCGCCCCTACCCGAAGAATTGTATGAATGAAACCACTGAGATTAGACAAAATTGGGTTTTTATTCAATGTTTACTCGAGAATCAATGACGTCATATTACTGTGTACACTCTCCGGCTTGATAATATTTTCTTCTATATGCTCAATGACGTCATCTATAATAATAGTTTCCCTGTATTTTCATAGTTTCACTATGCATGTTTTTAATTTCCTTGTGTTTTCTCTAGAGCGTTCTTGTCAGACAGATAGATACATAGAGAGACAGCGAAACTATTAATATTAATATACTGACTCTAGACCTACACATTAATAATTATTACTCTAATAATTAATTTACTGATTGCTTCATTTTCTTAAACAATTAAAATATTTAGGCTAGACTTTAATGCATTGTTTTTTGCGTTCTGTATCCCAGTTTAGTTTTCAGTTCTGCATTTTTTTTTTTACATTGTTTGTAAAGAAATACTTTGAAACGTCCAAAATATCCCAGGAATTGAATGGGATGGGGTTCAAAATACATTCACATTGCTTGACTAACTTTAAAAATCATCTTGCTGGTAGATCTAGAATCTAGATAGATTTCTAGATCTAGATTTCAATCGAAAAATTATAGTCTAGAATCTAGAATGTGTGGGGTTTTTGCAGTGAACTAGATCCAGATATTACGACTAAAGATAATTTAATTATTAAGATATCTAGATTCTAGATCTAGATTAGATCTAATCTAGATTCTAGATCTTCTAGATTCTAGTAGAAATCTAGATCTAGATCTAGTAGATTCTAGATCTAGAAGTAAAATCTAGATCTAGAGATTCTAGATCTAGATCTAGATATCTAAATTCTAGGGCATAAGCCTAAAAAAAAATCTAAAATTATTAAAAAATTAATGGACACCAGCGAGTTACAATTAAATGTCAATTATTCTACAATACACAAGTACTTCGATAGTTACTAGATCTAGATCTCATAGATCTAATAATTTACTGTATAGATCTAGATCTAGTAGTAGTACGCTTTAATGTTGTACTGCCAAAAGAAGTTGCATACACCACATGCCCACTGTTACTACGTTATTCCCCCGTTGAATAGGCCTACCTATTTTGATTACGCTGCTCTTTCTTTTAATTGTCTAGCAGTAGTAGCAGACGCTCCAGGTCAAAGGTCCTGCTTGTTTTATATATGGATGACTGGCTTTGTGTTCTAAACATGTTTGTATAGTATAGAGGGGGGGGGGGGGGGTCATCCATAAATGACGTCACGCTTTTTGGACGATTTTTACCTCTCCCTCCCCTCCGTCACAATTAGCCAGACCCCCCCCCCCTCCTAAAATGACGTCACACCTCAACCCCCCCCCCCCCTCAAAAAATTAATTGCAGTTGAATTTTTCTTAAAATACGATATTTCCCGATAATCTTGTCTGAACTGTTAACATAGAATATTTTAATCAATTCCTATTACAATTTATTAAAACAGAATTCTAAAATGCGAAATAACGGCTAAAATTAAAATTAGTTTTCTAACATTGCTTTTTTTAAAATGCACAAGTGTGACGTCACACTATCTCCCCCCCCCCCCCCCCAGTTTCTGTGGTCAAAATTACTACTTCAATAGACTCAATTTGGCTGTTATATTTTTTTTCCTCTCAAATAAACTTCCATTTTCCCCATAGGTAGTGTAGTATAGCTTATTTCTATATTAGCTATTTATATATCAGAATAATGTGTGTGAGTAGATACCATTAAACTTGGTACTGTTTGTCAAAGTGATGCCTTCATTTTGTTTATTAAGCTCACACACTAAGAGATCTTGTGCTGCATTATTTGCTACTGTTGATATCAAAATTACTAGACATGTTCTATTTCGAGTGTTACAGTTACTGTTTCCCTATCAAGAATTTTTTGTTTAACCTTTAATTTCTCAACAGCAATCTCAGCAAAGAAAGCAATTGTACACTAGCCACACTATGCTTCATAGACGGGGATAGGACTTAGAAGCTGACATTGTTTTGTTGTTGAGCTCCACTCCAGCATTAGTCAGATCAAAAATTTTCTTGCTCCGCCGAGCTGAGCATCTTTCAGTCATCACTGTGGGGCGTTAGATTCAAGAGCCTCACTTGGATAAAAATAAAATGTCTGAAAGAAACATAACTTTGTCCCTAGTTTTGACCTGCATTAAATACACATGCTGGCCTTGAACAGCAGAGTTTTCTTGTTACGGGCTATCTGAATTATCTCCTCTCTGCTAAAAGCCTAATATTCTCAGAAATGAACAGATCACTTTTAAAGTATTAAAGGAAGCAAGTTTTAAATTGGGGACGAAGTGGTCTAGCGGTAGAGAACTGGGCTGCTAACCCATAAGTCTCGAGTTTGAATCCGGGGTTCAAGTCAGTAGACCGTCCCAGAGTCCACCCAACTCTAATGGGTACCTAACTCATGTTAGGGAAAGTAAAGGCGGCTGGGCATAGTGCTGACCACACTATCCCTTCATATGCCGAGGTCACGGAAACTCTACTTGCCCCATAGACCGACAGGCCTGAAAGGGAACTTTACTAAGTTTTAAATGATAAAAATAACACTGTAAGAAAAAAATAATAATTTCAGGCATACTAAATATAATCAGGGGTGGACAGGGCCAGCAGAAAAATTATGGTTGGCCACCTGGAAGAAATCCCAGTGGGTCGCCCTGATCAAGCTTGAACTTGAAAGGAAACATATATACTATTAGTATTATAATGAGCCCTTTTTATTTATTTTCTGGACTGCAAGGGCACAACCAGTCTTCCCCTGAACATATTATTTAATTAAAATAGTTTTTAAAACAACAAAAATGCTAATAAATAGATTATTTGATATATTTTAATTGTTTATAAAATACATGACATAAAGTATGAAGAATCTGGAAATGAGTGTGAGTAAATAACAAAAATACTTTGTGTGGTAGTATATAAATCAATACACTGAAAGTTATTGTAACAAAATAATACACTTAATATGAACAATTTGAATTAAATATGAAATAAATAAGATATGTATGTAATATTAGAACAAAATTGGTATTTGTACATTTTATGGTAAATACAACTGAATAAAATTTCAATGAACATGCAACATTTTATCCATTATGAAAATGAAATTCCAGGACCAGATTAATCCCCAGTTGCCTCTAGAGATCCCCTAAAATTAGGTAGCCATCTGAGCTGGATTGTGTTACTATGTAGGCTCAATCTTAGAGACCAGCCTATCAAAAAGAGAATCTGCCTCAATGCTTCAGGATGAGGAAAAATAAATGCTGGACAACCTCTTGAAGATAACCTGTAGTGAAATTTTGCTAATAGAAAGAGAAAGTACTAAAAATAATATAGTTTAATTGTAATTTTAAAAAATCATGGGAAACAAAACTTAATTGTAAGGACAAGTGCAAAATTTAAGTTGAATCAAAATAAGAACTTAAACTAAACAAGTTAAAGCAATATTTTAATGAACAAACCTTTTACATGTTGGCCAAAACCAATAGCATGATATATATATTTTAACATTTCAATAGAGAAGAAAAATAAATAAAGCAACTTAATTGTAAATAAAATCAAGTAGCCTACTGCTACAGCACATGTTTTTCATGTTTATTTATAGCTCACAAACAACTGAGATATACTACAAGTATTTCTTAATCTTCTTGGCATTACAATACAGCAAAAAGAAAAAATTTTAACCTGTTAATCATGGCTTTTAGGTGGAAAAACATTTGTAACACCATTCATGAAAGACATGAACATACAAGGATCATTTTTGTGCTTTTGTCTCCATATGTATTCAAAAAAGTGGATATTAAATTGACAAGAGCTAAGGCTTTTTTTAATTTCACTCCATTTACTATAAGCTTCAGGAGCATCTAACTGGGATTCGGACAGACTGTTAAATTCAATAGAGCTATTGTCTCTAAGCTGTGTGAACTCATCATCCTCCAAACAATTGTATGTGTTCCAGCAATCACCAAGGACAACAGTTCCGGGTTTTATCCATTCTTTTAGAACCTTTACTAAGGCATCAGTGCTGCGGTGGGGCACAATACAGATGAAAAATTTAGCAGTTGCTGGTTCTATTCCTCCAAATACCCACTTTCCTTCAATTCGCTTGTTTTTAGGCAATTTTACTTTTCCCAATAAACACTCATAAAACTCAACAGTAACACCAGGTCCACCTAATACTTCACTTTCGTTAACACATAATTGAACACAAACATTTCTGCAATAACTTGTCCATTCAGTAACAGTACAAGAACTTGCTTGTAATTCTTCAATTATACTATCACAATTCCATTGTGTAATCCACATAAAGGTTAATAGTAGCATTTTGTCGAACGATAATTTACTGGTTTCAAACCACGTTCCTTTTCTTATTGTTCTCTCCATTTCATGGTTTTCAGGACCAGTTCTAGATCTAGTTCTTAATGAACACTTCCAAATAACACCATCTTTTAAACATTTTCTTAAAACCAACATCATATTTTTTCCACATTTAGGACAGGTATATCTGTTGGTCAAAAATCCTAAATCCATAAGCCAGTGTGCCATTTTCTTTTTATCCCCCACAAAATGAACATAAAAGAATCTCAGGCTTACTTCTTGTTGTGCCATTTTAAATAACAAAAACTGGTCTGAACAAGACAATATTTGAATAATGAATATTAATTTAGTAAATTAGTTACTAATTAGGCCTAATAATAGTATTTAGTATTTAATAGGCCTATCAAACTATCAATATTTGAGTCAATATTTGACTATTAATATTATTTGACAGTAGGTACTTCCTAAAATCCTTAGTGACTGGTGATTTAGAATTTAGGGCAATTTTGAATTTAGGGACGTAATTTTAATTTTGTATTATGATTTTATTTATCGAGATCTAGTCGAGATCTAGAACTATAGGTATTAGGTATAGGCCAGCCTATTAACTAAAACATTCTAGATTACATAGATATATCTTATTTATCTAGATCTAGATAGAGAAGTGTGTTTTCTAGATCTAGATTTCTAGATCTAGCATTCTTGTCGATAATTTTGCAAAATAAAAAGTTTGGTTTGATCTAGCAGACAAAATTTGGTTTATTATTTTTATGCAGTTCCAGGCAGTTCAAAAGTACTACTGCATGAAAAGCTGGCTCCAAATTGCTTCACTTAGTTGTTGCCAGAAAGCATATTTTTCAACCAAAATTGAATATTTTATAACATTTGTGAAATAATTACAAAATCACTACCACCGGTTTTTAGAGGCTAGAAATATTCAAGCAAAAAATTACTATTACTATAATAGTAATTTAATTCATCAAACTACAGGGTGTTATATTATTTAATATAAATAAACTATATGGCTGGTAAACTATAGGGCTGGTAAGTAGGTCACCAATCAGTTCTACGGCTCAATAAAACCTGCATGAGCCATAGAACTGGTTGGTGACCTACTTACCAGCCATATAGGCCTGCCCCATTGTAAAATTAAGTAAAGCGTAATTAATATCAACATTTCCCTTATTATTTTTAATATAGGCCTAATCAACGTTGACCTACCTCTGACTATGACCTATGGGGTCATCTATTAACGATGTCGCGTTTTGTCCACCCCCCCCCCCACCCCCACTCACTCTCTATCGTTACCAAAAACCAACAAGAAACAATAAAATAATTTTGACTGTCACTCACACACCCTTTACACACATGTGTGTCCAAAAACCACCTCGACCTCATGCGACACACCATTGCAAGGTAACCACATCCCCCCCCCCCATCCAATACCACACACAACACTGCCATGTCATACTTTGAAACTAAAAAAAAAACAACAAATTATTCTAAATAAATTTATAATTTAGAACATTTTATTTAAAGCGAATAAAATAACATCTTTATTGTCCTTAAAGGATATGTCATTCATCTTGTACACAACCATTCTAAATGACTATATAACATTTGTTTTACTTTTTGTGTTACAAAAAATCAAGAAATACAGTGTATCTGTGTCAGTGTTATATAAAACTGCTGCAAACAACCATAAATTTCACATAGCAGAATCTATCAAAACGACAAACTACTCCAACCCATTTACATTACAGGGCTATCACATGTACCTGAATATTATGTAGACTACAGGAATAACATTTATATTAATGAAGCTTCACTAAAATACGAATAGACTAGAGTTCTTGATTGTAATATAAACATGATAAAAATTATATGATGATCATCAGATTAAATAAACACGTAGGTAAGTAGGGCCTACATAAAAAAAAAACGTTGAACAACGATCCACCATAAAACACACAGACTGTATGACAGTCTTGTGGCTACAGTAAGGTACAAACAATAGCGTCTGATGGTATCCTAGACTAGACTCCATTGACGCTAATAGTATCATTACAAAGTTTCTATTTGTTTAGGTCTTCTCTTCTTATTCAAATATAATATACTCGTCTTAATTCGATTTCTTGTTGGAATGGTGATAATTCATTTTTAAATCTCAACATCTATTAAGTAAAAGATTGTGAAGATGGCAAAGATTGTCTCTTTCTGCCATCTTTCGTGCCGTGTCCCCTTCGTTGTTTACAACATCCGGACACGCCCCTTTCTTCATCAACAGCTCGACCAAATTGGCGTTATTGATTTTAACAGCAAACAAAATGGCGGTCCACCCATAGGAGTCAGCAACGTTGACGTCTGCACTGTGGCTTAGAAGGAGGGCGACGTTATCCAGCAGACTCAAGTCTGTGGCCACCATCAGGGGAGTTAAACCGTCGTTCGCGGCGTCATTGGCATCGCAGCCCGTGTCGAGGAAAAATTCTAACACTTTAGAGTTGCTGTTCTTGGCTGCGAATATGACAACATTCCAGCCTTCGTTGTCTTTCATGTTGACGTCTGCTCCACGTTTGATCAAATAAGAGACAACTTCCTTACTGGCACTCTCGGCTGCTATCATCAGGGAGGTGAACCCACCTCGAGCAATGTGATTGACATTACCGTCATTATCTAGCAAAAGTTTGATGACGTCAACATCGCCTTGTCTAACACCATGCATCAATGGGCTCCATCCATTCGAATCTTCACTGTTGACGTCAGCGCTACGGATGATTAAAAATCTGGCAATAGAAACATTTCCGTTTGCCGCGCTAACCATCAGGGCAGTGACCCCATCGTCTGCTGATTGGTTCACGTGACATCCACATTCAACTAATCGTTTCACGAGCTCCAGGTTAATATGTGTGGATGCCGCCATTAAAGCCGTATATCCCTGGTTATCCGTGTGGTTTGGGTTAGCGCCATGTTTGATCAAAAGTTCAACGACCTCAGGTGACCCTCCGTCTGCTGCAATCAGTAGAGTTGTCTTCCCATCATTGGTCACGTGATTCACATCGCCGCCCTTCTCTAACAGGAAACTGATATTTTCTTTGTTATCATCTTTAACAGCCAACAACAGCGCTGTCCAGCCGTGTTGGTCAACGATATGTTGGTCAGCACCTCTGGTAACCAAGACAACCAGACATTTATTTTGGCCACTCTTTGCTGCCAGCATTAACGCCGTCTGACCATCAACATTGACGTAATCTATCTTTGCCCCTTGGTCTAACAACAGGTTGACGCTATCAACATGGCCATTGCTTGCAGCGTACATCAGCGCCGTGTGTCCGGTCTCGTCTCTCAAGTTCACGTCCGCACGTCTAGACAACAAGAGCTCCAGGAAATCCTTCCGTCCGTTCTCTGCTGCCATCATCAGAGCCGTGCGTCCAGTTAGAGAGACGCGGTTGACGTCAGCACCACGTGACAGTAAGACCAGCACGTGCTGTTTGTTGCCTCCCTTCACGGCCTGCATCAGAGCGGTCTCTCCGTTCTTATCACACGCATCAACATCAGCCCCAGCCTCAAGTAAAACAGCCAACACTTTCCTCATCTCCTTGCTAACAGCAGACCTCAATGCCTTGAAAAACGGCTCAAAAGATTTCTTTAATTGACCATTGTCAAGTAAGTCCATCTGATAAAATATCATAAATAAATTTAATACAAAAAAGAAAAGCTGCAAAAATAAATTTTTACTGTTGTTATTTTGAGACATTTCTTCATTCAACTTGATCTGCTTTTTTATCTCCAAGAAGAGATTTTGCATTATGGGATAGTTTTTAATTAACTGTTCAAAGTTCGAGTCTGTCTGCGGGTCGTCTGCAAGCATCAACGCCTTGAAAGCCATCAATAAAGGCTGGGCATTTTCCATGACGACATTGATCAATTGTAAGTGCGACATGTCGACACTGTGTTGGTTCTTGGGAACTAACAATATTTTTACGAGGGCCATAAACAGAAGCTTCAAATCTTCCTTGATGTTGCGACTTTTTAGTAACTGTTCTATATAAACTTCAAGTTGATTGTTGACAGTGTGCATTAAGACTGTCCAGCCATTGTCGTCTGAAATTTTAACGTTTGCGCCATGTTGAATTAACAGCTCGAGTGTTTGTAACGGTGCTCCGTGTTTTGCCGCCATCATTAAAGCTGTCTGCCGGTTGTTCGACAAGTGATTGACGTCACTTCCATGATCCAGAAGTTTCTGCACAGAAGAGACATTGACTCCACCAGCGGCGAACATGAGAGCCGTGACGCCATCTTTAGTTGTCTTCTTTACTCTGGCCCCGTGTCTGATTAACATCTCGATGTTGTTGTCTAATGAACAGATAGAGGCACACATTAGCGCTGTGACGCCGTCTTTAGACGCCATGTTGACACTGACGCCACTGTCTATCAACATCTCTACAATCTGCGAGTCACCTTGCAGTGACGCGTACATTAAAGACGAAAAACCTTGGCAATCTCTGGACTGTATATCTGCACCACGATCTATTAAGTAGCTGGCTATTTCTTTCCGACCAGAATACACCGCCGCCATTACTGGAGTAAACCCTTTCGTATGAGGCTGGTTTACACAAACCCCGCGGTTTAACAGATCGGTTAGGTTTTGTTCGTTGCCAGACCTAGCCGCCAGCAACAGGGGCGTCCACCCATCATTATCTCGCTGGTTGAGATTGGCACATCTATTCATTAAAATACGAAATACTTCTGAGTGGTTCGCGATCATCAAGGCGGTGATTCCTTCATCATCTGCTTGGTTCACATCTGCACCGTTATCTAGCAGTAGTAAAACTGTTGGATCATCGCCTCTACCAGCGGCAAACATCAGGGGCGTCACCCCTTGGTTGTTGCAGGCGTTGACCCCCGCCCCTGACATGACGAGAACGGCGCAGACTTGCACGTGACCGTTGGACGCGGCTACCATCAGAGCTGTGTTGCCGTCGTCATCCATCTGCCCAGCATCAGCTCCTGCGCCCAGCAACAGCTCCACAGCTTCCATCTCTCCAGCTTGCGAGGCGTACATCAGCGCAGTCCATCTTTTCTTGTCCTGTAGCGTCACGTCTGCGCCATGTTTGATCAGCTGTTGCATTATGTCTAAACGAGCAAAGTTATTTACTCTGAAATCACCACTTTGTTGCTGGATCATTTCCAAAGCACCAACATTATTCACTCCTGCAAGACCAATCTGGTGCTGCACATTTGGCTGCACATTTCCCAAAGCAACAAAATTATTTAGTCCTGCAAGACCAATTTGTTGCTGGATCATTTCCAAAGGACCAAAATTATTTACTCCTGCAAGACCATGTTGCTGCACATTTTGCTGCACATTTCCCAAAGCAAGAAAATTATTTACTCCTGCAAGACCAATTTGTTGCTGCACATTTTGCTGCACATTTCCCAAAGCACCAAAATTATTTACTCCTGCAAGACCAATCTGTTGCTGCACATTTTGCTGCACATTTCCCAAAGCAAGAAAATTATTTAGTCCTGCAAGACCAATCTGTTGCTGCACATTTTGCTGCACATTTCCCAAAGCAAGAAAATTATTTACTCCTGCAAGACCAATCTGTTGCTGCACATTTTGCTGCACATTTCCCAAAGCAAGAAAATTATTTACTCCTGCAAGACCAATCTGTTGCTGCACATTTTGCTGCACATTCCCCAAAGCACCAAAATTATTTACTCCTGCAAAACCAATTTGTTGCTGTGTTATTTCTAATTGACCTTCAACCAAATGCCTATTGCTTATTTCTCCCACTCCGCTAAAATAAGCCGCCAGCATCAACGCTGTGACGCCATCAATCGTCATCTCATTGACCTCCACGTCTTTCCCCAGCAACATTTTAAACAGGGCAGAGTTTCCAGAGCTGACCGCTGCCATCAGTACAGTCCACTGGTCAAGTCTGATACACTCAAGTTTGGCGCCGTGCTCCAGCAGGGTACGCACGACCTTGACCTTCCCATGCTCGGCCGCCACCAGCAAAGCGTTGACCCCGTAAACTGTAGCGTACTCCACCTCTGCTCCCTTCCTGATCAGGTGTTTGACGTTGCCATGGTTACCGTGTCTGGATGCAAACATCAGAGCCGTCCAACCTCGAGACTCGTTTCTGTTCACGTCAGCCCCAAATTTGAGCAGAGACTTTAGAATTTCTGTGTGTCCACATTCAGCTGCTATCATCAGCGCTGTGACGCCGAACATGGACGTGTCGTCTACTTGTTTTGTTTGTAAAATAGTTTGTATCACCTCCCCCATGTTATCATTCACCACACTAGTCAGCAGTGAAGGCATGGATGCGTCCTCACGGATGTTTACATTGTAAAAGTTGTTTGCCCCGACAAAGTTACCATCACGCAAAGGTAGCAGTTCTTTTACTCTGTAATTTACATTAGGCAAAGATTCCATTCTTGAAAATACTTTACTAGGCGGATTGTTTTAAGTATATGCCAGTTGTCTGGGGGTTGAAAAAGCAAGCCACACATGAGTGTTACATCAAGAAATAAAGCGGGAGTGATCTCCCCTAAACGTTCTCGATATATATATATATATATATATATATATATATATATATATATATATATATATATATATATATATATATATATATATATATATATACTACAACTCAAGTTTACATGTTTGATAATTTTTTGTTTGTTTGTTTGTCTGTATGGTTACAGGAGAGAATCTGCATTATGTGTAGAGCTGTAAAATAGTATTTAGGAAGAGAACAATGTTCTTTTTTAAACTTTTAAACACACCGTTAATCACAAATTAATTTAAAGACGTTAATTAATTTATTGATGTATTCAATGGTATATTAATCACAGTAATTAATTTTTTTTATAGTGACGTCATATGATTTATTTACTTTTTACAACAATAATGGCGGCTTCCATCGAATATTTTGTTGCACATTCAAACGTTTAACGCATTATAAAGCTAATTTTCCGTCGGCTATAGCTTTAACGATACTTCTGTTTGTTATTTTTATTTCGTTCCAACACTAATATCAAATTTGAACAGTCCTTTTCATTAAGTATACAATAAATTCTCTAGATCTAGAATCTACAAATCAGATGTCGAAAGGGAAAAGTTATAGATTGAGAATAAAAGTAAAATATATCATTAGTTACGTTTTTAATTCTACGAGACTAGATAGGTAAGAAATTAGCGAGTTAGGGACCATGCATGGTCCGATAGGCAAATTTATCAATCACATCTAAAAATAAAATTGAAAAAAAATTGACATGATGTCTCGAACCCGTATTTTATTTTTAGATGTGATTGATAAAGTTGCCTATCGGACCTTGTTGGCGGGGTACAGGGCAGGTGAAGTAGATTCCACCTGTTTCTGTGTCCTCGGCATATGAAAGGATAGTGTGGTCAGACCCATGCTCAGCCGAAATCGGCGTTTTTAAAAGACAAAACACGTCTTTTTAAATATGGGGTCTGGTTGTTTTGTGACGATAAGTGATAGACCTGATGTCATTTACGGATGACCCCCGAAACCCACATTTATCTAACTAGATAACGGGTAGTCTAGTTCTTATTTAACACTACGGGGATGCAACGCGCGATATAGACATGATTTTTAATCCATTTTTAATTACTTAAACTTTTTAAAATAGAATAGAATCTCGTAGAAAAAAGAATTGCGCAGCAAGTGAATGGAATATTGTTAGTACTTTATAAATTCATTTTTGTTTTTTGATAAATCAGAAATAGCTTAAATTACTAATTTCGGTCAACGGAAATTACTCAAAATTTGAATAATATTCAAGAATATTCGAGGAAGTTTAGGGGAGATCACTCTCGGTTTATTTAAATTGTAAAATTGAGCAAACTGCCCAAAGCTGACCGTGCCAATTCAATATTTAAAAAAAAAGAAGTCGCGATGTAAGGATTTTTTTTGGGGGGGGGGGGGGGGGGGGGTTGGGGGGCAGCGGCATTTTATGACGAAATATGTCCATAAGTTGGGAGAGAGGGTAAAATCGTTTGAAAATGTTGACGTCATTTATGAATGACATCTATAAATAAAGTAAGATACTAGGTCCATTTTTTACTTCATTATTTGACAGTAGGCCACATATAAAATAATTTAATTAAGCTGTTCCATTGATTGTCGGTGTGGCAACAGATTTGGCACAGCTTCATAAATAGCACTTTCCCCGATAGTTGCCAGTGAAGTATACTCGTGACCAATCAAACATTGATATTTCACAATGTGTTTGTGGGATTGATATTAGACAACATTAACACAAATGACTGTCACAAATTTGTCTTAGAAACAAAATGTCCTACCTTTCAACCGACAACACAAAATGTAAACAGCTTCATTGGAATCGAAATGAAAACATTCTGCGGGAATTCCCCGATGTTTATTGGCTAAGCACATGACCCAGCTCTAAAAATAGAATAAACGATTAGGTTTTTTTTTTCATATTCTCGTAGCTAGCTGATAGTAAAGATTTCCTAGAGCTAACTTACTAAGCCTATAGGAAAATTTGTGAAGTGGGTGAAACCGTTTCATTCGTTTCAGTTTCAAATTAGAATCGATTCTAAATATTTAAAAAAAAAATATCGTGATAAAAAAATGAATGTAAAGTAATAAAAAGCAATCCCCCCCCCCAATACCCCGTCCAATACCCCTATTACAAGTATTATTGGTTGTACATACAAAAAACTTTCTGGTGTGTTTAACGTAACGGACCAGCCGGCGGCCCTGTGGTCGTTAGAGGACTGGGGGGGCCCTGTGGACGTTAGAAAACTAGGGGCCCGTGGACCTTAGAAGACTGGGGGCCCTGTGAACGTTAGAAGACTGGGGGCCCTGTGGACGTTAGAAGACTGGGGGCCCCGTGGACGTTAGAAGACTGGGGGCCCTGTGGACGTTAGAAAACTGGGGGCCCGTGGACCTTAGAAGACTGGGGGCCCTGTGAACGTTAGAAGACTGGGGGCCCTGTGGACGTTAGAAGACTGGGGGCCCAGACCAGCCGGCGGCCCTGTGAACGTTAGAAGACTGGGGGTCCTGTGGACGTTAGAAAACTGGGGGCCCGTGGACCTTAGAAGACTGGGGGCCCTGTGGACGTTAGAAGACTGGGGGCCCAGACCAGCCGTCGGCCCTGTGGACGTTAGAAGACTGGGGGCCCTGTGGAAGTTAGAAGACTGGGGGCCCAGAGGACGTTAGAAGACTGGGGGCCCAGAGGACGTTAGAAGACTGGGGGCCCAGAGGACGTTAGAAGACTGGGGGCCCAGAGGACGTTAGAAGACTGGGGGCCCAGAGGACGTTAGAAGACTGGTGGCCCTGTGGAAGTTAGAAGACTGGGGCCGATAGGACGTTAGAAGACTGGGACCCCCGTGGACGTTAGAAGACTGGGGGCCCAGAGGACGTTAGAAGACTGGGGGCCCACAGGACGTTAGAAGACTGGGGGTCCTGTGGACGTTAGAAGACTGGGGGCCCAGACCAGCCGGCGGCTCCGTGGAAGTTAGAAGACTGGGGGCCCTGTGGACGTTAGAAGACTGGGGGCCCTGTGGACGTTAGAAGACTGGGGGCCCTGTGGAAGTTAGAAGACTGGGGGCCCTGTGGACGTTAGAAGACTGGTGGCCCTGTGGAAGTTAGAAGACTGGGGGCCCTGTGGACGTTAGAAGACTGGGCGCCCTGTGGAAGTTAGAAGACTGGGGGCCCTGTGGACGTTAGAAGACTGGTGGCCCTGTAGAAGTTAGAAGACTGGGGGCCCAGAGGACGTTAGAAGACTGGTGGCCCTGTGGAAGTTAGAAGACTGGGGGCCCAGAGGACGTTAGAAGACTGGGGGCCCAGAGGACGTTAGAAGACTGGGGGCCCAGAGGACGTTAGAAGACTGGGGGCCCCTTGGACGTTAGAAGACTGGGGGGCCAGACCAGCCGGCGGCTCCGTGGACGTTAGAAGACTGGGGGCCCTGTGGACGTTAGAAGACTGGGGGCCCTGTGGACGTCAGAAGACTGGGGGCCCTGTGGAAGTTAGAAGACTGGGGGCCCTGTGGAAGTTAGAAGACTGGGGGCCCTGTGGACGTTAGAAGACTGGGGGCCCTGTGGACGTTAGAAGACTGGGGGCCCTGTGGACGTCAGAAGACTGGTGGCCCATAGGACGTTAGAAGACTGGGGCCCCCGTGGACGTTAGAAGACTGGGGGCCCCTTGGACGTTAGAAGACTGGGGGGCCAGACCAGCCGGCGGCTCCGTGGACGTTAGAAGACTGGGGGCCCCGTGGACGTTAGAAGACTGGGGGCCCCGTGGACGTTAGAAGACTGGGGGCCCTTGCCCTCAGAAACCTACCCATGTTTTTGCTATATTAAAAGTAGAGGAAAGAGCTGACACACATTTATACTGTTCTGTATAATACTTAATTACGTTTGTCTAATTTTGTTTTTATTAAAAAATATTTTGATATATACTATACCTGTTTGCTATTTATTCTATGTATTAATTCTATTTCTTATAAAAGTAAATTTATATTTAGGATAAATGCTAACAATTCAAACCTTGACCTAAGTTAACAGAAACTAAGTTGATATAAAAGTGCACTAAGCACACCTCATACAACTAAATTGATATAAAAGTGCATTAACACACCTCCCACAACTAAATATATATTAAAGTGCACTGAGGACATTTTCCACAACTAAATTGATATAAAAGTGCACTAACACACCTCCCACAACTGAATTGATATACAAGTGCACTAACACACCTCCCACAACTAAATTGATATACAAGTGCACTGAGCACATTTTTCACAACTAAATTGATGTAAAGTGCACCAACATACCTCCCACAACTAAATTGATGTAAAAGTGCACTAACTCATCTCCCAAATTTCCCTTTAACTCACACGCGTGGTTGTAGCTGTATAAAAAACTGAATTTTAAATAAAGTTTAATAATAGTTATAGTCAGTAGTTATATCCAGAAAATTGTGTCTAGCTGTTGTAGATAGATGACTTGCTTGAGGGGTCATACAGAAAATTGTGTCTAGCTGTTGTAGATAGATGACTTGCTTGAGGGGTCATACAGAAAATTGTGTCTAGCTGTTGTAGATAGATGACTTGCTTGAGGGGTCAATCAGAAAATTGTGTCTAGCTGTTGTAGATAGATGACTTGATTGAGGGGTCATACAGAAAATTGTGTCTAGCTGTTGTAGATAGATGACTTGCTTGAGGGGTCAATCAGAAAATTGTGTCTAGCTGTTGTAGATAGATGACTTGCTTGAGGGGTCATACAGAAAATTGTGTCTAGCTGTTGTAGATAGATGACTTGCTTGAGGGGTCATACAGAAAATTGTGTCTAGCTGTTGTAGATAGATGACTTGCTTGAGGGGTCAATCAGAAAATTGTGTCTAGCTGTTGTAGATAGATGACTTGCTTGAGGGGTCATACAGAAAATTGTGTCTAGCTGTTGTAGATAGATGACTTGCTTGAGGGGTCATACAGAAAATTGTGTCTAGCTGTTGTAGATAGATGACTTGCTTGAGGGGTCAATCAGAAAATTGTGTCTAGCTGTTGTAGATAGATGACTTGATTGAGGGGTCAATCAGAAAATTGTGTCTAGCTGTTGTAGATAGATGACTTGCTTGAGGGGTCAATCAGAAAATTGTGTCTAGCTGTTGTAGATAGATTACTTGATTGAGGGGTCAATCAGAAAATTGTGTCTAGCTGTTGTAGATAGATGACTTGATTGAGGGGTCAATCAGAAAATTGTGTCTAGCTGTTGTAGATAGATGACTTGCTTGAGGGGTCATACAGAAAATTGTGTCTAGCTGTTGTAGATAGATGACTTGATTGAGGGGTCATACAGAAAAGACCTGACGCTTTTTAGAAACGATTTTTACCTCCCCCCCCCCCCGTCGTCACAAAAAAAGCAAGGCTCCCCCCTTCCCTATTTCGACCTCGGCCCACTACCCCCCCCCCCCCCCCCCCCCAAAGTACGATTTTTTAAAAAGAGTGATTCCTTTCTTAATACTGTACACATTGAGTATATTAATCAATATTTAAATTACAATATAAAAACGCGAAATAATGGTTATAGTAAGGGTTCTGACATTACTTTTAAAATTGCAAAGTATTACGTCACACTTCAAAAACAATTCCTCTCCTTCCACTAATCACACATCGTCAGTAAAGTTCATTGCCCCCCCCCCCCCATCTAGGAATGTGACGTCATTTATAGAAGACCCTTTGACATTTACTTGTAATAGTACTAGTACAGTTGGTAAATTATAATCATAGGAATAATAAAAGATATCAATATATTCAAGAACTATTCAAAAATTTTAAAACAAAAATTGATTTCATCAATCATTGCACATAAATATTACCATTATGTTTTGATTGATATATATTTTTTTTAAAAATATGAAAACAACAAAAATTGAAGCTATGCGAATAACATACAAATCTTGATGATTAAAAAAATGAGACCCTACAAAAAGGGGATTGTATAAAACTCACAAAAAGTTGAAGTAGTTTTTATATGCTTTTATTGATTCAGAATGACCGTCTGTGGGTTTTAAGACAATCTTGTAACTCGATTTAATCCAATCTAATGCAGCGATTTCGTTCATTGGTCGCACAAAATATCTACTCAATTTAGCGACAAGTGCTTTACGATTCCAACACTAAACACATACCACGTGCTGTGATATCAATAACAAAGCAGAAAAAGTTAAATAAAATATCCATAATTAATAACATCAGAACTCATTAAAAGAATGTGTATTTTTAATTTTAAAGTTATGCATTGTTGCAGGCCGAAAAATATCGTGCCCCTGGAGAAAAATGTCTCAAAGAAACACTGCTGTTAATCCTAACCGCTTGTAGATAGAGAGAGACTCTCAGACCCGCCTGTAGATAGAGACTCTAAGACACACCTGTAAATAGAGAGAGACTCTCAGACCCGCCTGTAGATAGAGAGAGACTCTCAGACCCACCTGTAAATAGAGAGAGACTCTCAGACCCACCTGTAGATAGAGAGAGACTCTCAGACCCACCTGTAGATAGAGACAGACTCTCAGACCCGTCTGTAGATAGAGAGAGACTCTCAGACCCGCCTGTAGATAGAGAAGAGACTCTCAGACCCACCTGTAGATAGAGAGAGACTCTCAGACCCACCTGTAGATAGAGAGAGACTCTCAGACCCACCCGTAGATAGAGAGAGACTCTCAGACCCACCTGTAGATAGAGACAGACTCTCAGACCCGTCTGTAGATAGAGAGAGACTCTCAGACCCGCCTGTAGATAGAGAAGAGACTCTCAGACCCACCTGTAGATAGAGAGAGACTCTCAGACCCACCTGTAGATAGAGAGAGACTCTCAGACCCACCCGTAGATAGAGAGAGACTCTCGGACCCGTCTGTAGATAGA
The DNA here is from genome assembly GCF_028476545.2 of Physella acuta. NCBI lineage: Eukaryota > Metazoa > Mollusca > Gastropoda > Physidae > Physella > Physella acuta. The sequence goes on from NW_026732490.1 coordinate 320,372, forward strand.
GAGACTCTCAGACCCGTCTGTAGATAGAGAGAGAGAGACTCAAGCCTGCCTGATGTTTAACCTATGCCATATCCCCCTAGCTATTCCCTCTGGATAATAAGACCAAAACTTGTGAGCTAACTGATTATACTTCCTGGCGCTAACAACAATGACCACTGGTCAAATGATCTTAGAGCAACAGATCTCAGACAGATATCTGAGATATTATCTAGTCCGTAATATCCCTTAGATAGTTTGTCGTTGAGAAAATGGGTCTGAGGTATTTAGACTGAGATCAATTGTCCATTCATCATTTGTCCTGTCACCCTAAGAAATATAAACAAATAGCAAACGCATCATCAAACAAAGAAGAACATGTTTAAGATATATCATTACAATTTGTGCATACTAAATTAAATGTACATATTGAATTGCTGTCTACATATCAGGCTTCGTTTGCTTGCTTTCTTTAACACTTTTTGTATACAAGACTTCTCCTAATCTCAAACTTTTAAGCCAGCAGCAATGACCCCTAGAGCAACCATCATAATCCAAAATCTCTCTGTGGAATAAATAACAAATACATATACATATTAGTTTGATTCAAGTTTTGGAATAAACATTTGATTTAAGTTTAGGAATAGTGTTATAAATAGTTTTAAAGTTTTATTTCGAGAAATTATTTCATTTTCAAATTGACTTTACTTTTTAAATATTGAATTTGTTTGTAATGATGTAAGCATTAATGTATTATAAACTCAATATTCGGAAAGATTTGCATAGGAATGTTATTATGTAAGGAAAGTTCAGAGTGTAGGTGATGCTGGTAATTTTTGTTTTGGTCGTTGCTGTATGCATTGCTTTCTATAAAACACGCTCTACGGTTTTACTTTATGTTTAAACAAACATCTGAGATCCATTTTAAATATAGAAACGGCTATTGATAGCCAGAGGGAAAACTACCCGACACACAGACACACACACACATATATATATATACACACGCATATATATATATATATATATATATATATATATATATATATATATATATATATATATATATATATATATATATATTACGGTCAAAGCCCGAAGTGCGGCTAATGCACGCATTGGCCGGCTCTCTTGGCCAAAGCCCGAAGAGCTTAGCACTGAGAACGTATTTCGTACATTGGCCGGCCAATGCACTCACTAGCCGGGATGTCCTGGCCAATGTCCTTTTTAGACTAAGTTGTTTTGCGTGCGGCTTCATTGCGAGTAACGTATTGTTTGGCTATTGTTTGTATATGCAATGCGACATGAAAAAAAAGCCCGTGAGACCAAAAGACAGACATACCAGATGACTGCCAAAATAATTCTGAACTATAGAACATGTGGCCTGAACTTAAACTAGTTCACGGAAAACCAGGCATAGCCAAAGCCAAGGTTCAGAAGAACGTACCAAACAAGATGTTCCAAACATAATGATGACATGGATGCAGACAAATGAATCAGCTCAATGGGCTGAGAATCTCAAATCCATTCAGTTTATGAAAACTTGTGGTTGCCATAAATGCAACGACATCCTCAGCTAACACATCTGCTGCCGTGGCGGAACGTCCAGACTAGTTGCATGACAATAATATGGCCAACAGATTATGTGTAGTGTGTGAAAAATATTGTAGTGCCCATTCTTGTGGATCCTTTGGCAACGATGTCCATACAATATGCGGAATAGCCAATGAAGCAGACAAAGGGTACGGAGGGAACATTACCTGCAGATTATGTCACAATAAACAAGAAATCATGGACGACAGGTCAGCAGCTCATACTAGCTTGCAAACTCAAGGTGCTAAGATGCTAAAAAAATCCGATACAAATTTTAAACAAGCTGAAGTGGGAGATAATGTTCGCATTCGTATACCAAATGTTGACAGAGGTCGCGGTGATCCCCGAAGCGTCATTGCAGTTGTCATGAGTGTCGTCGGCGCTTTCTACAAGCTAGGAACGGAACATGGTGTATTTAAACAAATATATGCTAGAAGTGAGTTTTCAATTCTTCACGAAAAACTGCTCTCATTGTCACCCGTTGGCACTGAGGAAAATCACTACGAACCATCGCATCTTCACAATCATTGACTGGGGGCCAAGGTTACACTCGCTGCAATTGCACAACCAAGTGCACAACAAATCGCTGCAAGTGTAAAAACAACACGCTACTATGTAATTCCAAATGCCATAAAAGTTCAACTTGTTGTAATAAGTGATAATATTGATTGAGACTATAGTGCAATAACATAATTTGAATGTTTTTGCCATTTACTTTAATTAATAATCAATAAAGACTTAATTTCATGATCCTTACCGTGTAAAAAAACACAAAATCTGCTCATGATCTTCTAATTCGGGGCAAAAAAAGTAACCACGAGTGAAATTCTCCTTATATGAGCTGTATATCGAAAAAAAATTCCCACGTAGGAACCCTTTGAAAACTCTTGGAGATGTACATCGGCCCCAGTTAGTCAGGGAAAAAATATTGCTACCCATGGGAAAATCCCGAAACAATGTTTTAACAGACCACAGGCCATATTTCTTTATATAAACATCGTACTGTTTTTGTAAAAACAAATATACAAAAATCTGGTCATACAAACCCAATCATAACTCCAGACGTCGTAGAAATATACCCGCGGGGGTCACTATAAAATATGCGTTATCTTCAGGAAAATTCCGGAAGGGGTTTAGAACTGACCGGTCCGAATTCCCTATATATACATTGTTAATTTGGTGAAAAGCGATGACTATTTTCAAAACAATGTTTAGAAACTTTGGCTCTGTACATCTGACTAATTTTTTCCCCACAATCCTGGGTAAAGAAAACGGCCTTATGGATAAACTATCGGCCAGCCTCTGCTTGCACGGCGAGGGCTAAATGTGACCACGAGTAAAATTCTCCTTACATGATCTTTATAAATAAAATAAAAAATTGTCGATATTTTGTGAGGTCGAAGAGCGACCCTGGAGTGTAACTAAAACACTTTATTCCCGTCGGAAAAAAACATTATGGTCGATAAATTTGTCCAGATGCCGTATTTTCTTTATAAGCATTGCATCTGTATTTGAAAAAAAAGTAAACAAAGACTACGTCATTGGTTCAATTTTTAAGGGAGGTAACTTTTTAAATTCGCAATTATTTTTTTTGAAAACCAAAGCGAAGCTAGGCAGTATCCCTAGTATATATATATACATAAACACACACACACACACACACATATATATATATATACATATATATATATATATATATATATATATATATATATATATATATATATATATATATATATATATATATATATATATATATATTGTACATCAGATCACCCATAACCGGTCTGCACCCGTAAAAATATACGCACAAATAAACGTACACTTACGCGTATGCGTACATGTTCACGTACACGTACGAAATACTACAAAATACTACAAAATGCTTCAAAATAATACAAAATACTACAAAATACTATCTACCTTTCAATGTTCTGCTTTCCTGCCCATTTGTAGAGAAGTTGGCTCGTATTTCTGCACTCAAGTTGTAGCAGGTTATGTGGTATTTGTTTTCTCTGAATAAGTCCACATAGTCATAATCTACGTTGTACCCTGCGGATATATTAAACACGCTCAGACTAAATTTTATGTTTTACTGTCACTATCGAGTTGTGTCACAGTAGAGATAGAAGAATCGGAGTCGTTTTGTAGGAGATTGATCAGGTCTGGTTAGATTTTTGCATGAGCAGATGGGGCAGATAATTGTGCTTTAGAGAACGCAAGCTACTGATTGGGATTTAAAGAACACATTTTAACCGTATGTGGCGTCAACTTTATTTTCAACGCATTACTGAAAATGCACTGAAAATAAGAAAATCAAACTAATTTGTTTTCTTTAATAAAGGCATTGGTCGCCAATTGTTTTTTATTTAAAAAAAAGCAGATTAGTTTTATTTACTTATTTTTAGTTTATTTGAAAGCTTGTTATTTTAATTTTTATTTTACTTTTGTATTTGAATCAAGTAGTACCTGATCCCCCCCCCCCCCCCCTTCCCCTGTGTAGGTCGCCCAATCAACGGACCCCAGGTGCTAAGATAACTGCTGGTGTACTGCCGGGCGTCAATCCTCCGAAATTTTTTTTCCCCGCAGAAACATTCCCTGGAGTATTTTCAACAACTTCCCAAAAACGTTCATTGTTATCATATATATATATATATATATATATATATATATATATATATATATATATATATATATATATATATATATATATATATATATATATATATATATATATATATATATATATATATATATAGAGAGAGAGAGAGAGAGAGAGAGAGAGATTTAGAGAGTTGAAAATGAAACCGACGCCGACGCTCTGTTGAAAACAACGGTATCTTTACTCAAGTCAACTGTTATTTGGCGAGTTTAAATCTTGAGACTACGTCACCGACCTTAGCTAAGATAATTACCTAGTCCACAACGATCAAAGTCACCGTTCTCTTGGTATTTTCTCCACATGATTAAAGCATACCGACCATGGAACTGCCTGCAACCATCGCTATGTATAGCCTCATTGCAACAGTTCAACATTTCACGTATCTCACTGCCAAAAATCATTTTGAAAAATGACCATTTAAAATACTCAATTCTCCACTTCCCCAACCTTAATAGAAAGTCCTAGTTTTCTAAACCTAAAAAGTTATTTGAACTAGCTTCAATCAATGTACACTACATAGACTTTCCTAATATGTATGCTCATTATTTTTAAAATAAAAAAATACCGGTCTAGCGGAATAATTAGGGGCCTATTTTAGTTACTTTTTATATCTAACAAACGTTATTTTCTAGATTTCTTTTATTTACACAGTGTTAACACGAGGAAACTATTTTTTTTTAAAGTTTAACATTAATTTAAAAAAAAAGGTTTTTATTTTCTTAGACATTTCTACTGTCGTGTTTTTAAAAATCGGATGTTTATTAAATGTAATAAATCTATAATTAATAGGATGATGCTAAGGAATTCTTTCTTATGCCTTATTGTATCAATACAAGGGTACGAACTACAAGTTATCAGCTCAAACCTGCAATCAGGATTGCTGAATTCCGGTTTCCAACAAGCCCAAAAAATTATGCAATAACCTGAGGCAATAAAAATATTTAATTCATCAGAATAACTTTGTAAATGGTACAGTTTAAAATAAAAGTAAACACACAAAAAGATAGGAATTGTGCAAAAGCCATTAGGCAAAGGGACGCGCTAGGGAAATTCTTTCGAGAGGAAGGCGAAGCCGAGAAAATAACACAACATCTACGACACTGTCGTGCTATATTTCCGGTATAAATCGTTTGGACCGACGCTAGCTCTGCCTAAGCCGCCAGTGAAGAAAGAAAGTGCGTCGTTTGACCTCAGTTTTACTGCACCTTTACCTTATCCAAGGGGCCGACCATAAATGACGTCAGACACGTAGGGGTAGGGGGGTCAGTAATTTTTTGACGGTGTTTGTTGAGAGGGAGACGGGAGAGTTCAGATCATGTGACGTCACACCATTTCTCCAATGTTAGTAAACAGGTGCCCTGTCAAAACGGCCCGGGACAAATTGACCCCGTCAAACAGACCCCGACAAAACGACCCAGTCAAAATAGCCTCGTCAAAAGGGCCCCGACATATTGGCTCCCGTCAAATGGGCTCCCGTCATATTGACTTGCGACATATAGGCTCCCGACCAATGGGCTCCCGTTATTTTGGCTCCCGACAAATGGACTCCCGACATATTGGCTCCCGACATAAGGGCTCAAGACATATGGGCTCCCGACAAATGGGCTCACAACATATTGGCTACCGACGAATGGGCTCCCGAGATATTGGCTCCCGGCAATTGGGCTCCCGACATATTGACTTTTGACAAAATGACTCCCGACATATTGGCTCCAGACCAATGAATGGCATGACTACTATTGGCATAAAAGTAACCATAGTGTCCTACCTCCAATACCACTATAAACTCTTTTAAATGCCTGAATGGGCACAAACAAATCGAGCCCTTTACAGCTACATTCCACCAATTCTAAAGTTTTGATAATGTTTAATTTACAACAGAAAAGATATGTTGTTTAAAAGCGAGCACAGATGTGTAAATGTGTGATATACATGATGCTTACATGATAACAGCATTTTGTTTTGATTACCTACAAGCATACTGCAGGTAGGAAGGTACAGCGTGGACCCTTCTCCCCACACACTGAGTTGGAACAGCCTATAACCGACTCAATTATGGTATTCATAGATAAATGACCCTTAAATTAAAACACTATATTTTATAATAGATACACTAATATAAAAATAAGGCCTGCCGAACAAGAGATGCATACGTTGTATTACTTAAGAGTGTTGGATGAGCTAACTCTAAGAATATTGATGAAGGAGTCCCACTGGCAGGTGTCATATTCAATGAGACCTTTTTGCCGGGAGACTTAGTCTCTACAGAAACGACGGTATTGTCAGTGGTCCTTTTGTCTGGAGCCAAATTGACAGGAGCCTTTTTGTCGTGAGCCAAAATGACGCTAGCCTATTTGTCGGGAGTCGTAATGACGGGGGCCTTTTTGTGGAGAAACTAAATGACGGGAGCCTATTTGTCGGGAGTCGTAATGACGGGGCCGTTTTGTGGAAAAAACTAAACGACGGAAGATTATACGTAGTAAACAATATACAATAGTAAAGAAAATGATAAATGGCAAGTACAGCTACATTATTTATCATTAAACTTCAAAAAGCTAAAAGCCCAACATATCAAGACTTAAGCGACATTATTTATCATTAAACATAAAAAAAGCTAATAACCCAAAATATCAAGTACAAAAGCAACTATTTAAGCTGGGCATACCAATTTCGGGTACATGGTCTATAACTTGGTCTTTTTCTGTTCAAACATCGTTTTATATAAACAGAACTATCAAAACTCAAATCTTCATTTGCGTTGAAAACAATAATTTTCAAATACGACACTTCGTATTTAAGTTTGGGCTTGTGTAGAAACGAATCAAAAGGTGAATTTTACGCGAGGGATGGGGAAGGGCAACACGGTACAAATCGAATGTTTGGGTTAGTTCTTCAAAGTACTGATAGGCCAATTTCTGCACCGTTTCTGTAGTGTCAATGTATCGCTGGATGCCAACAGAAGATTGAACAACAAGAAATAAAACACGGAGGTGGATGGACCACAATATGGCGAGACAAGACTAGAGGGAATCCCCGAGGAAAGGAAAAGTGGGCAGAAGAATCCAGACAAACAAAAAAAATTTCTCCAGCAAGATTAAAACTGCAATTCTGACATGTGGAAAAGAGCCGCACAAAATCAAGCCAATGGTAGAAGTAGTGTGACCTTATGCTCAATGGCTTTTCTATTGATTAAGCATTCTTAGACATTTTGTAAAAGTAAGCTTGACAAACACAACGAAGCAGCAAAAAAAAATATACTCAATGAAATACACGACAACAAATATGATGTGTATATCCATACGAACTTGTTGGTGGCTTATAAAAAAATATACTCAATGAAATACACGACAACATGTATGATGTGTATATCCATACGAACTTGTTGGTGGCTTATAAAAAAAATAAAAGTCATAACAGAGTTTCAGATCCGATCGGCTTTGATCAAACGAAAAACCAGTTTTTGAGCTTGGGTCCAAACCTGAAAAAACACACACAAAAATAGCGTTTTAACATTAGCAACACAAATACACACATAAATTATTTAATCTTTTAATTTAATTATCAATAATACCTCACTTTAAAGAAGTTAAAACTGAATTTGCAATATTAAATTTTAACATGATTAGTTTTTATCATTAAAGATAATTATATTTATCTAAAAAATATGAAAAACCGTGTAATAAAAGCGTTCATTGAACATTCCTCATGTTTAATATTTCTTCGATGCCAGATTAACCTATAAGCTAAACGAGTGCTCAGCTTTCTTGGGCATTCGTCAAAAAAACGAATGTTTAAGCCATGGTAGGCTTAATCCCTCAAATTAATTTTAACACTTATTTATAATTGTCTTATCTCTTTTTTTAGCATTTCTCTTACCATTTCAATTTAAAAAAAACTATAAGTATATATATATATATATATATATATATATATATATATATATATATATATATATATATATATATATATATATCTATATATATAAAGCAAAGTGGTCAAGTGCCCGATAGGGCACTTCCCGGCGCCGCAGGCGCGTCAAATTTGGCACGATGGTGCCTTCGGGCGATAGAACACGAAGGCCGGTGACGGTTGGCCGAAAAGTCTACGGAGAGGGGGTCAAAACTGACCTCGACTGACCGGCGCCTTATATGGGCTATATTACGAAAAAAAATTTCCTCCGACGACCCCCCTTGAAATTTTGTGAGGTGGTAGGAGAACACCTTGGGGTGTCACAAAAAACTCGCCATGTCCGGGAAAAATCGGGAAATTGGTCAAAACTGACCAGTCGTATTTCCCTATATAATCTTTGTATTTTATGGGAAAAACAGAGGGTCATTTCAAAACGGATTTTAGGGCACTTACCCTGTTTACATCTGGCTAATTTTTGGCATGTTTATAGGTAAATGGCTTGACCGTAGGGCAGACCTGTCGGTCTTACTCAAAGCCTTCGACGAGGGCTAAAAAGTGACCGCGAGTGAAATTCTCTTTATATGAGCTCTATTACGAAAAAAAATTTCCTCCGACGACCCCCCTTGATATTTTGTGAGGTGGTAGGAGAACGCCTTGGGGTGTCACAAAAAACTCGCCATGTCCGGGAAAAATCGGGAAATGGGTCAAAACTGACCAGTCGTATTTCCCTATATAATCTTTGTATTTTATGGGGAAAACAGAGGGTCATTTCAAAACGGATTTTATGGCACTTACTCTCTTTACATGTGGCTCAGTTTTGGCATGCTTATAGGTAAATGGCTTGACCTTTAGGGAAAACTGTCGGTTACACTCAAAGCACTCGACGAGGGCTAAAAAGTGACCGCGAGTGAAATTCTCTTTATATGAGCTCTATTACGAAAAAAAAATTCCTCCGACGACCCCCCTTGAAATTTTCTGAGGTGGTAGGAGAACACCTTGGGGTGTCACAAAAAACTCGGCATTTCTGGGAAAACTTCGTAAAGCGGTCAAAACTGACCAGTTGTATTTCCCTATATAATCTTTGTATTTTATGGGAAAAACAGAGGGTCATTTCAACGCAGACTTTAGGGTACTTAAGCTCAGTATATCTGGCTAATTTTTTGCATGCTCCTAGGTCAATGGCTTGACCTTTAGGGAAAACTGTCGGTTACACTCAAAGCCCTCGACGAGGGCTAAAATGTGACCGCGAGTGAAATTCTCTTTATATGAGCTCTATTACGAAAAAAAAATTCCTCCGACGACCCCCCTTGATATTTTGTGAGGTGGTAGAAGAACACCTAGGGGTGTCACAAAAAACTCGGCATATCTGGGAAAACTTCGTAAAGCGGTCAAAACTGACCAGTTGTATTTCCCTATATAATCTTTGTATTTTATGGGAAAAACAGAGGGTCATTTCAACGCAGACTTTAGGGTACTTAAGCTCAGTATATCTGGCTAATTTTTTGCATGCTCCTAGGTCAATGGCTTGACCTTTAGGGAAAACTGTCGGTTACACTCAAAGCCCTCGACGAGGGCTAAAACGTGACCGCGAGTGAAATTCTCTTTATATGAGCTCTATTACGAAAAAAAATTTCCTCCGACGACCCCCCTTGAAATTTTGTGAGGTGGTAGGAGAACGCCTTGGGGTGTCACCAAAAAATCGCCATGTCCGGGAAAAATCGGGAAACGGGTCAAAACTGACCAGTCGTATTTCCCTATATAATCTTTGTATTTTATGGGGAAAACAGGGTAAATTCTACACAAATTTTAGGGTACTTACTCTTTGTATAACTGACTAATTTTTTGAATACACCTCTATAGATGACTGGGCCGTATGGAAAAACTGTTGGTCAGCATCAAAGCCCTCGAAGAGGGTTAAAAATGACTGCGATTAAAATTCTCATTATACGAGATTTGGTCATTTGGTCTATAAACAGGGGCGGTAACTTTTTAATGTAACAATTTTTAAATATTTTGTATACTCTTTTTAAGAAAAAACAAAAATCATAATGTATAGCATTGTTTTACATTGATATTTTTTTATAAATTAAGTTTTGTATTGTACTGAAATTGTAAAATTAATTGCAAAAGTAATTCAATATTATATTTGATTAATAATTTTTATGAAAGCCCTTTCAGTTCTAATAACCTTGCGAGTAATAAGTTTGCAAATATTCCATCAATTTATGGGCAAAATAAAAGTACCCCACTGTATAAATTTAGGCCCTAAGCATTTAACATAACAGCCAATCACCTATTAATTAATCATTCAATTTCTCAACTTTTTTGAAAACCTAAGCGAAGCTAGGCAGTATGCCTAGTCTATATATATAAAGCAAAGTGGTCAAGTGCCCGATAGGGCACTTCCCGGCGCCGCAGGCGCGTCAAATTTGGCACGATGGTGCCTTCGGGCGATAGAACACGAAGGCCGGTGACGGTTGGCCGAAAAGTCTACGGAGAGGGGGTCAAAACTGACCTCGACTGACCGGCGCCTTATATGGGCTATATTACGAAAAAAAATTTCCTCCGACGACCCCCCTTGAAATTTTGTGAGGTGGTAGGAGAACACCTTGGGGTGTCACAAAAAACTCGCCATGTCCGGGAAAAATCGGGAAATTGGTCAAAACTGACCAGTCGTATTTCCCTATATAATCTTTGTATTTTATGGGAAAAACAGAGGGTCATTTCAAAACGGATTTTAGGGCACTTACCCTGTTTACATCTGGCTAATTTTTGGCATGTTTATAGGTAAATGGCTTGACCGTAGGGCAGACCTGTCGGTCTTACTCAAAGCCTTCGACGAGGGCTAAAAAGTGACCGCGAGTGAAATTCTCTTTATATGAGCTCTATTACGAAAAAAAATTTCCTCCGACGACCCCCCTTGATATTTTGTGAGGTGGTAGGAGAACGCCTTGGGGTGTCACAAAAAACTCGCCATGTCCGGGAAAAATCGGGAAATGGGTCAAAACTGACCAGTCGTATTTCCCTATATAATCTTTGTATTTTATGGGGAAAACAGAGGGTCATTTCAAAACGGATTTTATGGCACTTACTCTCTTTACATGTGGCTCAGTTTTGGCATGCTTATAGGTAAATGGCTTGACCTTTAGGGAAAACTGTCGGTTACACTCAAAGCACTCGACGAGGGCTAAAAAGTGACCGCGAGTGAAATTCTCTTTATATGAGCTCTATTACGAAAAAAAAATTCCTCCGACGACCCCCCTTGAAATTTTCTGAGGTGGTAGGAGAACACCTTGGGGTGTCACAAAAAACTCGGCATTTCTGGGAAAACTTCGTAAAGCGGTCAAAACTGACCAGTTGTATTTCCCTATATAATCTTTGTATTTTATGGGAAAAACAGAGGGTCATTTCAACGCAGACTTTAGGGTACTTAAGCTCAGTATATCTGGCTAATTTTTTGCATGCTCCTAGGTCAATGGCTTGACCTTTAGGGAAAACTGTCGGTTACACTCAAAGCCCTCGACGAGGGCTAAAATGTGACCGCGAGTGAAATTCTCTTTATATGAGCTCTATTACGAAAAAAAAATTCCTCCGACGACCCCCCTTGATATTTTGTGAGGTGGTAGAAGAACACCTAGGGGTGTCACAAAAAACTCGGCATATCTGGGAAAACTTCGTAAAGCGGTCAAAACTGACCAGTTGTATTTCCCTATATAATCTTTGTATTTTATGGGAAAAACAGAGGGTCATTTCAACGCAGACTTTAGGGTACTTAAGCTCAGTATATCTGGCTATTTTTTTGCATGCTCCTAGGTCAATGGGTTGACCTTTAGGGAAAACTGTCGGTTTCACTCAAAGCCCTCGACGAGGGCTAAAAAGTGACCGCGAGTGAAATTCTCTTTATATGAGCTCTATTACGAAAAAAAAATTCCTCCGACGACCCCCCTTGAAATTTTCTGAGGTGGTAGGAGAACACCTTGGGGTGTCACAAAAAACTCGGCATATCTGGGAAAACTTCGTAAAGCGGTCAAAACTGACCAGTTGTATTTCCCTATATAATCTTTGTATTTTATGGGAAAAACAGAGGGTCATTTCAACGCAGACTTTAGGGTACTTAAGCTCAGTATATCTGGCTAATTTTTTGCATGCTCCTAGGTCAATGGCTTGACCTTTAGGGAAAACTGTCGGTTACACTCAAAGCCCTCGACGAGGGCTAAAATGTGACCGCGAGTGAAATTCTCTTTATATGAGCTCTATTACGAAAAAAAAATTCCTCCGACGACCCCCCTTGATATTTTGTGAGGTGGTAGAAGAACACCTAGGGGTGTCACAAAAAACTCGGCATATCTGGGAAAACTTCGTAAAGCGGTCAAAACTGACCAGTTGTATTTCCCTATATAATCTTTGTATTTTATGGGAAAAACAGAGGGTCATTTCAACGCAGACTTTAGGGTACTTAAGCTCAGTATATCTGGCTATTTTTTTGCATGCTCCTAGGTCAATGGGTTGACCTTTAGGGAAAACTGTCGGTTTCACTCAAAGCCCTCGACGAGGGCTAAAAAGTGACCGCGAGTGAAATTCTCTTTATATGAGCTCTATTACGAAAAAAAAATTCCTCCGACGACCCCCCTTGAAATTTTCTGAGGTGGTAGGAGAACACCTTGGGGTGTCACAAAAAACTCGGCATATCTGGGAAAACTTCGTAAAGCGGTCAAAACTGACCAGTTGTATTTCCCTATATAATCTTTGTATTTTATGGGGAAAACAGAGGGTCATTTCAAAACGGATTTTATGGCACTTACTCTCTTTACATGTGGCTCAGTTTTGGCATGCTTATAGGTCAATGGCTTGACCTTTAGGGAAAACTGTCGGTTACACTCAAAGCACTCGACGAGGGCTAAAAAGTGACCGCGAGTGAAATTCTCTTTATATGAGCTCTATTACGAAAAAAAAATTCCTCCGACGACCCCCCTTGAAATTTTCTGAGGTGGTAGGAGAACACCTTGGGGTGTCACAAAAAACTCGGCATTTCTGGGAAAACTTCGTAAAGCGGTCAAAACTGACCAGTTGTATTTCCCTATATAATCTTTGTATTTTATGGGAAAAACAGAGGGTCATTTCAACGCAGACTTTAGGGTACTTAAGCTCAGTATATCTGGCTAATTTTTTGCATGCTCCTAGGTCAATGGCTTGACCTTTAGGGAAAACTGTCGGTTACACTCAAAGCCCTCGACGAGGGCTAAAATGTGACCGCGAGTGAAATTCTCTTTATATGAGCTCTATTACGAAAAAAAAATTCCTCCGACGACCCCCCTTGATATTTTGTGAGGTGGTAGAAGAACACCTAGGGGTGTCACAAAAAACTCGGCATATCTGGGAAAACTTCGTAAAGCGGTCAAAACTGACCAGTTGTATTTCCCTATATAATCTTTGTATTTTATGGGAAAAACAGAGGGTCATTTCAACGCAGACTTTAGGGTACTTAAGCTCAGTATATCTGGCTATTTTTTTGCATGCTCCTAGGTCAATGGGTTGACCTTTAGGGAAAACTGTCGGTTTCACTCAAAGCCCTCGACGAGGGCTAAAAAGTGACCGCGAGTGAAATTCTCTTTATATGAGCTCTATTACGAAAAAAAAATTCCTCCGACGACCCCCCTTGAAATTTTCTGAGGTGGTAGGAGAACACCTTGGGGTGTCACAAAAAACTCGGCATATCTGGGAAAACTTCGTAAAGCGGTCAAAACTGACCAGTTGTATTTCCCTATATAATCTTTGTATTTTATGGGAAAAACAGAGGGTCATTTCAACGCAGACTTTAGGGTACTTAAGCTCAGTATATCTGGCTAATTTTTTGCATGCTCCTAGGTCAATGGCTTGACCTTTAGGGAAAACTGTCGGTTACACTCAAAGCCCTCGACGAGGGCTAAAAAGTGACCGCGAGTGAAATTCTCTTTATATGAGCTCTATTAGGAAAAAAAATTTCCTCCGACGACCCCCCTTGATATTTTGTGAGGTGGTAGAAGAACACCTAGGGGTGTCATAAAAAACACGGCATATCTGGGAAAACTTCGTAAAGCGGTCAAAACTGACCAGTTGTATTTCCCTATATAATCTTTGTATTTTATGGGAAAAACAGGGAAATTTTAACACAATTTTTAGGTTACTTAATGTCTGTACATCATGCTAAGTTTTTGCATACACTACTATAGATGACTAGGCCGTATGGAAAAGCTGTTGGTCAGACTCAAAGCCCTCGACGAGGGCTAAAAGATGGTCTTGAGTGAAATTCTCATTATATGAGATATATATATATATAAATAAATTGACGAACGATCCCCTTCATATTATGTGACGTCGTAGACCGACCCTGGAGGGTAACAAAAAAAACTTTATTCCCGTCGGAAACAGCCATTATAGTCGTTAAATATGTTCATATAACGTAATTTCTTATATAAGCAAACAATATAAGTAAACAATGACATACGTCATACGTTCAGTTTTCAAGGGAGGTAACGTTTTTAAAATTATTATTTTTCAAATAATTGTATACTATTTTAAACAGAAACAGAAAATGACGAAGTATAGCATTTGTTTTAGTACAAAATTAAGTTGTTAATTTAGTTAAGTATCCTAAATAAATTAATTAATTAATTTCAAAAGGCAATGTAATATAAACTATGAGATATAATGTTCATGAAACCTGTGTAGTTCTAATTCCATTTTAGTTATACATTGCGTACATTCCAAAAATTCTCTTTGCACTGTATTTAAATTACGAACAAAAACATGTTTTTTCTAAAGTTAGCATTACTGTTTAAATTCAACTTATTAAAGCACTCCACACCCAATCCATCGCTAAATAATTAAGTATTCAAATTCTCAAATGTTTTTTAAAAACCTAAGCGAAGCTAGGCAGTATGCCTAGTATATATATATATATGTATATATATATATATATATATATATATATATATATATATATATATATATATTTATATATACATTTATATATATATATATATATATATATATATATATATATATATATATATATATATATATATACATATATATATATATATATATATATATATATATATATATATATATATATATATACATATATATATGTATATATATATACATATTATATGTATATATATATATATACATATATATATGTATATATATACATATATTATAGCTTATAAACAGCATAAACATCATACATGTTGTATGTACACAATGCGTAGCTTTTAAAACATAAAACTCAACTGTATCCACAGCGTTGAAACTCTCCAGCTTGATTTAGTTGAGCCAACACATTTTGTGCCTTCTGTTTCAATTCAGGCCAGCAATGTCTGTTGATAGTCGCTTGATAGGCACAGTAAGCGTAATCAAAGCTTTCACTGTATAAGTGCATATATATATATATATATATATATATATATATATATATATATATATATATATATATATATATATATATATATATAAGTGCCGTTATAATAATGTTGTATTTATTTACTTAAAAACAGAGACGTTACGAGCTGAGCGCGGAACCCACCAGATGACACATATTTGGGGGGGGGGGGTGACACCACACCAAGACAAACAAATGCATAACATACAGAAGAAAAATGCTTATCACCGGTACAATTAATGGCTGATTGGAGTCAAATAGTCATTTTAGTACAAATTGACGATCCCGAATTAAAGTTGCTAACTAAACGGAAACCAATGTGATATCCATTTGTCTTAATCACCGACTGTATTTAACATCGATACTATTATTGTTTTACATTATAATTAATAGCAAAATATTACATTTTAGAATCTGATTGTATCCTCTCTCAACAAATTAAATTTTAGAATTTGATTATATCCTCTCTCAACAAATTAAATTTTAGTATCTGATCGTTTCCTCTCTCAACAAATAAAATTTTAGAATCTGATTATATCCTCTCTCAACAAATTAAATTTTAGAATTTGATTATATCCTCTCTCAACAAATTAAATTTTAGTATCTGATCGTTTCCTCTCTCAACAAATTAAATTTTAGAATCTGATTATATCCTCTCTCAACAAATTAAATTTTAGAATCTGATTATATCCTCTCTCAACAAATTAAATTTTAGAATTTGATTATATCCTCTCTCAACAAATTAAATTTTAGTTTTTGATCGTTTTCTCTCTCAACAAATTAATTAATAAGACCAAACACTTTGCTCTGTCGTTTTTTTTTAAAAATTATTATAAACAATAATTCTAACACTCATTATTTTCCTATTTCTTTGCTAATATTAAAGGGAATACCAGATTGCAAATGCCGTAGAGACCTTTTGCGAGGTGGTTCGGTGTTAGACAGAGAGGAGGGACCACGGAAACATTTTTTTTTAGAATTATTTTTGTTTGCAAATCCATTTGAGCTCTAGAATAAAAAAAAACAAACGGAAAAGTGATATATCTACTATCTATTACTTCTTTAGGGGAGGGGTGTCAACATCATGAGGTAACGCACCGGGTGACATTCGCCCTAGTAACGCCACTGCTTATAGACAAACATCTGTACTTTATACTAGTTAAATCAAAATTAATATAACAAGGATTAAAAGAAAATATTACAAGCAAAGCATTTTGGTCATGGCTCCTTGTGGAAGACATCCCGACTGACATACTCCTTCTACAGCAGGATTAACTGCAAAATGTAACGTCAGATCATTGGCACATGAGAGTTAAACTACAGCAGGATTAACTGCAATATGTAACGACAGTTTAGTGGCACATGAGAGTTAAACTACAGCAGGATTAACTGCAATATGTAACGTCAGATAGCACATGAGAGTTAAACTACAGCAGGATTAACTGCAATATGTAACGTCAGATGGCACATGAGAGTTAAACTACAGCAGGATTAACTGCAATATGTAACGACAGTTTAGTGGCACATGAGAGTTAAACTACAGCAGATTAACTGCAATATGTAACGTCGGATAAGTGGCACATGAGAGTTAAACTACAGCAGGATTAAATGCAATATGTAACGATAGATAAGTGGTACATGAGAGTTAAACTAAAGCAGGATTAACTGCTATATGTAACGTCAGATAAGTGGAACATGAGAGTTAAACTACAGCAGGATTAACTGCTATATGTAACGACAGTTTAGTGGCACATGAGAGTTAAACTACAGCAGGATTAACTGCAATATGTAACGACAGATAAGTGGCACATGAGAGTTAAACTACAGCAGATTAACTGCAATATGTAACGTCGGATAAGTGGCACATGAGAGTTAAACTACAGCAGGATTAACTGCAATATGTAACGACAGTTTAGTGGCACATGAGAGTTAAACTACAGCAGGATTAACTGCAATATGTAACGACAGATAAGTGGCACATGAGAGTTAAACTACAGCAGATTAACTGCAATTTGTAACGTCGGATAAGTGGCACATGAGAGTTAAACTACAGCAGGATTAAATGCAATATGTAACGATAGATAAGTGGTACATGAGAGTTAAACTAAAGCAGGATTAACTGCTATATGTAACGTCAGATAAGTGGAACATGAGAGTTAAACTACAGCAGATTAACTGCAATATGTAACGTCGGATAAGTGGCACATGCGAGTTAAACTACAGCAGGATTAATTGCTATATGTAACGACAGATAAGTGGCACATGATATTTAAACTACAGCAGGATTAACTGCAATATGTAACGACAGATGGCACATGAGAGTTAAACTACAGCAGGATTAACTGCAATATGTAACGACAGATAAGTGGCACATGAGAGTTAAACTACAGCAGATTAACTGCAATATGTAACGTCGGATAAGTGGCACATGAGAGTTAAACTACAGCAGGATTAACTGCAATATGTAACGACAGTTTAGTGGCACATGAGAGTTAAACTACAGCAGGATTAACTGCAATATGTAACGACAGATAAGTGGCACATGAGAGTTAAACTACAGCAGATTAACTGCAATATGTAACGTCGGATAAGTGGCACATGAGAGTTAAACTACAGCAGGATTAAATGCAATATGTAACGATAGATAAGTGGTACATGAGAGTTAAACTAAAGCAGGATTAACTGCTATATGTAACGTCAGATAAGTGGAACATGAGAGTTAAACTACAGCAGATTAACTGCAATATGTAACGTCGGATAAGTGGCACATGAGAGTTAAACTACAGCAGGATTAACTGCTATATGTAACGACAGATAAGTGGCACATGATATTTAAACTACAACAGGATTAACTGCAATATGTAACGACAGATGGCACATGAGAGTTAAACTATAGCAGGATTAACTGCAATATGTATCGACAGATCATTGACACATGAGAGTTAAACTACAGCAGGATTAACTGCTATATGTAACGACAGATAAGTGGCACATGAGAGTTAAACTACAGCAGGATTAACTGCAATATGTAACGATAGATAAGTGGTACATGAGAGTTAAACTACAGCAGGATTAACTGCAATATGTAACGACAGATTAGTGGCACATGAGAGTTAAACTACAGCAGGATTAACTGCAATATGTATCGACAGATCATTGACACATGAGAGTTAAACTACAGCAGGATGAACTGCAATATGTAACGACAGATAAGTGGCACATGAGAGTTAAACTACAGCAGGATTAACTGCAATATGTAACGATAGATAAGTGGTACATGAGAGTTAAACTAAAGCAGGATTAACTGCTATATGTAACGTCAGATAAGTGGCACATGAGAGTTAAACTACAGCAGGATTAACTGCAACATGTAACGTCAGATTAGTGGCACATGTTACATAAACTACAGCAGGATTAACTGCAATATGTAACGACAGATTAATGGCACATGAGAGTTAAACTACAGCAGGACTAACTGCAATATGTAACGACAGTTTAGTGGCACATGAGAGTTAAACTACAGCAGGATTAACTGCAATATGTAACGACAGATAAGTGGCACATGAGAGTTAAACTACAGCAGATTAACTGCAATATGTAACGTCGGATAAGTGGCACATGAGAGTTAAACTACAGCAGGATTAACTGCAATATGTAACGATAGATAAGTGGTACATGAGAGTTAAACTAAAGCAGGATTAACTGCTATATGTAACGTCAGATAAGTGGAACATGAGAGTTAAACTACAGCAGATTAACTGCAATATGTAATGTCCGATAAGTGGGACATGAGAGTTAAACTACAGCAGGATTAACTGCTATATGTAACGACAGATAAGTGGCACATGATATTTAAACTACAGCAGGATTAACTGCAATATGTAACGACAGATGGCACATAAGAGATTAAACTACAGCAGGATTAACTGCAATATGTATCGAAAGATCATTGGCACATGAGAGTTAAACTACAGCAGGATTAACTGCAATATGTAACGACAGATTAGTGGCACATGAGAGTTAAACTACAGCAGGATTAACTGCAATATGTAACGTCAGATTAGTGGCACATGTTACATAAACTACAGCAGGATTAACTGCAATATGTAACGACAGATTAATGGCACATGAGAGTTAAACTACAGCAGGACTAACTGCAATATGTAACGACAGTTTAGTGGCACATGAGAGTTAAACTACAGCATGATTAACTGCAATATGTAACGACAGATAAGTGGCACATGAGAGTTAAACTACAGCAGATTAACTGCAATATGTAACGTCGGATAAGTGGCACATGAGAGTTAAACTACAGCAGGATTAACTGCAATATGTAACGTCAGATAAGTGGTACATGAGAGTTAAACTAAAGCAGGATTAACTGCTATATGTAACGTCAGATAAGTGGAACATGAGAGTTAAACTACAGCAGATTAACTGCAATATGTAACGTCGGATAAGTGGCACATGAGAGTTAAACTACAGCAGGATTAACTGCTATATGTAACGACAGATAAGTGGCACATGATATTTAAACTACAGCAGGATTAACTGCAATATGTAACGACAGATGGCACATAAGAGATTAAACTACAGCAGGATTAACTGCAATATGTATCGACAGATCATTGGCACATGAGAGTTAAACTACAGCAGGATTAACTGCAATATGTAACGACAGATTAGTGGCACATGAGAGTTAAACTACAGCAGGATTAACTGCAATATGTATCGACAGATCATTGACACATGAAAGTTAAACTACAGCAGGATTAACTGCTATATGTAACGACAGATAAGTGGCACATGAGAGTTAAACTACAGCAGGATTAACTGCAATATGTAACGATAGATAAGTGGTACATGAGATTTAAACTAAAGCAGGATTAACTGCTATATGTAACGTCAGATAAGTGGAACATGAGAGTTAAACTACAGCAGGATTAACTGCAATATGTAACGTCAGATTAGTGGCACATGTTACATAAACTACAGCAGGATTAACTGCAATATGTAACGACAGATTAATGGCACATGAGAGTTAAACTACAGCAGGATTAACTGCAATATGTAACGACAGATAAGTGGCACATGAGAGTTAAACTACAGCAGGATTAACTGCAATATGTAACGTCAGATCATTGGTACATGAGAGTTAAACTACAGCAGGATTAACTGCAATATGTAGCGTCAGATAAGTGGCACATGAGAGTTAAACTACAGCAGGATTAACTGCAATATGTAACGACAGATAAGTGGCATATGAGAGTTAAACTACAGCAGGATTAACTGCTATATGTAACGACAGATAAGTGGCACATGAGAGTTAAACTACAGCAGGATGAACTGCAATATGTAACCACAGATAAGTGTTACATGAGAGTTAAACTACAGCAGGATTAACTGCAATATGTAACGATAGATGAGTGGTACATGAGAGTTAAACTACAGCAGGATTAACTGCAATATGTAACGTCAGATAAGTGGTACATGAGAGTTAAACTACAGCAGGATTAACTACAATATGTAACGATAGATAAGTGGCACATGAGATTTAAAATACAGCAGGATTAACTGCAATATGTAACGTCAGATAAGTGGTACATAAGAGTTAAACTAAAGCAGGATTAACTGCAATATGTAACGACAGTTTAGTGGCACATGAGACTTAAACTACAGCAGGATTAACTGCAATATGTAACAACAGATGGCACATGAGAGTTAAACTACAGCAGGATTAACTGCAATATGTATCGACAGATCATTGGCACATGAGAGTTAAACTAAAGCAGGATTAACTGCAATATGTAACCACAGATAAGTGGCATATGAGAGTTAAACTACAGCAGGATTAACTGCTATATATAACGACAGATAAGTGGCAAAGGAGAGTTAAACTACAGCAGGATTAACTGCAATATGTAACCACAGATAAGTGGCACATGAGAGTTAAACTACATCAGGATTAACTGCAATATGTAACGATAGATAAGTGGTACATGAGAGTTAAACTACAGCAGGATTAACTGCAATATGTAACGATAGATAAGTGGCACATGAGAGTTAAACTACAGCAGGATTAACTGCAATATGTATCGACAGATTATTGGCACATGAGAGTTAAACTCCAGCAGGATTAACTGCAATATGTAACGTCAGATAACTGGTACATGAGAGTTAAACTACAGCAGGATTAACTGCAATATGTAACGATAGATAAGTGGCAAATGAGATTTAAAATACAGCAGGATTAAGTGCAATATGTAACGTCAGATAAGTGGCATATGGCAGTTAAACTACAGCAGGATTAACTGCTATATGTAATGACAGATAAGTGGCACATGAGAGGTAAACTACAGCAGGATTAACTGCAATATGTAACGATAGATAAGTGGCACATGAGAGTTAAACTACAGCAACTAAGAGATATAGGAAACTATTTATAACTCAAAAACATTTAATTACAGAGTTTACTTACATGTCTCGCTTCGATTATGATAAGGATCTGTTAAGATAAAAAATAAAATTGCTCTTTGTTTTACGAAATCTATAATGTTTATTGATTTAGCAAAGGAATAAAATGATCGATCGACTTTTCTGTTGTAGACGCTCAGCTGTGTCATTTAAATTACAACTTATTATAATCCGATTTATTGTTTGAATTAATGTAGTGAGAAAATGTACTTCAACAATCAACGAAAGCAAGAAAGAAAAAAAAATGAAAAAAAAAAATAATATAAAAAAGTATCGATAAAATAAAATCTTAAATACAATCATAATCTTACTAAACTACAAGCCGTTTACAAGCTTAACTAAACCACTACTTAACAAACTAAAACCACTAATTAATGTATCCAGTCCTAAATAAACAACACGAGGTACAACACGTAAATAAGACAATCACCCTACTTACAAACCACGACTCAGTAAAGTTTTATACTGTGATTTTAAAAATCAGTAACACAAAGCACATCATTATAAAGGAAATTATGTGTTCTATTTTTATTTAAAGCAAAACAAAATTATAAAAGATTATGAAAGAATGAATTATAACTTGAAAAATCCATTTGAGCACCCCGTGTTTACCTAAAAGTGCTATAATTTAAAATGTTCTAGAACTTGTTTCTCTAACAAATCTTCACAGATTTAACAAAATATATCACAATGTTGAGACACCACAATATCGATAAAACATATTATATAAAAATGTTGAGGCAGTACCTGATATAACATAATATATCAGAATGTTAAGACACCTCCATAACGATATAACAAAATATATCAAACGGTTGAGACACCCCTGTCAATTACCCCGCCCAGTAGGACATTAACCCCCCCTACTAACCACACTAACCCTACTAACCCTACTAACCCTACTTACCCTAACCCTACTAACCCTACTAACCCTACTAACCCTACTAACCCTACTGACCCTACTAACCCTACAAACCCTACTAACCCTACTAACCCTACTAACCCTACTAACCCTAACCCTAACCCTACTAACTCTACTAACCCTACTGACCCTAATAACCCTACAAACCCTACTAACCCTACTAACCCTACTAACCCTAACCCTAACCCTACTAACCCTACTAACCCTACTAACCCTACTAACCCTACTAACCCTACTAACTCTACTAACCCTACTTACCCTAACCCTACTAACCCTAATAACCCTACTAACCCTACTAACCCTACTAACCCTACTAACCCTACTAACCCTACTAACCCTAATAACCCTACTTACCCTACTAACCCTACTAACCCTACTAACCCTACTAACCCTAACCCTACTAACCCTAACCCTACTAACCCTACTAACCCTACTAACCATACTAACCCTACTAACCCTACTAACCCTACTAACCCTACTAACCCTACTAACCCTACTAACTCTACTAACCCTACTAACCCTACTTACCCTAACCCTACTAACCCTACTAACCCTACTAACCCTACTAACCCTACTAACCCTACTAACCCTACTAACCCTACTAACCCTACTAACCTTACTAACCCTACTAACCCTAACCCTACTAACCCTACTAACCCTACTAACCCTACTAACCCTAACCCTAACCCTACTAACCCTACTAACTCTAATAACCCTACTTACCCTAACCCTACTAACCCTACCAACACTACTAACCCTAACCATAACCCTACTAACCCTACTAACCCTACTAACCCTACTAACCCTTCTAACCCTACTAACCCTACTAACCCTACTAACCCTAACCCTAACCCTACTAACCCTACTAACCCTACTAACCCTACTAACCCTTCTAACCCTACTAACCCTACTAACCTTAACCCTAACCCTACTAACCCTACTAACCCTACTAACCCTAACCCTAACCCTACTAACCCTACTAACCCTACTAAACCTACTAACCCTACTAACCCTACTAACCCTACTAACCCTACTAACCCTTCTAACCCTACTAACCCTACTAACCCTACTAACCCTAACCCTAACCATACTAACACTACTAACACTACTAACCCTACTAACCCTACTAACCCTACTAACCCTACTAACCCTACTAACCCTACTAACCCTACTAACCCTACTAACCCTAACCCTAACCCTACTAACCTTACTAACCCTACTAACCCTACTAACCCTACTAACCCTACTAACCCTAACCCTAACCCTACTAACCCTACTAACCCTACTAACCCTACTAACCCTAATAACCCTACTAGCCCTACTAACCCTACTAACCCAACTAACCCTACAAATCCTACTAACCCTACTAACCCTACTAACCCTACTAACCCTACTAACCCTACTAACCCTACTAACCCTACTAACCCTACTAACCCACTAACCCTAACCCTAACCCTACTAACCCTACTAACCCTACTAACCCTAACCCTACTCACCCTACTCACCCTACTAACCCTACTAACCCTACTAACCCTACTAACCCTACTAACCCTAACCCTAACCCTAGCCCTAGCCCTAGCCCTAGCTTTAGCCCTAACCATAGCCCTAGCTCTAGCCCAAAACTTAGCCCTAAATTTAGCCCTAGCCCTAACCCTAACCCAAACTCTAGCCCTGTCCGGGGGGGGGGTTAGAAGGGTTAGTAGGGTTAATAGGGTTAGTTGGGTTAGTAAGGTTAGTAGGGTTAGTAGGGTTAGTAGGGTTAATAGGGTTAGTTGGGTTAGTAAGGTTAGTAGGGTTAGTAGAGTTAGTAGGGTTAGTAGGGTTAGTAGGGTTAGTAGGGTTAGTAGGGTTAGTAGTGTTAATAGGGTTAGTTGGGTTAGTAAGGTTAGTAGGGTTAGTAGAGTTAGTAGGGTTAGTAGGGTTAGTAGGGTTAGTAGGGTTAGTAGGGTTAGTAGGGTTAGTAGGGTCAGTAGGGTTAGTAGGGTTAGTAGGGTTAGTAGGGTTAGGGTTAGGGTTAGTAGGGTTAGTAGGGTTAGTAGGGTTAGTAGGGTTAGTAGGGTTAGTAGGGTTAGTAGAGTTAGTTGGGTTAGTAGGGTCAGTAGGGTTAGTAGGGTTAGTAGGGTTAGTAGGGTTAGGGTTAGGGTTAGTAGCGTTAGGGTTAGGGTTAGTAGGGTTAGTAGGGTTAGTAGGGTTAGTAGGGTTAGTAGGGTTAGTAGGGTTAGGGTTAGGGTTAGTAGGGTTAGTAGGGTTAGTAGGGTTAGTAGGGTTAGTAGGGTTAGTAGAGTTAGTAGGTTTAGTAGGGTTAGTAGGGTTAGTAGGGTTAGTAGGCTTAGTAGGGTTAGTAGGCTTAGTAGGGTTAGTTGGGTTAGTAGGGTTAGTAGGCTTAGTAGGGTGAGTAGGCTTAGTAGGGTTAGTAGGGTTAGGGTTAGGGTTAGTAGGGTTAGTAGGGTTAGTAGGGTTAGTAGGGTTAGTAGGGTTAGTAGAGTTAGTAGGTTTAGTAGGGTTAGTAGGGTTAGTAGGGTTAGTAGGCTTAGTAGGGTTAGTAGGCTTAGTAGGGTTAGTTGGGTCAGTAGGGTTAGTAGGGTTAGTAGGGTTAGTAGGGTTAGGGTTTGGGTTAGTAGGGTTAGTAGGGTTAGTAGAGTTAGTAGGGTTGGTAGGGTTAGGGTTAATAGGGTTAGTAGGATTAGTAGGGTTAGTAGGGTTAGGGTTAGTAGAGTTAGAAGGGATAGGGTTAGTAGGGTTAGGGTTATTATGGTTAGTAGGGTTAGGGTTAATAGGGTTATTAGGATTAGTAGGGTTAGTAGGGTTAGGGTTAGTAGGGTTAGCAGGGTTAGGGTTAGTAGGGTTATTAGGGTTAGGGTTAGTAGGGTTAGTAGGGTTAGTAGGGTTAGTAGGGTTAGTAGGGTTAGTAGGGTTAGGGTAAGTAGGGTTAATAGGGTTAGTAGGTTTAGTTGGGTTAGTAGGGTTAGGAGGGTTAGTAGGGTTAGTAGGGTTAGTAGGGTTAGTAGGGTTAGTAGGGTTAGTAGGGTTAGTAGGGTTAGTAGGGTTATTAGGGTTAGTAGGGTTAGTAGGGTTAGTAGGGTTAGTAGGGTTAGGGTAAGTAGGGTTAGTAGGGTTAGTAGGGTTAGTAGGGTTAGTAGGGTTAGTAGGGTTAGTAGGGTTAGTAGGGTTAGTAGGGTTAGTAGGGTTAGTAGGGTTAGTAGGGTTAGTAGGGTTAGTAGGGTTAGTAGGGTTAGTAGGGTTAGTAGGGTTAGTAGGGTTAGTAGGGTTAGTAGGGTTAGTAGGGTTAGTAGGGTTAGTAGGGTTATTAGGGTTAGTAGGGTTAGTAGGGTTAGTAGGGTTAGTAGGGTTAGGGTAAGTAGGGTTAGTAGGGTTAGTAGGGTTAGTAGGGTTAGTAGGGTTAGTAGGGTTAGTAGGGTTAGTAGGGTTAGTAGGGTTAGTAGGGTTATTAGGGTTAGTAGGGTTAGTAGGGTTAGTAGGGTTAGTAGGGTTAGGGTAAGTAGGGTTAGTAGGGTTAGTAGGGTTAGTAGGGTTAGTAGGGTTAGTAGGGTTAGTAGGGTTAGTAGGGTTAGTAGGGTTATTAGGGTTAGTAGGATTAGTAGGGTTAGTAGGGTTAGTAGGGTTAGGGTAAGTAGGGTTAGTAGGGTTAGTAGGGTTGGTAGGGTTAGTAGGGTTAGTAGGGTTATTAGGGTTAGTAGGGTTAGTAGGGTTAGTAGGGTTAGTAGGGTTAGTAGGGTTAGTAGGGTTAGGGTTAGGGTTAGTAGGGTTAGTAGGGTTAGGGTTAGGGTTAGTAGGGTTAGTTGGGTCAGTAGGGTTAGTAAGGTTAGTAAGGTAAGTATGGTTAGGGTTGGAGTTAGAGTTAGGTCTAGGGTTAGGCTTAAAAAAATGTCTAGCGTTGCCTTTGGTTTTATGTTAAGTTTTATTCTAAGGTGGATGCTTTCCTTTTGGTCTTTTTCTTAAGGTTAGGATTAAAGTAGTATATAGGTATAGAATTCTAGTTAGAAGTAGGATTCTTACCCAAGAGGCGGGAGATAATTCCCCTGGGGGTATTGACAGGGAGGTAATTGAAAGGGGGTAATTTCTCCGGGGTAAATACGGGGGGGGGGGGGTGAACGTCCAGGGGGGGGGGGGGTAATTGTCTTGTAGCCCAACAAAATGTAAAATGTAATACTGATCGCAACAGACAATAAAATGCTGATCAACATTTCCACCTACCTTTGTTGTTCTTAGCCATGCACTTGACATCTGGAAAAAATATTGTAATATGTGCCACTTGTCGTTGGTGGTTTTCAAATGTTTTTTTTTTTACTTTGTTGTTAGTTGTCAAATATTGGTTGTTGTACTTTGTTGGTAGTTGTCAAATGTTGGTAGTTGTACTTTGTTGGTGGTTGTCAAATGTTGGTTGTTGTACTTTGTTGGTAGTTGTCAAATGTTGGTAGTTGTACTTTGTTGGTGGTTGTCAAATGTTGGTTGTTGTACTTTGTTGGTAGTTGTCAAATGTTGGTTGTTGTACTTTGTTGGTAGTTGTCAAATGTTGGCTGGTAGTTGTCAAATGTTGGTTGTTGTACTTTGTTGGTGGTTGTCAAATATTGGTTGTTGTACTTTGTTGGTAGTTGTCAAATATTGGTTATTGTACTTTGTTGGTAGTTGTCAAATGTTTGTAGTTGTACTTTGTTGGTGGTTGTCAAATGTTGGTTGTTGTACTTTGTTGGTAGCTGTCAAATGTTGGTTGGTAGTTGTCAAATGTTGGTTGTTGTACTTTGTTGGTAGTTGTCAAATGTTGGTTGTTGTACTTTGTTGGTAGTTGTCAAATGTTGGCTGGTAGTTGTCAAATGTTGGTTGTTGTACTTTGTTGGTGGTTGTCAAATGTTGGTTGTTGTACTTTGTTGGTAGTTGTCAAATATTGGTTGTTGTACTTTGTTGGTAGTTGTCAAATGTTGGTAGTTGTACTTTGTTGGTGGTTTTCAAATGTTGGTTGTTGTATTTTGTTGGTGGTTGTCAAATGTTGGTTGTTGTACTTTGTTGGTAGTTGTCAAATATTGGTTGTTGTACTTTGTTGGTAGTTGTCAAATGTTGGTAGTTGTACTTTGTTGGTGGTTTTCAAATGTTGGTTGTTGTATTTTGTTGGTGGTTGTCAAATGTTGGTTGTTGTACTTTGTTGGTAGCTGTCAAATGTTGGTTGGTAGTTGTCAAATGTTGGTTGTTGTACTTTGTTGGTAGTTGTCAAATGTTGGTTGTTGTACTTTGTTGGTAGTTGTCAAATGTTGGCTGTTAGTTGTCAAATGTTGGTTGTTGTACTTTGTTGGTAGTTGTCAAATGTTGGTTGTTGTACTTTGTTGGTAGCTGTCAAATGTTGGTTGGTAGTTGTCAAATATTGGTAATTGTAATTAATTGATAGTTGTCAAATACTGATGGATGTACATTGTTGGTAGTTCAAATATTGGCTGCTGTACTGAAAGAAACCCTAGATTGAGGCTTGCCTGTCCAATAAAACTTTCGTTTCCACTGGTGAAAACCAGGTAGATCTACATGAACGTCCGTTTTTCCCGCTTCCTCCCCCCCCCCCCCCAATCACTTAAGTTTTCAGCCTCAAATATTTCTATCTCAGCGACCATTGTTAAGCAACTAACATGTACTTGAGTCGGAAGAGTTCTATTCATTACCTCTTTCTTAGTGACATATGATTAATTGCTGTCTCATATTTTGCAAACTCAATGCATCATATATGAAGAAATATCAAAACAAGTCATTCAAACTTACCGTGCGGATATGTGGCGATGATAAGGATGATGTAAGTTGCCCAGCTGATCATTTCAAGCGCTGTTTACTCTCAAACCCAAAACAAAAGCTGAAGGCTACATCGTTTCTCTCTCAAGATAGAATCAAAACAAGTTAAAAACGCAATGTTTTCCAAGATGGAAGACAGCAAGGTGAAATCTTTTTGAACAGGAACTAGGGAGCGAAATCGTGCACACTGTGTTTTTCTTCTTCTTCTTCTTCTTCGTTCTTAATTATTAGTGTTGAAGGGGATCGAGATTTATCTGCCAGTGGGTTCGAACTCGAGACTTTGTTCGAATTTATCAACCATGAGCTTTTTGCCGACTCGACCACGCCTCCAACACAATTAAGCGTTACGTGTCAACTGGTTATGCGCCATTGAGGCCATTGACTCCGATTTCAGCCTGCTTTTCTTTTTGGATTTGCTTCCATAGCCTTTGTCCAACCAAGAACAAACTACAAGGCAGTAGTTGTTTAATTTTGGAGTTGTCTCTCCTAGAAGAGTGGCTGTCCCCAGCTAACGAGCCTCATCTGCCCGAGGGTTCAAACTCGAGACTTTTCGGTTTAGCAACCATGAGCTTTACCGACTCGACCACGCCGCCCCCTACTGTGTTTTTGATTTAAAGAAATTCCACAATAAATATTTGGTGAAAATGGACGCCAGCGAAAAAGTCTCAAAGGTTCTTGAGAGGTCCATAAATTAATTTAAAAATCATGCACGGCGTAGTTACAATTAATATGGTTATAAAATCCTGCCTGTCTGGGTTTTTTTTTCGGACTTTACTAAAGATTGGATGTATTTGATGTTTATAATATTTTCGGTAACTAAATAAAAATAAAAAAAAAAAGCAAAAACAATTTGGTTTTCACGTGTAATGGCGACATAAACAATGGCATCCTGCTATTCGATAGGCCGCCATAAATTTTATTGTACACATTGTAAGCTAAAAAGAGAAAAACTAGGTCATGGAGTTTAAATTTGCATTGTTATTTAAAAACTTGATCTGCAAAGTTTTGCAAACAAAAAAACCTATAAAGTGGGGCTGTCAGAAATCGATCACGGAGTTCCTGTACAGCCAATCAATGTTTGTCTTACGAAAGTGAAACATCGGGTTATAACTAAGGCTTGATGAAAATAAATGGAAATGTAGCCTTAAACTCAACAAATTATTTTCAAGTTATCTGGATCTGCAACTTGTATAGCATTGATTCTAAAAATATTAAATTTCTGAATTAATTTTAGGCGTAAGTTTTGAATAAAATTTTATCTTTTATTATTTTTACGGTCCTAAATCTATAAAAGCACATTTTTATTCCATGTCAACAACATTACGGAAGGATTTTCGTCAACTCACTGGTGTCCATTAGCGCAAAAAATCGGGTTAGCTCTTCTATTCTTATATACTAGCCGTCTGTACGCGTTTCAAGTGAATTATATTCCTAGATCTATATATTTTATTCTTAAACTTGTTTGAGAAAGGTATTTTATAAAATAGTTATTGTTCATTACACAATGCAGACGCTGATTAAGACACTTAAAAAAACTGTTAAAACCCGGCTTACATTGGTTATTATGTTGTTTTTTTAAGTAATTTGTATTAGTTTGACAGAGAAAATTGTATTAATTTCATGGCGTAAGTCTTGATAAGTAGATTTATAGAATCTAGATCTAAAAAAAATTTGAATAAAATACTTCATTTCTTCATATTCTAAAACTAGCCGTCCCGGCCAGGCCCTGCTCTGGCTTCTGTGAAAAACCTTTCTGTTAAAGACCATTACCTGTGTGTTTATTAATCATCATAAACCCGGCATTGCCCACCCAAACCACAACCAACCAAAACCTAAACAACAAAACGCAAACATAACGCTAACAAAATTACAAATACAAACGAAAACAAAAACAAAAACCTAACAACAAACCCAACCACAACCACAAACACCAATACAAACACAAAGAAAAAACAAACAAAAAAGCAAACGAAAACAAAAACCTAACAACAAACCCAACCACAACCACAAACCCCAATACGAACACAACGAAAAAAAAAACGAAAAAGCAAACGAAAACAAACCAAATCCAAACGCTAAACCAACCACAAACACAAATACAAACCCAAAGAAAAAAACACAAACGAAAACGAAAAAAGAAAGAACAAAAACGAACCAAATCAAAACGCAACCACTAACGCAAACCCAACCTAAACACAAAGATAACACTAACGCGAACATAAACGCAAAGTGCTCACAGTCTAGCCCGGGGCGGAATCGCCTGTTTCAGCTTAATAAGCGACTATAATACCCCAACTTATTCATAGTCTTTTGCACTCACTTATACGAACGTAGGCTCCAAAACGAACACGGGAGGCCCGGGGCCTCAAATAGCACCCTGTCTGGGCACCAGAGGACGCCCGGATTCGATTCACTCAAAGACTATAGTAACCATTCTTATCCATACTCCATCGCACTGTTTAAAGCAAAATAATGCACCATAGCGCTCACAGGATAGCCCAGAGCGCCAAATTGAACCCTGGTGGAGCGCCGGCGGACGCGCCTGTTTCAATTTAATGAACAATTATAATACTCCAAGCTTAACCGTAAAATACCTACAACATTCGCACTTGATCAATCCCCGCTAATTATGTAATTATTTTTTTTCCCAACACCAAAACAAAGTAATAAAAAGTAAATTCTTTTCCACAAATGCAATGTTTTATAAAAGGAAGTAATTGTGTTTTCCTAATTTATCAAAGGGAAGTAAGTGCTCAAGGACTAAATATAAATAATTTTCAGACATAATTAGAATTTTTGTAAAAGATATTTTTTTAAAATTGTGTTTAATGAACATGCCGACAAATATTTTTTCGATTTATAGCTCATATAAGGTGCCGGTCAGTCGAGGTCAGTTTTGACCCCCCTCATCGTAGACTTTTCGGCCAACCGGCCCCCGTGTTCTGTCGCCCCAAGGCAAGTTCCTGCCAAATTTGAAACGCCTGCGGCGCCGGGAAGTGCCATATCGGGCACCCGACAACTTTCCTTTATATATTATAGAGATTAGCAAATTGCATAGATAAACAAAGATTTCAATAAAGTAATTAAAGCCTGAAATACTTTAGTATAGAAATGTATTATTTGAATAGATTCTAGATCTAGGTAGGGTCTACATCTGTGTAAGTCTAGTTTTTCCGTAGATCTAGATCATCTAGATCTGGATCTAGAATCTCTAGATCTATCCTAATAGAATTTTTTTTTAAGTTTAGCCCGAGCAAAATTGTATTGTATAAATTTTATAGCGTACGTAGATCTAAATCAAATTTGATTGAAATAGTTCATTTCTTTTTATTCTAACACGGCAGATGACGTCATTAGTTAATGTATAAACATTAGTGACGTCACTGTTTTATGCATTCTTTTTCACAACTATAAACGCTTTTCCTGTTGCCTAATTAAAACTGTTTCTCTACATTCGAATACGCCTTTATTTTTTATTTTTCTTCTTTAAATAAAATTGTGGTTATACATTTAAAACATCTAACATTATTTTCAACAAAAGTCTGTATAAAGGTATCCATATATCGCTGCCGATTCTGACGTGATATCCGGCGAAAATATTTTGCGGACAGAGAGAGAGAGAGATAGAGAGAGAGAGAGAGAGAGAGAGAGAGAGAGAGAGAGAGAGAGAGAGAGAGAGAGAAGTGCGCACATGGGCTATTATATATTAGGATTTCTTACAAATTCAAATATTGCTTTATTTTTATTTTCTTTCTTTAAATAGAATGTAGTTTATTCATTTAAAACGGTTCCATGACAAATGAACTGAGGACAAATGATCTCAGACAAAATATCCCTGACAAAATATCTCACGGAGAAATAATATCATGGACAAATGATCTCAGTAGGTTGGTAGTGCCCTCACACAGTAGGTTGGTGGTGCCCTCATACAGGTAGGTTGGTGATGCCCTCATACACATGTGTGTGGGTATATGGTTAGCGAGGACGGTAGATGTGTGTGGGTATCTGCTGAGTGAGGACGGTGGATGTGTGTGGGTATCAGGTTAGTGAGGACGGTGGATGTGTGTGAATATCTGGTGAGTGAGGACGGTGGATGTGTGTGTGTATTTGGTGAGTGAGCACGGTGGATGTGTGTGTGTATCTGTTGAGTGAGGACGGTGGATGTGTGTGGGTATCTGAGTGAATACAGTGGATGTGTGTGGGTATCTCTTGAGTGAGGACGGTGGATGTGTGTGGGTGTCTGGTGAGTGAGGAAAGTAGATTTGTGTGGATATCTGGTGAGTTAGGACGGTGGATGTGTGTGGGTATCTGGTGAGTGAGGACGGTGGATGTGTGTGGGTATCTGGTGAGTGAGGACGGTGGATGTGTGTGTGTATCTGGTGAGTGAGGAAGGTGGATGTGTGTGGGTATCTGAGTGGGGACGGTGGATGTGTGTGGGTATCTGGTGAGTGAGGAAGGTGGATGTGTGTGGGTATCTGGTGAGTGAGGACGGTGGATGTGTGTGTGTATCTGGTGAGTGAGGAAGGTGGATGTGTGTGGGTATCTGAGTGGGGACGGTGGATGTGTGTGGGTATCTGGTGAGTGAGGACGGTGGATGTGTGTGGGTATCTGAGGACGGTGGATATGTGTGAATATCTGGTGAGTGAGGACGGTGGATCTGTGTGGGTATCTGAGTGGGGACGGTGGATGTGTGTGTGTATCTTGTGAGTGACGGTGGATGTGTGTGGGTATCTGGTGAGTGAGGACGGTAGATGTGTGTGGGTATCTGGTGAGTGAGGACGGTGGATGTGTGTGGGTATCTGAGGACGGTGGATGTGTGTGTGGGTATCTGGTGAGTGAGGACGGTGGATGTGTGTGTGTATCTGGTGAGTGAGGACGGTGGATGTTTGTGGGTATCTGAGGACGGTGGATGTGTGTGGGTATCTGGTGAGTGAGGACGGTAGATGTGTGTGGGTATCTGGTGAGTGAGGACGGTGGATGTGTGTGGGTATCTGAGGACGGTGGATGTGTGTGTGGGTATCTGGTGAGTGAGGACGGTGGATGTGTGTGTGTATCTGGTGAGTGAGGACGGTGGATGTTTGTGGGTATCTGAGTGGGGACGGTGGATGTGTGTGGGTATCTGGTGGGTGAGGACGGTGGATGTGTGTTGTATACATGCTAAAATATCACATCATTAAAAAGTTTGTGAAAGGGGAGGTGGTTTAAAAATGCGCTTTAATAATATATGGAATACCATTTAATAGGTGAAACCTACAAAATAATAGCCTATAGCAGGGGTGGGCAAAGTGCGGCCTGGGGGCACCTGCGGCCCGCCAGAGAGTTTTTTTTTGTGGCCCCCATGACATTCAGAAAACCCCGCGTTGAACTGAGATTTATTTTATGTCCGCGACCGAAAGTTCGTCTCGTATTTTTTACTTTCTCATATATACGAAGTATAGAGAAAGTAATGTAATCGTGCACAAAAAAAATCGAGATTTTTACAAATCTCGACGTTTTACACCTCACTGATACGGAAAAACATACTTTTGCAATCTTGTCCGTATGTCTGTGTGTCTGTCTGTGCGTCTGTCTCTCTGTGTGTAAACACGATAACTTGAGTACCGTTACATCTAGGTTGATGAAATTTCATATATTAGTATTTTATCAAAATCGTAGATGCTGATCAACTTTTGAGCGATTTCCGATAACCAAAAGTGGTACTTTTTCTACTTTGAATTTTTCAAGAGCCTATAACTTGCGTATTATTTTAGATAGATGCATGAAATTTCACAAGTAAGTAAAAGATCTAATTCTCTACCTTCTATCAAATTTTGAGTAATTTCCGTTGACCGGAAGTACTAAGTTACGCTATTTCCGATTTCTTAAAAAACGCATGTAAATTTATAAAGTACTAATAATATCCGGCACTTTTATGCACATTTAATTAGGCGTTTACTTGGTGTGCCATTCTTTTTTTACGAGATTCTATTCTATTATAAAAATTTTAAGTAATTAAAAATGGATTAAAAATATTGTCTATGTCCTGAGTTGCCATCACTCGTAATTTTATATTAGAATATTCGAGAAAGTTTAGGGGAGATCACTCCCGGTTTAGTTCTATTAGAGCTGCTATGTCAATGCGCATGCGCAGTGATTGAAAATACGCGCTTTCCCTGTTTGTCAATTTTATTTCAGTTTTGTCTTTGCAACAGTAAAATTAAAAAAATTCCAAATTAAGTGAAGCCATGTACCCTCAGAAAAAGCATAAAATTGGTAATGAATCCTGTGTGTTTGATGCAGAATAGACAACGAATATTTCTTTGGTAATACGGGAAAGAAAGCAGTATGTTTACTGTGTCATGAAATGATGTCTGATCATTTCATTGCTTTTTGCGTTAGGAAAACCTTTGTAAAGCTGCACTTGACTTAAAGCATGTGATAGAACCTGTTGCAAGCGTGTTTAGCATAATTAGAGCAAAGGCACTCAACCATCAAATATGGAGGTAGATGATCAAGATCTAATTTACCACAACAGTGGGAGGTGGTTGAGCTTGGGCAAAGTGATAAGATGGTCTACTTTGACAGACAACACGCCACGGTGCGGCCCTCCTCTAAAATCCGCTACCACAAAGTGGCCCTCGAGTCAAAACTATTGCCCACCACCGGCCTACAGTAATTTTAACTAAACCATTTTTCTAGCAGAACTCTACTGCTTTTTGTGTTCTTTAAAGATTATTTTTAACATTATGATAAGGTATGGGTTAGATCACTGTATTGCTCACACACCTCTTTACAGGTAATTGCAAAAAACAATATTCACAGAGTTGTAACTGTTTTAAAAGCAGAGGCGTATGTAGGTTTTCGGGTTAGGGAAAGCGACGAGTTTAAAAAATGCGTCATATATATATATATATATATAAATATATATATATATATATATATATATATATAAATATATATATATATATATATATATATATATATATATATATATATATATATATATATATATATATATATATATATATATATATATGTTACCGAGTCTACTGCTCGACAACGCCAAATGTAACGAGTCTATTTGCTTGTAGTGCCAAATGTTAACGAGTGTATTTACTCATTCTACACAACATCGACCACAATATAGATACTCGAAGATGCAGGTTTACCATTGATCCTTTTATTACATGAATCAAAAGAAATGCTTCACAATAATAGAATGAATCAACTGACCCCCAACCGTCCTCACTAGTCTTCACATAACAGAATGCATGTGTCCATAATTCCTATCCTCACATAACACAATACGTCTACCCCGTTCAGTAGCCAACTTGATACTGATCCTGACCCTCGTTCTCGGCTGTCGCCTTCCTATATATCCCTTCGTATTCGTAATCGTATTCGTACTCGTACTCGTATTCGTACTCGTATTCTAATCGTTGCATCAGAATATTAATTGCGCAGCTTCTGTCATACAATCCGATTAATAAACCATCTGCACTGTTACGTCAGCCTGTGAACTGCGCAGCGGCTTTGTGTTCGTTATCAGTCTACTATTGCATCAGACTGTAATACGTTGTTAACCATAGTATGGTAACTACCCTAGTTACATCCACCCCCGCCTTTTTTTGTGTGTTTTCAACCACAAACAACGCTTGGCAGGTGCACTCCTTCAATGTCAAAAGCACCGCCGTAAAAAAAAATTATTGTTCCATTCACTGTCAATGTCGTCACATTAGTAAAAGATTGACAGTTATCCCTATTTCACATCTCAAATGTGTCTACATCATATTCCTCAGACACAAAGCAGTTCTAGAATTCACATCCACCTTTTTTCGTTTGGTGCCTTCACCAGTTCACTTTTATAACTTTTTGAAGAGTCTGTTCTCATACCAGCGCGACCATGAAAGAATTGATGGTTGCTGACGAAAAATTTCGTATTCTTTCTGTTTCTCAAACTTCTCCGCGGACCACTTATCTGATGGTCTACTGTGTCTCTGCTTCTGGGAGGACCGGGATCCTCATTGTTGCCGTTATCCTCCCCTTGTGTATCGCTGTTGTGCTGTTGATGGTGACATGGTTCCGGGATGGGTATGAGAATTTCCGTTGTAGTTTCCGGTTCCCTAATTGTCTTAGGTTTCTTTGTGTGTAACTGCTCTTCTTGACTATGACAATATTTCTTTAATTGAGCAATATTCGCCCACCGATCCTGTTTGGTGTGATTGATGGGTCTTATTTTAAAGGGGCCACCGGCTATTTTAGGCATCTCCACGACCTGTCATATCTCCTGTCCCCAGAGGTCGTGGATTTTCTTTCTGCCTAACGGGTGGCTACGCAGTAATACCCTGTCGTTCAGTTTGAGTGGCGGGTCCTTTGTCTGTACCGGCGGTTCCCTTCGCCGTGCTTCATGTTCTAGTCTTTCCTGTACCACCCTGTACATTTCTGTAATTCGTCTCATATGTTCATTTACATATTCTAGTGCGGTGTATGAGCCAGTCATACTCTCCTTTTTTCCTAGGAACAAGTCAAGAGGGAGTCGAGCCTCCCGTCCGAACAGTAACATGTGTGGCGAAAAGCCGGTTGTGGCATGGGGGGTGCAGTTGTATAGATATACCAACTCTGGGAGAAAATCAGGCCAACGTTTTTTCTGTTCAGGTTCTAGCGTACGCAGCAAATCATGCATGCTGCGGTTGAACCGCTCGCACTGTCCGTTTCCTTTAGGATTAAATGTGGTTGTTCTAGATTTGTTGATCCCGTAGTGGCTGCACAGTTGGTTAATTACTTCTGACTCGAAGGCCCTTCCTTGGTCAGAGTGTAATTGTATTGGTATGCCATATTTGGTGAACCAGTGTTCTATTAAGACCTTTGCCACTGTTTTGGCCGTCTGATCTCGTGTGGGCACCGCGACAGTCCATTTGGTGAATACATCAGTCATCACCAACACCTGTTCCGTCCCATCCGATGATTGCTCCAACGACGTAAAGTCCATAGCCACAATCTCTAGTGGTTTTGTCGCCAGTAAGTGTCCTGATGGCTGTCTCATTTTGACAGCTGGCATTTTCGCATGCTGACACCTCACACAAGCCTCACAATGGTGTTTGACCTCCATCTCCATATTGGGCCAGTAGCACCGCCGTCGTAATATTTTGTGCGTCCTGTCCTGGCCCTGGTGTCCCGCCCTGTCATGTGCCAACTTTAGCACTTCTTCTCTTAACTGTCCAGGCACCACCACCTGGTGTATTGTCCCGTCTATTTGGTCATGAATTCTCCGCATGAGAACACCATCCTTTATACTGAGACGATCCCACTGACTCAGTAGTTTCTTTGTTTCTCGACCAAACTGTTCTCTTTCCCTTCTTCTTGGGAATTTTTGTTCCTGGACGTATTTCAACAGCGGCTGTAAGCCACTATCCGTTCTCTGGGCATCTCTTATCTCTTTGTGATTCAGGCAATTAAAATCACTGATGTCCATATGTCGGGGCTCTGTGGATATGTGCTCCACCCCGGTCTGCCCGTTTTGCATCACTTGCACCCCGTGAGGGATATCTGTTGACGCTCTGACCTCACATATTCCTGTCAGCGTTTCTTCCTCATCGCCCGGTCTCTCGTAAGGATTCCTTGATAAAGCGTCCGCATTGCCATTGGACCGCCCCGGGCGATATTTTATCTCTAGGTCAAAGAGTGCCAATTCTGCTGCCCATCGCTGTTCGATGGATCCCAACTTTGCTGTCTTTAGGTGACTCAAGGGGTTATTGTCAGTGTATACCACACATTTAGCACCTAATAAATAGTCCCTGAATTTTTCAGTCACAGCCCATTTCAATGTCAAAAGTTCTAGTTTCATGGCGCTGTAATTTGTCATGTTCTTCTCTGATTCCTTCAGAGCTCGACTGGCATACGCAATAACCCTGAAACCTTGCTCTTGTTGTTGTGATAGCACAGCTCCCAGACCTTTAGAGCTGGCGTCAATTTCTAGCCGAAATGGCTTGTCAAAGTCTGCGTATCCTAATATCGGCGCCTCCGTCAAAGCCTTTTTCAGTAGCTTAAACGAGTTCAGGCATTCCTCAGTCCATAATTCACCTATCAGTTGTGTTTTGCCTTTCTTTTTCTCCTTACTGTGTTTCTTTATCATTTTGTTTACTAAGTCACTAAATGGTGCGGCAATTTTTGCAAAACCAGGTACAAATTTTCTATTTTCTTCTTCAGATAACGGACACTCTACAGATGAACATTTCTCCTGTGCTTTTAATTTGCGTGAACTTTCCCTATCCAGTTTCATGGTTAACCTTGAGATCTCATTATTAAGTCTACCAATTTCTTCCTTATCATCATTTTTCTCAGCCAACAAATTGTTCACTTGAAACTTTTTAACATCCAAGTTCATTTCACAGTTCATTTTTTCAATATCTGATAATTTCTCTTCGAGTCTTGTTTGAGACTCTTTCATTGTTTGTCCCATTTTGTTTCTTAAGCCATAACCTCGCCGCTCTGTAGCCTTGACCTGCCTTACAGAGGGCGATCGTTTCACCGGACAGTACCGTGCCATATGTCCGGGTTGTGAGCAGGACAAGCAAATTGGTCGACCGTCAGCCGTCCACCGGAGCGATGGACCGGCAGGTCGCGGCTGTCCAACCTGTCTATGTTTTGTCCCGTTTTTGCCCTGATTCTCTGCTGTTGACCTGCTTTCTAACCTCTCCAATCGTTGGTCAACCTTATCCAGGTGGGCCAACAGTTGAGCCATCATGGCTTCCATCGTGCCGGTCCCTGTGGGTGGGGATTGTTTCTGTTCCGGCACAGAGACTTTGTCTACCGAACAGTTCGATTGGTCCTCATCCTCGGACCTGCGGATCGCTGAGTTCCTGACCTGAAGGAAGGTCAACTGTGGGTCTTTGTAGACCTCTTCTTTCAACTCTCTCCTTAAGATCGGGGTTGCTAGCCCCTCGATGAAATGGTCCCTCAGTAGGCGCACATCAATGTCAGGTGTTTTGCCCTTTACCGAATCAAAGGCCCTGTTCATTCGGTGTGAATACTCCATCACACTCTCCGCCATTCTCTGCTTTAAGCCTACGAACCCCGATAGCAGTTGCGATCCCGACCGTCTCTCCCCAAAGGTCTCCATAATTAGATCCAGCACCTTATCTGGATCTGATTGGATGGTTTTATCGTGGCATTTGACCTCTGCCCTAACGGTCTCTCCTATACTGCCCATCAACAATCTTAATCTTTCCTCTGGTGACATGTATCTCGAGGCCCAGGCAGCCCTGACCTCTTCACTGAACCTGTTGGTTAAGGTTGGATCACCGTCCCCGTAAAATTTGTTAATGTGGGACTCTCTGGGCAGGACCACAATATGGGTCTGCTTCTCGTCCAGAGTAGACATTATAATTTTTATTCATTGAGTAAAAAAAAAAAGACCTTTCTTACCGTGTGTGTATGAATAATTTTCCTCGTTCCTCAATTTTCACTGTTCCTGAATGTCCGAATTCACACACACGAAACACAGTTATGAACTAGGTTGACTATGGGTGCCTAAAGCGGCTGGTCTAGTTGAATTCTTCTGCTCGACGACGCCAAATGTTACCGAGTCTACTGCTCGACAACGCCAAATGTAACGAGTCTATTTGCTTGTAGTGCCAAATGTTAACGAGTGTATTTACTCATTCTACACAACATCGACCACAATATAGATACTCGAAGATGCAGGTTTACCATTGATCCTTTTATTACATGAATCAAAAGAAATGCTTCACAATAATAGAATGAATCAACTGACCCCCAACCGTCCTCACTAGTCTTCACATAACAGAATGCACGTGTCCATAATTCCTATCCTCACATAACACAATACGTCTACCCCGTTCAGTAGCCAACTTGATACTGATCCTGACCCTCGTTCTCGGCTGTCGCCTTCCTATATATCCCTTCGTATTCGTAATCGTATTCGTACTCGTATTCGTACTCGTATTCGTACTCGTATTCTAATCGTTGCATCAGAATATTAATTGCGCAGCTTCTGTCATACAATCCGATTAATAAACCATCTGCACTGTTACGTCAGCCTGTGAACTGCGCAGCGGCTTTGTGTTCGTTATCAGTCTACTATTGCATCAGACTGTAATACGTTGTTAACCATAGTATGGTAACTACCCTAGTTACATACATATATATATATATATATATATATATATATATATATATATATATA
The DNA here is from genome assembly GCF_028476545.2 of Physella acuta. NCBI lineage: Eukaryota > Metazoa > Mollusca > Gastropoda > Physidae > Physella > Physella acuta. The sequence continues at coordinate 361,302 of NW_026732490.1, forward strand.
TATATGTATGTATGTATATATACTAGCTGCATGCATCACTACGAAGCAGTGGCGTAGCGAGGTCGGGTGTTACCCGGTGCGGCACTTAATGGTCACCCCCCGGGGACAAACTTTCAAAATATCGATTTGCACCCCCCCCCTTCAAATTTTTCTCTATATATTTTGCTAATTTTTGCCTTCGTGACCCCCCCCCCCCCAATGGTGTCACCTGGTGCGGTTCGCACCCTACCTCCTCGCTACGCCTCTGCTACGAAGTACTCTTTGAAGAAAACAAAAGAAAAAAAAATATAGTGCTCTAACTAAGCAAAATAGAACAAAATATACACACAACACAACCAAAACAAGAAACGCAACACTTCTTGTTTCGTAATCCTTGTAAAATGAACCGGGAGTGATCTCCCCTAAACTTTCTTGATTATTCTTTTATAGCACATACAATGATAAGATTTTTATGTAGAAACACGGCCTAATCCATTCGATAACACAAACTTGAAGGAAGTTTATTATTTAAGTAGAGACAAGTTTTAATGGTATTATGTAATTGAATATTTTTGACGGACGATCGCTTTCATGATGTAGCTTCTATTTTGCTTCATATTCTACTGCATGTATCTATTTGTGTTGTGGTGTTTTTGGTAGGACGGTGTAGCTCGTTGCAGTTTTGTGAGGAATTTCTGTCAGCCAAAACACTTGAAACAGCTACTCCCCCCTTTCCCCTTTTCCTCTCTTTTTTAACACTGCCGCCGTCTCGATCAGGTCAGGACGTGATTTAAACATTTCTCTCACCCTCTACGGGCAAGACTTTTGCTGCCATATCTGGGTGTGGAGCAGCCATAAGGCATGTAGAGTAGGGGAGGGGTGGGAGTGGAAAGATCGAGAATCACTAGTGATTTTCAGATTTACAAGCGTGCACACTAAACCAGACCACGTGTGGGTATGTGTGGGAGGATGGGGGAGGGTTACAACTTGTGAATGTCCGAAAAATGTAGGCCTACCAGAGTTTGTAAAAGATAATTTAAAGACAATACTAATAAGGAATAACTTTTTAAATTGTCAATTGATACACATGATGGTGAATTGAACTTCGATGCTAGCCTCTCACAACCCTTCAATGTAGGGTATTTTTTTTTCTTTCGATGAAACTAGCTTAACAAGGTGGTCACTGTAAGTACAAATAAAGTACTCTTTCGAACTTAATGGTTCATGTGGCAGGTGAAGTAGAGTTCAATTGTTTCAGTGACCTCGGCATATGAAAGGATAGCGTGGTCAGCACTATGCCCAGCGTCTTTACTTTCCCTAACGTGAGTTAGGTACCCATCAGAGCTGGGTGGACTTTACGTACATGAAGCCGGAATTCGATCTCGAGAATTTTCATATGCTCTACCATCCGACCACGCTACACCATAAGGTGGACACTGATCCTGGTTTAATTACTATGACCTCACTCTATATGACTTACAACAATAATAACCTATAGTTGCGAAGGTAGGATTTAAGGAGTGAAGTTGGGTCCAATACTTTCCAATATATCTTTACCCTTTCTCTCTCTCTCTCTCTCTCTCTCCCCCTCTTTCTCATTCTCCCTCCGTCTCTCGATTTATATATCGAACAGCAACTTGAGGTCAGTCATGTTGTGCTAATAGGCGAGACAGTACTTAGAGATGTAGTGCACTGGGTGTCACCACACAAAGTCATTATGCCAGATCAAACAGCCAAGTTGGCTTTACCTGACACGTTGAACGTCTCCACCTGCAGTAAAACTTGACTTAATGTTCGCCATTTAAAGACAGCCAGGCCAAGAGAAGTGTTAACTTCGTGATCTACAGCCAGGATACAATGGCGTGACTCACAGTCTAGAAGGGTGGGGCGTCACAACACAGTGGGTGGGTCAAACACAACACAATGGTGTGACTCACAGCCTAGAAGGGTGGGGCGTTACAACATAGTGGTGTGACCCACACAACACAGTGGTGTGACCCACACAACACAGTGGTGTGACCCACACAACACAGTGGTGTGACCACAGTGGTGTGACCCACACAACACAGTGGTGTGACCCACACAACACAGTGGTGTGACCCACACAACACAGTGGTGTGACCCACACAACACAGTGGTGTGACCCACACAACACAGTGGTGTGACCCACACAACACAGTGGTGAGACCCACACAACACAGTGGTGTGACCCACACAACACAGTGGTGTGACCCACACAACACAGTGGTGTGACCCACACAACACAGTGGTGTGACCCACACAACACAGTGGTGTGACCCACACAACACAGTGGTGTGACCCACACAACACAGTGGTGTGACCCACACAACACAGTGGTGTGACCCACACAACACAGTGGTGTGACCCACACAACACAGTGGTGTGACCCATACAACTCATTGTAGCCCTCACAGTTTAGTGTTATGCCCCACACAACAGAGTGATGTGACCCACACAATCGTATCGTCTAACCCACACAACATAATAGTCTGACACACACACACACATCACATTAATGAGAACAACACAAGCGAGTGGTGTGACTTGCGCAACCCATTGGTGTAACCAACCACACAATAACACACACACGTCTGCTAATGTCATTGAAGTAAGATCCATGCACCAACTTAGTGATTCGTTACTAACACCGTAGCACCGTCCTGTCCTTACCCTTACTCCTCTTTCTCTCCCCTCCCCCTTTCCAATGTTTCTTTAAGAGGGGTGGTGGGCCGACTACATTTTTCCTAAGGGGGGGGGGGCGGTAGATTCCTAAAAGAAACTTTGCCCCTCCCCACTTACCCTTATGCACGCATTACTCTTCTGCAGGATACCTATTAAAGACAATGAACTGAAGTAAAATATAAGACGTGGAAAACATTATCAAACGAGACATAGGCCATGGGTAATAAAATATAGTACTTTTGGGATGGTAGATAAGTTGTCTTGGGTCTAGGGAACGACTTTTATTTCTTTTATATACAAGGGTAAATAAACACCACCTGAACACAAGGAGCACAATACGAAAAACTAAGCACTCAGACAGATGGGGTTGTCTTTCTTTCATATTTTTAAAATATCAGACGGAGTTGTCCTCCTTTCCTGTTTTTAAAATGAGGGTTGGATATATGCAAGTCAAAGAGAAAATAACTCGTATTAAGCTAAAGACAACTTTGTTAGTTATCTTCAACTGGGTCTTTATTCGATTCAGTGTTTCTTTCATCATCTCTTCCTGAATGACGTTTCAATTACTGTGCATCTGATTATTTTAACATTGTGAATTGTTGAAACTACTTAATTAATACATATAGTAATTATCTATTTAGCTATTTTTAAATCATATGCGTCATTCATTTTATGTTAGCTGATTATAAGATGGGACCTGCATCAGTGGCTTAGGTAGTAGGGAGGGGGGGGGGGGGGGTGTAGAAGGGGGGGGGGGGGTTATGACCTCCTCCATGGACCCCTCTGTAAAGAAAAAAATTACTATCATAATACCACTGTATCTTATTTAAATCTGTTTCTGCATCAGTGTATATGTATAATTGTATATGTATGTTCAGAACAGCCATCTAAAAACTGACGCTACGTTCACTCTGTGTTGGTTATCCCCCCTACCTAAAAAGTGTTTTAATATATTATATAGCCTATATATATATATATATATATATATATATATATATATATATATATATATATATATATATATATATATATATTCTCTGAAAGGCAGAGAGCTTAAATGAATGACGCTTAAATTTTCATAATAACTTTCCTTTCCTTAACATCTAATAAAGTCAAGAGTTTTTAATAGGTAGGCAATGTGTGCTCTGAAATAAAAAGGTAGATTATAGGCGATTATATATGATTGTCACAAGATCAGTAATTAGTGTTTTAATTGCAATGCTTTATTTCGCTTTTAAACTTGATCTATTTATGTTGTATATCATTTATATTTGTAATACACAAATATCAAAATAATTTTTCGAAAATTCTTCTTTTATCATTTCAACACCAAACTAAACATATTTTTCTGTCCATCAGCAAATAAACACCCAAATCAGACAGTGGCGTAGCTAGGCGGAGGCGAGGGGTGCGAGGGAGCACAATACGAAAAACTAAGCACTCAGACAGATGGGGTTGTCTTTCTTTCCTATTTTTAAAATATCAGACGGAGTTGTCCTCCTTTCCTGTTTTTAAAATGAGGGTTGGATATATGCATGTCAAAGAGAAAATAACTCGTATTAAGCTAAAGACAACAATGTTAGTTATCTTCAACAGGGTCTTTATTCGATTCAGTGTTTCTTTCATCATCTCTTCCTGAACGACGTTTCAATTACTGTGCATCTGATTATTTTAACATTGTGAATTGTTGAAACTACTTAATTAATACATATAGTAATTATCTATTTAGCTATTTTTAAATCATATGCGTCATTCATTTTATGTTAGCTGATTATAAGATGGGACCTGCATCAGTGGCTTAGGTAGTAGGGAGGGGGGGGGGGGGGTGGGGTGTAAAGGGGGGGGGGGGGGGTTATGACCTCCTCCATGGACCCCTCTGTAAAGAAAAAAATTACTATCATAATACCACTGTATCTTATTTAAATCTGTTTCTGCATCAGTGTATATGTATAATTGTATATGTATGTTCAGAACAGCCATCTAAAAACTGACGCTACGTTCACTCTGTGTTGGTTATCCCCCCTACCTAAAAAGTGTTTTAATATATTATATAGCCTATATATATATATATATATATATATATATATATATATATATATATATATATATATATATATATATATATATATATATATATATATATATATATATATATATTCTCTGAAAGGCAGAGAGCTTAAATGAATGACGCTTAAATTTTCATAATAACTTTCCTTTCCTTAACATCTAATAAAGTCAAGAGTTTTTAATAGGTAGGCAATGTGTGCTCTGAAATAAAAAGGTAGATTATAGGCGATTATATATGATTGTCACAAGATCAGTAATTAGTGTTTTAATTGCAATGCTTTATTTCGCTTTTAAACTTGATCTATTTATGTTGTATATCATTTATATTTGTAATACACAAATATCAAAATAATTTTTCGAAAATTCTTCTTTTATCATTTCAACACCAAACTAAACATATTTTTCTGTCCATCAGCAAATAAACACCCAAATCAGACAGTGGCGTAGCTAGGCGGAGGCGAGGGGTGCGAGGGAGCACAATACGAAAAACTAAGCACTCAGACAGATGGGGTTGTCTTTCTTTCCTATTTTTAAAATATCAGACGGAGTTGTCCTCCTTTCCTGTTTTTAAAATGAGGGTTGGATATATGCATGTCAAAGAGAAAATAACTCGTATTAAGCTAAAGACAACAATGTTAGTTATCTTCAACAGGGTCTTTATTCGATTCAGTGTTTCTTTCATCATCTCTTCCTGAATGACGTTTCAATTACTGTGCATCTGATTATTTTAACATTGTGAATTGTTGAAACTACTTAATTAATACATATAGTAATTATCTATTTAGCTATTTTTAAATCATATGCGTCATTCATTTTATGTTAGCTGATTATAAGATGGGACCTGCATCAGTGGCTTAGGTAGTAGGGAGGGGGGGGGGTGGGGTGTAGAAGGGGGGGGGGGTTATGACCTCCTCCATGGACCCCTCTGTAAAGAAAAAAATTACTATCATAATACCACTGTATCTTATTTAAATCTGTTTCTGCATCAGTGTATATGTATAATTGTATATGTATGTTCAGAACAGCCATCTAAAAACTGACGCTACGTTCACTCTGTGTTGGTTATCCCCCCTACCTAAAAAGTGTTTTAATATATTATATAGCCTATATATATATATATATATATATATATATATATATATATATATATATATATTCTCTGAAAGGCAGAGAGCTTAAATGAATGACGCTTAAATTTTCATAATAACTTTCCTTTCCTTAACATCTAATAAAGTCAAGAGTTTTTAATAGGTAGGCAATGTGTGCTCTGAAATAAAAAGGTAGATTATAGGCGATTATATATGATTGTCACAAGATCAGTAATTAGTGTTTTAATTGCAATGCTTTATTTCGCTTTTAAACTTGATCTATTTATGTTGTATATCATTTATATTTGTAATACACAAATATCAAAATAATTTTTCGAAAATTCTTCTTTTATCATTTCAACACCAAACTAAACATATTTTTCTGTCCATCAGCAAATAAACACCCAAATCAGACAGTGGCGTAGCTAGGCGGAGGCGATGGGTGCGGAGCGCACCGTGTGACACCATTTAGGGGTGGGGGTGACACTATGGCAAAAATATACAGAAGAAATATGCTTTTTGTCAGTTCAACTAACGATTAATTATGATTAATCCACCTATATTAATAACTAAATATAAAAAAACATCTTTACTCTTAACTGTTTACACTTTAAAACTATCACTCGAGGGGAGTGGAAGGGGGGGGGGGAATGTAACACCAACTACAAACTTTACAGAGGAAAAAGGTTTTATTGAGTATTTTGAATAACTGATAAGTAAATCAACTACCAGCGAGGGAGTGACACCAAAATCTAATAATTTACTATGAAAACGATACTTTTTCCACATAAATAAATTGGTGGATTATATTAATGTTCGTACAAATTGACGCCATTAGTCAAAATTTGAGGGGTGACACCGATTGCATCTATACATATAGGCCTATGTATACTTTATAAATTATAAATATATAAATATAAATCTATATAACATATTATATATATATATATATATATATATATATATATATATATATATATATATATATATATATATATATATATATATATATATATATATATATATACACATATATATATGGGGGTGGTGACATCATTATATGCCGCACCGGGTGAAACCCGACCTAGCGACGCCACTAAGTTATATTCCTAGATTTATGTAGATTTAAAGTTAATTCTACTTGTAGCTTTTCTTATATTTTTAATAACTTGCACTTACTAATGTCGTTAATTTATTTTTACCATTTTAAAGATTTTTAAAAATTTCATATATTTTATAGAAGTAGGCTATTAATTTATTTAAAATTTAAATAACTTTAAACTTTTCCCCGACTCAGAGCTTTTGATCAATGCTTAGAAATACTATTGTGCAAGTAATTATATTGCTTACTCACATTAAATTAATGAAAATTGTAACGGAGATATAGTTTAATGCATGTATTTTCTTCATTTTATTGAAATTAAGTAGCTCAATTTTTCATTTACTTACATTTAAAAAAAATTCTAATTAATTCTAAAAATCATTGTTTTTTTATCATATTGTTCTATAGAAATATCGAATTAATTTTTTAAAAACCTTTCTAATTTTATGTTAAACCTAAGCTACCCGAGAATCAGGCAGTAAACATTACTGGCTTTATTTACATTTAAAACTTTTATCATTTTGCATTCTTATCCAACATTATATTACTAATATTAAAAATTGTATTCCTAAATATTAAAAGTTATTTGTTAAATAATTTAATTTTAATGACTTTTTAAGCTGTATTATTATTTTTTAATTTATATTTTACTATATCCATTTGAAAAATTCAAAGAGGTGAGTATAGGTTTTTTTATACAGAACATATTATGCTTAAGTAGTTATAAAAATAATTTTGATAAGGTAACAATTTCATCTTAATAATGGTTACAGCAGTATTAAATTAAAATTATTTTTCTTGCCGAACATACAAATAAAATCGATTTCAAGCTTTTGTTTCATATTGTAGACAAATCTAAATTTAAATTACTTTTTAAACCTGTTATGTTTTCAGCATTACAAAAAAGTAAATATGATTACTATATTTACTCTTAACTGTTCAGAATATTTTATTAATCACATTACACACATACTTTCAAACCATCAACATCTTTATTAACCCCATTCAACCACACACATCCTCTCAAACTCATTCCATACTCTAAAGTCCTTTCAAAACATACCCTTCTCCTTTCTTTAGCTGAAAATACTTACAAGAACTATCAAACTATTTTCAGCTTCAAACTTTTTTCTAAGAAATGCATCCATACCATATGCTAAACATGCAACAAATACATTGTTCGGTAGTCCATTTGTAATTCATCAATGTCGTCAGTCAACTTGAACACACAAACCACGCCAAACCAATAATTAGTATAGAAATATAAAATCTAATGGAGGACAATTTTCCATGACCCCAGGACAAACAAAATATCTCGGCAAGCCATCGAGATCCATATAACCATAATCAATATCCATCATCTAAGTTGCGTATCAACCAGACAGCATCCAGCATGAATGGGTGACTACGACAACAAAATCAATTACTCTACAAGGGAAACAGGAAAAATACTGGGTCCAACACCCAAATCAGAAAATATATCCTTAATCAATATTATATATAACACACCAATGTCTCACTAAATCTGGTAACTACATATTATCACCATCCCCAAAAAGGGAACCTAACGCTATATATTTCAATAACGCCTTCTCCAAGGCGCTTCCCTAAATGAGAATGGTTAATTGTAATTAACACAAGAAAAGTTAATTATACATTTAAATTTAACTTATAGTCAACACATAAAATTAAGTATATACATAATAATACAAAAACATACTCTATCTCCATGATGGTAACTGGAGAGAGTTAAACCATATAGATGTAATAGTATTAAGTAACAGGTATTGTTTAAAACTAATCATCTTAACTTACATTAGTGAACCAGTAACTAGTTGTTATTACCTCACACTAGAATTCACTAGATCTAGACCGACCTTTATATAGATGGTAGATAGTTGTCCTAATTATTACATGATTCACTACTAAATATCAAATAAAACTAGATTCTAAATTAAATGACAAAACCAAATGTCACAGTCACACAAACAGTGTGAACTATGATTATTAACTAGATCCAGATCAATCATGTTGGGAAAAAATATCTTTAGTAAACATTAATATACCAAATTAACCCTTAAAAAATTGTATTAAATATCTTAAAAATGGAAGAGGTGTACTCAACTTAAAAAAAAACAATCCCAGACATCAGGTCTACATGACAACTCCAGATCCCACACTCCATAGGCCACATCAGATTCAGGCGATGACTTGTAGTACACATGCTGGTATAGTATAAGATAGTCACGTGGTAGGTAGACTGGATTCTACACACACTGGGTTGGTGACACAGCTTGACGGCGACCTGTACTTCGAGAATCAATAAAGTAGATCTGATAGTTGTAGAACGGGTAGTCATCTCGTCCGATAATGGACAGAACAAGCGAAGATGAGGCAATACAGAAAATTCTCGTCTGCACAGTCAGAATTGAACACGATGTCGAAGAAATTTCAATTGCTTCAGACTTTAGCAGACATTCTTGTTGACATGACGAAGGTCAGGGACGGAATTCAAATGACGTCATAAAAACATGTAGGCTAAACAATTCAGCCGATCACGACGATGTGGGTTGTACAAAGATGATGAAATAAACCTTTCTAACGACCAGTTGACGATGTCGGTGGAAACCCGAAAATTAAGCATACTTTAACAAGCATGCCGAAAATCTGCACAAACGATAAAGATTCCTCACGATGTAGAAAATAACGGTAAAGATTCCGCACGAAGGTCAGGGGGGGGTGAGGCGATGAGGTCATATTAAATTAAGCTGAACTAGGTGAATCCAAAATCAAATCCATGCCGGTCTTTGAGCAACTGCTATGCACGAATTAAAGTTGAAATTGGATAACATAACTGTAGTTCTAACCTTGATTTTAATCAATGGGTAATGACAGACCCGATATAGTCGCTGGATAACGCACTGTTCAAACAGAAGTCCGTCTCTGCCAAACTATGGAATCGAGCAGGCAAAATCAAGCGTCGAAAAGTCCTTTCATCACGGTCCGATGTCGGGGTCGGGTACAAAACAAAGTCCCGATCAAAAGAAACAACCGTTGATACCGTAGATTACGACGCACCGCCACAGATGACAGGGGAATCTACCAAGAATTGTGGATCAAAACGTTCTGCGACAGAATATTCCAGGTCAGCAACCGCCATTTCTAGTTACATCTACATATTGAACTGCTTTCTACAAATCCGGCTTATTTTTTTTGCTGCCTTTAATAATAGTTGTATTAGTCGCAAAATCTGAAGTCTGCTTTGATGATTTCTCAAGCGACCATTATAATCCAAAAGCTTTCTTTCTGCTGAAGAAATAACATATATACATATATACATACATATATATATATATATATATATATATATATATATATATATATATATATATATATATATATATATATATATATATGCATGTATGTATATATAATGTACTGGTAAACCAGACGGCACCAGCGAAGTGTTTTTAAAAAGAAAAACACAATGGCAATCCGTCTCTTATTGCGGCACGGTGTGATTTCCACAACTCGAATAACCTATTTAGTTTTCAATTATCAATATCTAGATAGTTCACACAGATAGTTCATACAGTACAAAGTAAGAAAAATTGAAAAATCATGCAAAATATATTCGTAAGTTGAAACACATTGGTGGAATAATAATAATTTAAAAAAACAAAAAGTACATACTGAATTAAGAGTTTTAATAAAAACAATGTAACAATTTAAGTGATGACCAATGACCCTGCATTGAGCTTGATTTTATAAAAAGTAAAAAAATAATAATTTAAGACCCTATTATTCTTGTGCTTGTGGAACGGGTCGCATTAAAACTAAATTGCGATTGTAACATGGGGTGGTCTGTAGAAATGTTGCACAAGGTAATATGTGACATATTGCGAATCAGAAGTGCTATATATTTTGTACATGATCCTTCGTAGCTTTTAATCGTACTTAGAGGCATTAAAATTCCAATTCAGTCTGATGTTTAAACTTACATCGTCAAAGAGTTTTAGGATTTTGGTGTTTATTTTGTTTTATTTTATTAGTGTTAGTGCTTTAGTTAAATTGCATATACTGAATTGTTTTTCAGAGAAAAGTCAATATATTATGCACGTTACATATTTAACATTGGGTAGTGTAAACATAGATGCTATATGGAAGCCATTATAGTATACTCCTAACATATGTAGCTTTCCCGCAAAAATTATATTAGGACTCTAAAAATTAGAGAAAACTAACATAACCCTGCACAATTAGGACATGAGTGAGACAAGGATGTATGCTTTTGTCAACGATATTCTTCATGGTAATTGACTGGATCATGCAGAAGGCTACAAACAATGACATAGGAATGGAGTGGAACGGCATTAAAAGGCTGAATAGTTTGAATAGTTATTTTTTTGTTTGTCTGATTTGGTACTGTAAGGAAACTGCTGTATATGGGGGGCTGTAAAATAGTATGTAGGTAGAGAACAATTTTTGATTGCAGACAGACTATTAATCACACATTTATTTAAAGACGTTAAGTAATTTATTGATTTATTCATAGGTAGATTAACCACATTAGTTTTAAAGTTTTAGAACAATGGCTAAACTTTGACTGAATAGTGACGTTTGATAACTCATTTTTTTGTTTGTTTTTTTGATTTGTTATTGGGGAGAATCTGCATTATGTGTAGAGCTGTAAAATAGGATTTTGGGTGGTAAATATTGTTCTTTCTTAAACACACTTTTAATTACAAACTAATTTAAAGCCGTTAATTAATTTATTGATATATTCATTGGTAGATTAACCACATTAATTATAAAAGTTTAGAACAATGACTTTAGTAATGGTTAAAAGATTTATTTTCTTTTTACAACAATGTTTTCAATTATCTTTTCAAAAAGTATTTAAAAAAAAGGCATATATGTGAATAATACCGAAGCTACACTGCGTCCCATAGAGATACACTTCCATTTGATTATGAAAAGTAACAAGCAAGTAAAAAATTCCTTCAAATGTCAAAGTATTCCTTCACTATGGGCCTTATGAAGCTGCTGGTACTGTAGAATACAGACAGTCTAGGTTACAAGGTCTTTTAACTCGTGCTGGCCACTCAGTAGAGCTCAGACCTTTTAAAGACTGAAATGTTGTAGAGTTATGGGTCAATGGTGAAAATGTGTTTTCTTGCGATATTCGAAAACTGGACTATGGTGGAGATGGGGACCTGGATCTTTTGTGTCATGAAGCATGTCGAGCGGTAGGGAAAGCATTTTAATTTTAGACAGAAGTTCATGGATTTTATATTTTGTTACTCTATTACTATTTGTAACCATTTTGTATTTATTATTGTTATTTCATTAAGTTTCATTTACATTGCAAACATTAGAACATCTAAGTTTCTAAAATGTTTAGAATAGTGCATTCAAAATATGGCTGACTACTTATTTCATAGCAATACTTGAATTAATTACAAAAGATACCCACTACCTGTACATTTAACTAGGATAAACATAATATAGATAAATTTCAAATTATGTAATAGTCTGTTAATGGTGAATATTTGAACATTTGGAAATATTGTAAGGTGATCAGTTTAGCAGTCAGTTTAAAAGCATCCTTAAAACATTTTATTGTAATATCAAATATTTTTTTTGGTCTATTAATTGAAGATTTGTTTTAATTAATAACTAAAATTGTATTTATTAATTAAACTTGTTTTTGTATTATATTTGAACAAGTTCTTGAAATAAAGTATGTTAAATTGGTAAAAAAAAAAGGCATATATGTGAATGATAATGTTGACTATCAGGACCTCGTGGGGCACAGGGTAGGTGAAGTAGAGTTCACCTGTTTCTATTATTTTCAGCATATGAAGGGATAGTGTGGTCAGAGCCATGCTCGGCCGGAATCGTTTTTTTTTTTTAAATACAAACATATCTGAGACTTGGCGGGGCACTGGTCAGGTGAAGTAGAGTTTAGAAGTGTTTTTAAAATATAAAAAACGTCTTTTTGAATGTGGGGTCTGGTTATTTTGGGATGATAAAGGCTGACAGACGTGATGCCATTTATGGATGACCCCCCGAAACCCACAGTTATCTAACTAGATAACGGGTAGTCTATTTTATTTTAAAAGTCTGTATAAAAGATGGATGGAAGATAGATGCTTCAAAACGTGTAACAATGTGTTTAATTAAACTAAAAAAATATATATTACACTTTTCCACTTACAATTTTTGTTGATCTTAAATATCGGACTGAGCTTTTTTTTTTGGAGTGACTTTCTGTTGATAAAGAAACGATGGTAACACATTTATAATGCAAGTAAACACACTTATTCATACATTGAAATGAAAATTTAAACATAATTTTTCGTACTTAGTATTAAAGCAGAAATTAAATGTGATCATAGAAAAGGAAAATGTTTTTTTATAGAGAGATGATGTATCTAACTATATTTAACACAATTAAAATTGTTATTAAAAATTTAGAGCTAGCTTCTATAAATTATTTTTTAAATAATTGGTCGATTTGAAAGTGCTAAAACACAAGTTCCCAAATTTTTTCAAGTGGCGACCCCTTTTAAGAAACAGTAAATGAGTTTTTGTTAACGCCAACCTCATGTCATTCTTAATATTTCTTTTTTGTTTTTGTTTGGAGAAGTGTTGAAAATATATTTTCGCAAAAATATGTAGGCACAACAGGAACTAAAACTAGAACATGTTTGGATATGACTGGTGCATACCACACCGGGAATTGTGTGAGCAGGTTTTCATTAAACACGGTAAGTGATAAATACTCCGAGATTATCATGAAAAGAGATAATATTCGTTTCTTTTTACTGAAGCTTCAGGTTAAGCTTATGTTGAGGTTCGAATATATCTGTTTTGTATGATACTCTCTCCAACCACTATTTGTTGTTAAAGTATATGAAAAGGTGTTGTTTCCTTTGCACTCTCAAGAACAACTTGATTTTGTCTTTCAATAAAAATGCGATTCACAACATATCCTTTTGACAGCCAGCTTACTGTAGTGTAGAAAAAGCAGAACCTTGTGATCAGAATTCGTGTCTTTACACAGTTCTTTAAACAGAGAGGTTTTTAGGGCTGCAGATTTAATATAATTTACGACTTTTATTATCAGATTAAGTGCTTCTAGCAAAGGAGTCGGAAGCGTCTTGCTGGCGAGGACATACTTGTGAACCATCCAGTGGATTCCCCTTGATCGGGGAGTTAAATCTTTTACTATTTTCTGAAAGCCCGATTTTGACCCAAACATAAATGGCACACAATCCGTACAAAACCCACAGCCGTTTTCCCATTTTAATCCTCCAGTTTCAAAAAACCGTATTTATTGTCTCCATGATATCTTCACTTATTGTAGTAGTTTCAAGTTAACAACAAAACAGAAATTCTTCTTCGATATCATCGGAATAAATATATTTCACAAAGTCAAGCTACTGCAAACACGAACTCACGTCTGTTGACTCATTAACTTGAAAAACAAACGATGGTGAAGGCTTGATTTCATTCAGAATTTGTTCTTTAACACCTACGGACAATTCGGCTATACGCCGCTGAATAGTAATATTAGACAGAGGTATTTGTTGCATCTTCAACATGCAGGATTTGATGAGATTTTCTCAAATGCGACTACATATTAAGATGCTTTCACTAATGCTATGTTTCTTTGGTAAAAATAATTTCCTGTTCGATCAGGTCTCCCACGTTTGCAACTAGCTTCATGCCGACGCAAGAACTCCATATCTTTTTGTTGTGTTCCGATTGACTCGTCTCAAAAGGACTAAGAACAATCTAAGAACTTCAATACTATGTTAATGTTTTTAAAACGTCAGCCGGGAAAAAAATGCTCGCCGGAATCACGAGATTTATTATGAAATAGCGAAATCAGAATAAATAATAAAAAATTAGAAATGTATATAGAAGTATTTACAGGAAAGGCTCTCTATTTGGTCGTCAATTTGAAATTTAAATGTCAAGACGCCGTTAAAAACTTTAAAAGAAAATAATTATGTAGTGGAATTTTGTTTAGTCTACCAATTGGCGACCCCCAGAGAGCCCTTCGTGACCTTTTTGATGGTTGCGGCCCACAGTTTTGGAACCCATGTGCTAAAAGTTGACCGTTTAAATGTTCGATGAAAAGAATATAATAGGAAAGTAAAATATTAAAATGATTTTTATAATAATCTAAAAATGAACATTTCTACATTATATTTGAAAATAGTTGGTTTACACAGTAAAATCGATTACATCTATAATAAACAGAGTAAAAACATTTTGAGGGCATTTTGTTTTACTTGATGCTCATATTTTACGACAACTATTTAATATTCAGGTTTAGAAATTATAGGTCTACTCACTCGTTATAACTTTGTATCCTCATATGCTACAATGATTGACGGATTCCATCTTTGAGTGATATAGAATTTTTTTTTGTTTGCAGTACCTGTAGGGTTCTGTTGATAAAAACCGACATATTTATTTGAAAATTCGGCTATATCTTTTATCTTTGGTATATAATCAAACTTCTAAGCTATAGTGTCTTTATTATATTTGTCCAATGTATTTGTGAAATTTCAACTTCGTATTCAGTTATAAACAAGTGTCTGCATTTGTCGTCGTTTCTAAGCCATAAAACAAAACGTACATTACAATTTAGCTCAGGACTTTAGTGATATGGAAAAAGTTAACTGGCAGAGTAGCGTTTGTGGGAAATAGTTTTATGCTTACGTTACAGATAAAGTCCACTGCAGCCAATCTCTAAAACCTTTTTTTAAAACGATGGCTTTTTAAATCTGCCTTTGCTAATCACTACCATATGATTGAACTTATTACTAAAACCAATCAACTACCGTATGATTGAACGCATTACTAAAACCAATCAACTACCATATGATTGAACGTATTACTTAAACCATCTATCGGCTTGATCACATTTCTAAACCGAAAAGTCCCGAGTTAGAAGCCAATCTAGTAGTACCTTGTAGTTTGTTCATGGATGGACACATAAATCCACAAAGAAGAGTCAGCGCATTACATTTTGATACGTAGTTCTTAATTATTGTGTTCGGGGAAATTAAAAACTAATTAGTAGGAGAATTTAACAAAAATTGCATAAAAAGCTTTTTAATAGCAAGCTTTTATGTAATAATTAGCTATCGGTACCCATTAAACGTGATTTATAGGCCCATATATATTTTTTAATGTTGTACTTGTTTTAGAAAAAAATATTTTATAAAGAAGTTATTGGTCAAAATGCAATGTGTTTTAGTACACGTTGAACGATATTAGTCATACAAAAAAGAAGTAACTAAATAGCTAAAAATATTTGACGCAGTTAACATAACATAGGCTACCAATATCTATTAGAAAAATCAAATACTTTATTGTCAACACAACACCATATTAAATGCACACACAGATTAAAAGACCACGGCTGTTCAATGGTCAATATGTTTTTTTAAAGAAATTTGTTTTAGTTTAACCGATAACATTGTATACTTTTTATAGCGTACATCTTGATAGATTTAGAGAATCTAGATCTAAATCAAATTTGAATAAATAGTACATCTCTTCATATTCTAAAATTGAAGATAACGCCATCAATGTTGTGTTTTTTTACATAGTTTAACTTGTAGCATGTGACGTCATTGTTTATTGCGTTCTTATCACAACCATAAACACTTTTACGGTTGCATAACTAAAAATGTGTTTTTACATTCAAATATGCCTTTATTTTTATTCTTTAAATAAAACGCAGTTTATAGATTTAAACATCCACAATATTATTTTCAACAAAAGTCCGTATCTTTAAGTTCTCCATATATCGCTGAAGATACTGATCTCTTAGGCTATGGATATGTGGAGAGATAGAGAGAGAGAGAAAGAGAGAGAGAGAGAAGTGCGCACATGGGCTTTTATATAATAGGATGCACTAAAAAAGGAGAAAATAAATGATTTTATGTAAAAATATAATAATGAACTGCTTTAAATAACTAACATAAAAGTGTGGGTCACTATAATAGTATGTATTGAATACCTTTACTAGAATTTAAATATAGGTTATAGAAAAGCGAGAGGTAGCATAGCGTAGGTCAGCTACACATTAGTCAAGCAGAACCAATATGAACAAATGACCATTTGCGTGAGACGGTCAGCTGACCACTGAACCTTCAGTGGGGAGTTGAGAGATAGATAGCGTTAGCAGCTGGTTGTTGGAGCGTGTAGGGAGAACTCAAGTGCCATGCAGTAGTTGGATAGGAATAACGAAGCTTAACAGTCATTTGTAGAAATTAAATGCAGCCAGTGTTTCTTCTAGACTCTTTTCTCCGGGGGGGGGGGGGGGGAGGGCATTTGATATTTTCGGGGGGGGGCGGCGGTCAACGTTTTCCTGGGGGGGGGGGGCGGACACTTGTAAAAGAATATGTTTTCTATATAAATTCCATGTCGGTGGGGGGCGGTAGACTTTCTTGGGGGGGGGGGGGGAAGAGGGGGGCTCTGCCTGTAAAGTTACTCTGGTTATAGCAGCTAGAAATCGAGTATTGTAAGGAGACAGCTGAAACTGTAAAATAAATTGAATAGAGTACGAGTAGTATATTGATTGTTGTATTATACATTTCAAATTGGACTTGCGGTTTGGTTTAACACTTTGTGTCAGGCTACGGAAGGACACATCTCCGAACTAGAATATATTATATGTTTATTACTGAACGTATATACATTTTAAACCACTTAACCTCTCCCACCACACAATCTTTGTCCCTTCTTTTAACTGACTATCTCCAACATTATCACCAACCTCCCCGTTTTTAGTACCAGTATCGTCAATCAATATGCCATCTTCTATACTTCCACAAATTTCTGTAGCTTTCACGTCCACTTCTTTAGCATCAACTCTCTCTTCACCATTGTTGGTTGTCTTTTCTTCATTTTTCTTATCAGCATCGTCATTAACCTCAGGGTCTTCCTTCGTGCTATCAGCAAGCTTTTGGAAAATATTTTTAAAAAGTCAACATAAGATTTCTATTATAATGAAAATATGATAAAATCTTTAAATAAACAAGCATAAATCAGACAGTGTCACCAAAGGATGATAAATAATTAAAAAAAAACAATATAAAAAATCCCACGGTAGCTTTTGTTTTCTTTAAACGACGACTTCTCTTCAACATATTGCAAGGTAATTTAAAACTATGTAGAAAAATAATATAAAATATAATGAGTTAACACATACTGGATCAACTGCGTTTTTAGTACCAGTATCGTCAATCAATATGCCATCTTCTATATTTCCACAAATTTCTGTAGCTTTCACGTCCACTTCTTTAGCATCAACTCTCTCTTCACCATTGTTGGTTGTCTTTTCTTCATTTTTCTTATCAGCATCGTCATTAACCTCAGGGTCTTCCTTCGTGCTATCAGCAAGCTTTTGGAAAATATTTTTAAAAAGTCAACATAAGATTTCTATTATAATGAAAATATGATAACATCTTTAAATAAACAAACATAAATCAGACAGTGTCACCAAAGGATGATAAATAATAAAAAAAAAACAATATAAAAAATCCCACGGTAGCTTTTGTTTTCTTTAAACGACATATTGCACGGTAATTTAAAACTATGTAGAAAAATAATATAAAGAGTTAACACATACTGGAGCAACTGCGTTCTTTGCCAAGCATAGTAAGACATTCTGCATTGCTGTGCAAGCTATGAGCAAGACAAGAGCCGCGACGAAAGCGATGTACCACGTAGTCTAAATAAGAACATTTACATATTGAAAAAAATAGTGAGACTAAATCGTAACAGATATCATAACATATATTAAATTTTTTTAATTAGGTTTAAGAGAAGTCAAACCAAAACGATAAAACAAATGCCTTTAACTATATCAATAGCCGTATAAGCCTATACCCTTATTAATTATAGTAGATTATTTACTGTAATATTCTGCAATCTTGTGAGTATTTAGATTATTTTACACACTCTACACAAAAGAAGAATTACAGACCGCTATCTCTGTAAATTCCTTGCAGAGAATTTCACTATTATTTACACAAGTATTCATTGAGTGATTTGCATGATTGAAACCATCCTGCATCTGCAAAGTAAAACAAAGTCGTACATAGTTTTCTGAGGATGATGTTTTGTATCTCAAATATTTCTAAATGATGATGACTATATAATATACAAATTTAACGCACAAATGTTTTATATCTTGTATTAGCAGTTTTTATTCATTGTTGAAATTTAAAAACATATTTTACTCCCAAACACAACATTATTTTAATTTTCGTATATAAAAATACATGAAACAACGTATTAAATGACTGCTAAGCAAAAATGATGCTATACTTGTATAAATAAATTTCCCAATACAGATTATATTTTTGGTTGTTGTATACAGTATCCAATACATTTAAAAACTGACCTTTTTATGAAATTCACTAATTATAACATTTTGTTGCCGCGTAACTATCTGCTGTAGTTCTTTGAACAACTAAAAGACATTAAAAGAAAATCAATATTTTGACAATATTTACTTTAAAAGTATTTTTATGTGTTTATTAGCATAAGTTTGGAAAATCAACATGTAACCGTTACCAGGGGCGTAGCGAGGGGGGGCGGGGGGTGCGGACCGCACCGTGTGACACCATGTAGGGGGGTGACACCAAGGCAAAAAACAGCAAAATATATAGAGAAAAACTCGAGGGGGGGGGGTGCAAATCGAAAGTTTAAGGGGGGGGGGGGGTGCAAATCGAAAACTTGAGGGGGGGGGGGGGAGGTGCAAATCGAAAACTTGAGGGGGGGGGGGTGCAAATCGAAAATTTGAAAGTTTGTCCCTGGGAAGGGTCTCTATGCCTCTGGGGGGGGGGGGGGTGACACCATTAAGTGCCGCACCGGGTGACACCCGACCTCGCTACGCCACTGACCGTTACAGAATTTGCATTATGTTAACTGAGAATGTTAAACATTTTCTCTAGCCAGAGATTTCTATAGCTTCAAATGATGTATGTTTGGTAGAGATTTTACCTCAGTTACTATTTTATTTATTTTATGTGGCGGATTCAAATACCGTATTCGTTACTAAGACCACTCAACGTATTCAGTCCATTATGCCATTGACAAATTTTACACAGTTTAAGTAGCATCTAATTCCCCTGACAAATTTTAAACTAGTAAATGTTATGTAAAACTAAGCACAATAAAAATTAATTACGTTCTTAGCACACAATAACTTAAGTCAGGGTATTGTCAGCATTTAAGTCACATTTACTAGTTAAATCAGTTGTTCGAATATTCAATTAATAAAACGTAAAAGCTGATCAAGATGAACAGTTTGTTACCAAACATGCCACGAGGGCTTTAGTAAACATGAATATAAATAAAATAAAGACATAACACACTTACTGTGAACAAAACATCACTTATATTAGATGTAGCAATCATCACGGCCAAGTTGGACTTGTCTGCGACAAGCTAAAATGTGTTTTCAAATATCAGTTTTAATAAGATCTGTCATTTAATAAATACTTTATTTTCATATTTATATCGCCTATTTTAACAGCAGTTCGTTAAATGATGTTCCTTTTTTAAATGGGTCCTGTCATTTTTACTTTCTCGTATATACAAAGTATAGAGAAAGTCTTGTAATCGTGCAAAAAAAAAAAAAAAAAAAAAAAAAAAAAAAAAAAAAAAACGAAAAAAACGAGATTTTTGCAAATCTCGACGTTTAAGGCTTCCTGAGTCGGAAAAACATAGTTTTGCAATCTTGTCCGTATGTCTTTCTGTGTGTGTATGTGCGTCTGTGTGTCTGTGTGTAAACACGATAACTTGAGTACCGTTACAGCTAGGTTAATGAAATTTCATATATAAGTATTATATCAAAATCGTAGACCCGTATTAACTTTTGAACGATTTCCGATAACCGGAAGTGGTACTTTTTCTACTTTGAAGTTTTCAAAAGCCTATAACTTGAGTATTATTTCAGATAGATAAATGAAATTTCACATGTAAGGAAAAGTTCTAATTCTCTGCCTTCTTTCAAATTTTGAGTAATTTCCGTTGACCAGAAGTAGTAATTTATGCTATTTCCGATTTCTCAAAAAACGCATGTGAATTTATAAAGTACTAATAATATCCCGTATTATTATGCACATTTTATTTGTTGTTCATTTGGTGTGCAATTCTTTTTTTTACGAGATTCTATTCTATTATAAAAAGTTTAAGTAATTAAAAATGGATTAAAAATATTGTCTAAGTCCCGAGTTGCCATCCCCCGTAGAATATTCGAGAAAGTTTAGGGGAGTTCACTACCGGTTTATTATATTTTAATCTGTACAAAATTGGACAAATGTACTATGAAATGTGACAAGTTAATCTTCAGATACTATTTCTAAAAGCACTCAGCCCAAAAAAGGTTGTTTGTAGCATTTAGAAGTGCTATTGTTTATTTTGCTCCATCGATTCTAAATTTTTACCAAGGAAGTTTTGAATATTATTATTGTAATTTAAAGTATTCGTGACTGCCGTTGTTTTACAAATATAATACACTAAATTACATTTAGATGCGTATTATGAACCTTTTGTATTTATTTTTTACCTTATTGCCGCGTCAATATTGTGATGTGTTGATTTTCGTTTATTTGTGTTTTTGTCATCATTTCTACAGTATATTAAAAATAGTTATAATTATTGTGAGTAATTAGATAAAAATAAATTACCTTATTAACTTTTATAGTAGTCTGATTGACCTCCGCCACCACGGTTTTCAAAATACTCTTTGATACAAAGATATAGTATGACTTTAAAATGCAAATTGGTCATATTTTTACAACAGCATATTTTATTGTAATATATCATGCAGTTGTTTAAAAACAAAAGAAATATATTCAAATAAATATAGTAAAAATGTGTGATCTTTTCTGTTTTTCATTTATTTTGTTTAAATAATAGACATAGATGTAATATATCCTTACAGCTGATAGGTTCAAATTACGCATATCCTCACGCAGTAGCATGTTCAGCTTTTCAGTATAGTGTGAAACATTAGGCTGAGGAAAATAAAATGACTTAGTTTGTGATACTTTTATAATGCAGAGGTATGCAGCAATAATAGTGTATACGTAATATGACTAGAAGGAAGTTATTCATTTTGAAACACTTCTATTTGATAAGTGACACTACATACATCTATATTGTGTGTTGGATGTTTTTCGACAAAGTAACTAAGCTCATCCAAACAATGTTTGGACGTGTATCTTCGTGACGACGCAATAGACAGATTTTTGTTAATTGAATCCACTACATTCTGCACAACATCAAGCTTTGGGATTTTGTAGATTATTTGAAGCAACCTGTGCGAAAAAAAAATTAACATTGAAAATTTTAATTTACCTATCTTTCATTTCCATGCTTCAACATGTGCATAGTGTTTTTTTTCCAATTATCAAACTTAAAAAATCAAAAGTATAATAATTGTTTTACTTCATAAATAAATGCAAATCTAAAAATTTATTTAAATATTTAAAACTTTACGACGTAACATTAATGAACCACCTAGAATAAAAAGGGAGCCAAGGGAACTGTAATATAAAAGTGGTTACAATTGACAAGGCCTAACGTAACATCCTTCTTTTCTTTTTTTGAAATAGGGGAATATTAGATTGTAATTATGAGAGATATATATGGATTGGATATTAACATAAAGTGTTCGCATAGGAAGTTCAGAGAAGGTTTAGGACTATTGTTGTCATGGTTGATTGTGTTTAGTAGACTCAGCTACATGTTCATTATTAAATGATAGTGTTGGTTGTAGTATCTCATGAATGGTATAGGATAAAGCCGCAGGAGTTTAGGGTATTGGGTCAACAGAATGGTGGATTTGTGTATTGCCATCGTTTCTTTGCTGGGCTATCTTCAATTACACGATGAGAGAAACAACCAACATCAAATGGCCTCGAGTTCAGTACAGTGTAACAATTTTACTGCTGCCAACATGTTACATTATGTCGTTTATCATGAAGAACTTTATTAACAATTAATAAGTACCGTCTAGAGTTGAGCACCCAAGAATCAAAGAGAAGTACACTAATAGGAAGTCAAGGGGATGCTACTCTAATATAAAGGCGGTTATCATTGACAAGATTTAACGTAACAGAAATTATTAGTGTTTCGTATGAATGTTTCACCTTGGTATGAAAATCAGGTTACTTACTCAGCTTGTTTGATTAAATCCAATGTTATTTTTTCTGTAGTCACTGATTCTAAGGGTGTCATTATAAAATCAGGTTGATTATAATCGTACTGGAAAGAAATATTTGTTTATTAAAAATATAGCTAAACTTTATTTCGAGACACTTAAAGCTTTAAAATGAAATTTAGAATTGAATTTTAAATTTTTGTTTAAAATAAATACAATTTTTACAGATCAGTTACAAAGTCCTCTATTTGCATACAACAGACCAATACTAATAGGCCAATTAGCTAGGAAACATAAAATACCTTTCAGTTTATGGAGTTTTTACACAAATTTAAATCAAGATAAATTGTACCATAACAAACATACTAATACATCTCCACACAATAGCAACATCGTTTATTGTTTGCGTTTTCTAATAAATGAAGTTGTTACGTGTAACTTCAAAAGCTATACTTGAGAAACCCTGTTGTTATATTACTGCACTTAAGTCTAATATGAGTATAAAATAAAGGTGGACAAGACGTGATAAAGATTTTGTTAAAGGTTAGGTCTAGAGGACAGTGGATGTTAGGTCTAGGGGACAGTGGATGTTAGGTCTAGGGGACAGTGGATGTTAGGTCTAGGGGACAGTGGATGTTAGGTCTAGGGGACAGTGGATGTTAGGTCTGGGGGACAGTGGATGTTAGGTCTAGGGGACAGTGGATGTTAGGTCTGGGGGACAGTGGATGTTAGGTCTAGGGGACAGTGGATGTTAGGTCTAGGGGACAGTGGATGTTAGGTCTAGGGGACAGTGGATGTTAGGTCTAGGGGACAGTGGATGTTATGTCTAGGGGACAGTGGATGTTAGGTCTAGGGGACAGTGGATGTTAGGTCTAGGGGACAGTGGATGTCAGGTCTAGGGGACAGTGGATGTTATGTCTAGGTGACAGTGGATGTTAGGTCTAGGGGACAGTGGATGTTAGGTCTAGGTGACAGTGGATGTTAGGTCTAGGGGACAGTGGATGTTATGTCTAGGGGACAGTGGATGTTAGGTCTAGGGGACAGTGGATGTCAGGTCTAGGGGACAGTGGATGTTATGTCTAGGGGACAGTGGATGTTAGGTCTGGGGGACAGTGGATGTTAGGTCTAGGGGACAGTGGATGTTAGGTCTAGGGGACAGTGGATGTTAGGTCTAGGGGACAGTGGATGTTAGGTCTAGGGGACAGTGGATGTTATGTCTAGGGGACAGTGGATGTTAGGTCTAGGGGACAGTGGATGTTAGGTCTAGGGGACAGTGGATGTCAGGTCTAGGGGACAGTGGATGTTATGTCTAGGTGACAGTGGATGTTAGGTCTAGGGGACAGTGGATGTTAGGTCTAGGTGACAGTGGATGTTAGGTCTAGGGGACAGTGGATGTTATGTCTAGGGGACAGTGGATGTTAGGTCTAGGGGACAGTGGATGTCAGGTCTAGGGGACAGTGGATGTTATGTCTAGGGGACAGTGGATGTTAGGTCTAGGGGACAGTGGATGTCAGGTCTAGGGGACAGTGGATATTAGGGCTCAGAATATCTCAGAGATAATGATAAGAGTTACACAGAGGACGAAAGGTACAAGCAAAACGAGGCTGTATATCTCCAGGAGCACAGAAGACAGAGTCCAGCTTAACACGACCGACGAAGAAGCACTAGACGACGACATATAAAATGTTTCAACTGCTGGGGAGACGGCGAACAAAGGTACTAACGGTAATGGGCATTTATTTATGGGTATAAAAAGAGGAAGGATTGTTTGTAAATATTTTATTAGAAGGATCCTATGCAAGTAGGCCTAGAAGTCAGGTGTGTGTAACCCCGGAAGAATAAAGTGCAAAAAATTATGAGTAGTTGATAGCTTGTAACTAATAACAATTAAAGCGTATGTATGTGACATGCAATGATGTTTGTTCAATATCTAAAATGGTTAAAAAAATGTTATTCTGATTTTAATGTTGCTGAATCATCATTTAAAATATAGAATAATTTAAAATCAGCATCATACTTACAACTAAAGGATTGAAACTTGATTTTATCACCGAAATGCAGGAGAGTGAGGCCATTTTTGAAAAATTTAGGCACACGGCTATTGTCAATAGGAATAATCCCACAATCCATATACAATTTGAAATGCTAAAACATAAATTTGACATATAAAAAATGGCTTTTATTTTTTTAGCTGAATAAAATAAAGTATCATTTCAAACCTAACGTTACCTAGTCAGTTTCAAATTACCTAGGCATATAAGAGATAGCGTGGTCATAACTATGCCCAGCCGCAATAAAATAATTTATTTTACTAATTTATGTCTGGTACTCGTTAGAGCTGACTGGACTCAGGGAAGTTGTGCAAACCCAAGTACAGACCGAGATCCGAACTCGGGAGTTTATTGTTAACAGTCGAACTCTCTACCTTTCGACCACTCAGTCTCATTCTCAGCCGACATTGTCTTTTATTCCTAATGCATGCACATTAGTTTTATAAAAATATAAAAATCTTAAACATTTAAATAATACCGATTGTATATTATAGTAGTGTATTATCTATCATTCATCAAGGTGAAGTGTACATACTGTTTCAATAACCTGGCAGGGCATTTTGGTACTTTCTCAAAACAGTTCTTTGCCTTTAAAATTATGCTGGTGCATAGGACTATTGCAAAAGCCAATAGACTACTAGTAAGCCAAAGGCAAGTGGTCCATCTGAAAACAGAAATAATTATAGAAATACCCGTATTTTCCTAATAAGCACTACTAGCATCAACGGCTAGACGTTGTTTCATTCATTAATAACCTTATCTAAATTTAAACGGTAACTCAAACATGTATGTTTTGTTGAATTTTTTTAAAATAAAATAAAATTTGGAGAGCAATGCATAAAGAAACGCCCAAAACAGAAGCACGTAATTTTCACGTAAATCTTTGACACATTTCGTTACGCAAATTGATAGAATTTGAAAAAGCTTCAGATTATAACAAAACCACTCGTTTTCGGAAAAAAAAACACGGAGGCGAAGAGTTAGTAGAGTATGCTTTATGGGAATTATATATAATTAAAGTAAACACTTTTTAAGAAATCGAGAACATTGATAAGAACCCCTTCCCATTACCGGAAATCACTCAAAAAATCGATAGAAAACTACTTTTAAGTGCAAATACTTATGTATGGAATTTCCTCCATCTAACTAAAAAGGTACTAAAGTTAGGAGTCATCCATAAATGACGTCACACTCGTAGGGGGAGGGGGGGTCCGTAATTTTGTGACGATGTGTGATGAGGGGGAGGGGGGTTCAGATGTTGCGACGTCACATTTTTGCATTATAAAAAAGCAATGTTAGAAAACGAATTCTAGACGTTATTTTGCGTTTTAGATAACTGTTTTAATAAATTGTAATAGTTTAGACAAGATTTTGGAAAAATATCGATGTTTAAAAAAAAATTCAGCTGCAATTTTGAGGGGGGTGGTTGTAGGTTGAGGTGTGACGTCATTTTAGGGGGGGGGGGTCTGGCTTTTTGTGACGAAGTGTGACGGAGGGGAGAGGGAGGTAAAAATCGTCCAAAAAAGCGTGACGTCATTTATGGATGACCCCTTATAGGTGTTAAAGAAACCGGAAATAGATTAAAGTTCCACTTCCAATTATCTGAGGTTACTCAAACATTAAAATTCCCAGTAAATATAAGATATTTATACTTGTACCTAAAATCACAAACTTAAAACCTAACATAAACTTAAACTGAAACAAAAAAAAAAACGTAAACGTAAATTTAAATATAAACATAATCCTTCTCCACAACCTCAACCATGAACATAAACATAAACATAAATCGCCTTCCCTCTCCGCAATTCTTTGCCTAAAATAACAACCACATAATTACAAAAATAAACCCTAAACCTCACTAAAGCTCACAACATAAACACAAACACACAGAAACATATTAATAGATTGGGGGTGATGTCCTACTGCTACTATTTGGGCGGGCATATGTATTGGGGGTGGGTGTAATTGACCTTCGGAGTTAATGTATGGATCTGGTAGGGGTGAATAACCGGGTGTATTTAACAGGTTCTTATTGTCATTTTCCCCACACATTCTTAGTTATCCGTCCGTTTCCGCTCGTCACACATCGTCACTAAATATAATTATAATACCAATTTAACATGAGCTCTAACAGACCCCTAACTTCCAATTAAATGCGTATTTACGTTATAACACTTAACTAATGTATTGACCTACAGTACCACTTCATCGAACCGGAAATTCCAACCTACCGTTAGCTATTACTCAAATTCACTGGAATAATAAAAATGTATTGCAAATACATTAATCAAAAATATTGCCACAAATTACATTCCTAATTATTGTAACTCAATTATCTTAAAGGAGCCGTATGATAAACCAACACCACTTTTAAACATAATTTGAAATTTAATAAGAATTAAATGCTATTAATCTAAACTTAGTATCGAAACAGCAACCCAATTGAATCTATCTCATCAAATCTTTTAAAATTCTATTGCTATTGACCAAAAGTAGAGATAAAATAATTAACATTTAGTAAACAATGCAGCTGAGTTGAGCTTTTAAATGGAAATAAAAGTAAAACCTGATTGATAATTATAGCAGGATTTTTATTTTTTATTTTACATCTAGGATGATCGAATTTCATTTATAAGTATTATATCAAATTTGTAGCTCTGTATCAACTTTTCAGCGATTTCCGATAACCGGAAGTAGTACTTGTTCTACTTTTGGTTTTTTTAAAAGCCTGTCGGCGTGGTCGAGTCGGTAAAGCTCATGGTTGCTAAACCGAAAAGTCTCGAGTTCGAACCCTCGGGCAGATGAGGCTCGTTAGCTTGGGACAGCCGCTCTTCAAGGATAGACAACTCCAAAATCAAACAACTGCTGCCTTGTAGTTTGTTCTTGGTTAGACAAAGGCTATGGAAGCAAATCCAAAAAGAAAAGCAGGCGGAAATCGGAGTCAATGGCCTCAATGGCGCATAACCAGTTGACACGTAATCCTTAATTGTGATGGAGGTGTGGTCGAGTCGGCAAAAGCTCATGGTTGATAAATTCGAAAAAAGTCTCGAATGCAAACCCTCTGGCAGATAAGGCTCGATCTTCTCCAACACTTAAAATTAAGAACGAAGAAGAAGAAGAAAAAAAAAGCCTGTAACTTGAGTATTGCTTCATATAGGTAAAGGAAATTTCATATTTAAGTAAAAGATCTAATTTTCTGCCTTCTGTCCAATTTGGAGTAATTTCTGTCGACCGGATGACTTTACGCTATTTCCGATTTCTCAAAAACGCGCATGAATTTATAAAGTACTAATATTCCGCACTATTATACACATATTCTTTGTCGCTCACTTAGTGCGCAATTATTATTTTTTTCTATGAGATTCTATTCTACTTTATTTTAATTTAATTTTAATTTTAAAAATTGATTACAAATCATATCTATATCCCTAGTTGCCATCCCCCATAGTGTTATACTAGACTACCCGTTATCTAGTTAGATAACTGAGGGTTTCGGGGGGTCATCCATAAATGACATCACGTCTGTCACTTATCATCACAAAATAACCAGACCCCACATTTAAAACGACGTAAACTGAAAAAAAAATAACATTGACATGATGTGTCTAAAACCCGTGCCACCCGCATGGAAGCCAAATACACTATCATCTTAGCTATCTATGCTCGTGACGTCATGACACATTATGTACTCCATATAAATAGTTTGACTCTGTTTAAGAAACTTGATTGTCGCGAATAGGCCCTAGATCTAAAGATCTAGTATCTTTCAAATTAAATTTTATCTTAAATTAGCCAATTCCATAGCTAAACAAACAAAGATTTGTATAAAATAATGAAGGTCTCAAATAGTTTTGTATAGAAACTCATTATAATCTAGATCTAGATAGAGTTATCTAGATTCTATGACTTGTTTCGTTAAGCCGAGTTTTTGCCGTAACTCTAACTTTAGAACCTAGAATCTATATCTAGCTAGATCTAGATAGATAAATCAATCGTATTCTTGAATTAGATGATCCGTGAACCTAAAAAGCAAATATTTATATCAAATATTTAAGGACTAAAATAGTTTAATAAAGAAACTCAATAATGTATTCTGATTTTAAAAGGCTTTTTAATTTTAAATAATTAATTTTGGTTGACCTAGATTCTAGATCTATTAATTACTACCTTCGTCAGCTGATATATTTAGATTCTAGATCTAGATGTCTAGAGAAATTTATTGTATACTAAAATAAAAAGAACTGTTGAAAATTATTAGTGTCAGATCCAGTGGCGGAATTGGAAAATAAACCGGGAGTGATCTCCCCTAAACTTTCTCGAATATTCTTATATAAAACAACAGGGGATGGGAACTCGGGCTATTGACATGATTTTTAATCCATTTTAAATACTTAAAGTTTTAAAAATAGAATAAAATCTCGTAGACAAAAGAATTGAACACCAAGTGAACGTCAAATTAAAAAAGTGCATAATAGTGCGCAATATTATTAGTACTTTAAAAGTTTACATTAGTTTTTTTAGAAATCGGAAGTAGCGTAAATTACTACTTCCGGTCAACGGAAATTACTCAAAATTTAACAGAAGGTAGAGAATTAGATCTTATACTTACATGTGAAATTTCATTTATCTATCTGAAATAGTACTCAAGTTATAGGCTTTTGAAAAATTCAAAGTAGAAAACGTACCACTTCCGGTTATCGAAAATCGCTCAAAAGTTGACACGAATCTACGATTTTGATAAAATACTTATATATAAAATTTCATCAACGTAACTGTAATGGTACTCAAGTTATCTTGTTTACACACGGACACACACACACACGCACACAGACAGACAGACAGACACACAGACAGAATTGCAAAGCCCAGTTATTCAGACTGGATTACGCATAAAACATCTTAATTCTGATAAATCTGGATTGATAATTTTTGCCCGATTAAAATAAGTCCTCTATACTTCGGATGTGATGAAGGACTGAGGTGTAATACGGTGAAAATTGTTAAAATTTCAAGTGATTTTTGTGCACGATTACAATACTTTCTCTATACTTCGTATATACGAGAAAGTAAAAAGGCCACCCCGCAAAAAAATTTGTTGGGCCCCATATATATATATATATATATATATATATATATATATATATATATATATATATATATATATATATATATATATATAGGGCCTATATGTATATATATATATATATATATATATATATATATATGGCCTATATATATATAGGGCATATATATATATATATATAGGGCCTATATATATATATAGGGCCTATATATATATATATATATATAGGGCCTATATATATATATATATATATATATAATAGGACCCTATATACGAAATTACGAAATACGTACATAAAATACTTAATATAGGCTTGATCGAAATTCGAAAAATATTAAAAATTCTTTTTTTTTTTTTTTTTTTTTTTTTTTATTAAAACATGTTGAAACAACACATCATTTGTGTGATTGCTAATGGTTTGCTTTGAAATTCTCTGTCGGTCAAAAGAATTTGAAGCATGAAAGCTTTGTATGTGTAATGGTTTCTCGCCTTATGTTCATTTTTATGTTTTTATCATTTATATTACTAGTTTTTAATACATTTCCTTTTTATACTATGTCATTCTTTATTTTGTATTAAAAAACATAATTAAGAGAAGTAATTGTTTTTTTTTAATTTGTTTAGTGCAAATATATTAAAAGTTTCTTAAGAGCACACATATTTAACTATTTAAAAAAGGGAAATAGGTCATGGAAGTGGTTTGAACGTTTGCCTATCTTTCACACTACAAGTCATGTAGCCTATATATTTTTTTTCCTTTACGAAGCAACATGTGTTAGCAAATGTAGAACATCACTACTGTATTAGATCTGTTTTTTTTTTACTAGAAAATTATTTTTTTAACTATAAAAAATTGATTATGGTCGGCTCTGGGCCAATAAACGGCCTGAGTCCCCCCGCATTGCGGGGTCTGGCGGCACTGTAGTTCCGCCCATGGTTAGAACGTAATAAAAATAGCAATCGGACATATCGTTTAAGCTATAGCCAAAAGAAAATTAGCTTTATAATGCGAATGGGCATCAAAATATTCAATGGAAGCCGCCATTAATGTTGTAAAAAGTAAATGAATCATGTGACGTCACTATTCACTATAAGTAAAGTCATTGATCTGAACTATTATAATTAATGTGGTTAATCTACCAATGAATAAATCAATCAATAAATTTACGTCTTTAAATAAATTTGTGATTAACAGTCTGTCTGAAAACAAAAATTGTTCTCTACCTACATACTATTTTACAGCTCTACACATAGTGCAGATTCTCTCCTGTAACCAAACGTACAAACAAATAAATATTCAAACATGTAAACAAACTTGAGTTTTAGTAGTATACTAGACTACCCGTTATCTAGTTAGATAACTGTAGGTTTTAAGGGTCATCCATAAAAAACATCACGTCTGTCACTTATCGTCCCAAAACCCAGACCCCACATTCAAAGAGATGCTTTTTATCTTTTAAGAACACCGATTTCGGACTATCCCTTCATATACTGACGTCACAGGTGACCTACTCAACTTTACTTCACCTGCCCAGTGCCCCGCCAAGTCTCAGACATGTTTGTATTTTAAAAAAAAAACGATTGCGGCCGAGCATGGCTCTGACTACACTATCCCTTCATATGCTGAGAACATAGAAACAGGTGAACTCTACTTCACCTGCCCTGTGCCCCCCCGAGGTACTGATAGTCAACCTTATCATTCACATATAGGCCTTAAGAAAAAATAATTGAAAACATTGTTGTAAAAAAAATCTTTTTACTATTACTCAAGTCATTGTTCTAAACTTTTATAATTAATGTGGTTAAACTACCAATGAATATATCAATAAATTAATTAACGGCTTTAAATTAGTTTGTAATTAACAGTGTGTTTAAGACAGAACAATACCACCCAAAATCCTATTTTACAGCTCTACACATAATGCAGATTCTCCCAAATAACAAATAAAAACAAACAAACAAACAAAAAAATGAGTTAGCAAACGTCACTATTCAGTCAAATGTAAGCCATTGTTCTAAAACTTTAAAATTAATGTGGTTAATCTACCTATGAATAAATCAATAAATTAATTAAAGTCTTTAAATAAATGTGTGATTAACAGTCTGTCTGCAATAACAAAAATGTTCTCTACCTACATACTATTTTACAGCCCCCCATATAGAGCAGTTTCCTTACAGTACCAAATCAGACAAACAAATAAATATTCAAACATGTA
Source organism: Physella acuta (assembly GCF_028476545.2). NCBI lineage: Eukaryota > Metazoa > Mollusca > Gastropoda > Physidae > Physella > Physella acuta. Next base: position 393,801 of record NW_026732490.1, read on the forward strand.
AACAAACTTGAGTTTTAGTAGTATATAGAAGATAGATTTAGGGGAGATCACTCCCGCTTTATTATTATTCAGAATTATAAATTTGACTAAAAGGGTGAATACAGTCTATAAATAAGACACTAAATAGCACCGGCGTTGAACACTTCTCAAAATATTTCAATTATGAAGACCTAAAACGTGTGGCCAATACAAATAGTTCAAAAACAAAAAAAAAATTCACTGAATTTAGCACAAACCTTTCCAGCTTAATAGTGCATCAGCGTTGTAAAAATAAACCGGATCTATTCGGGCGTTTAGATTTCCATTAAAGACAAAGCCAGTCCGCCCGCCGTAGACGTACTTTAATTATAGAGAATATATAGATTAGATACACACCTGTAATGCTCAATATCCTTAATTTTTTCAATGCCCTTGATATTTGATTTGCCATTTTCCATAGCTTCTTTACAATCCTAGCAATAAAATAATTTATTAGAGAATTCAATTCTTTACTTAATTCAATTGATACATTTTATTTAAATATTTTGTAGCCTAACAGAAAAATAAAGTACGATTTTTAAAATTGTAAAAATACCTTTGTGGCAGTTATGTTGATTCTCTGAGTAATATTTTCAAATCTCTTGTTTAATGTATGCATTGTATAAGCTAAATAATAAAAAAACAACAGCATAAAATCAGCAAAGCCTTTTAATAAAAGAGTGACTTAGTGTTCAATACAGTGTTTTAATTATGTTAATAAACTTTTCCAAGTAAAACTAATCTGTCTTTGTGATATCGCAGTTGTGTAATCTGCTCAATACCATTAACATATAAATCGAAAGTAATTTATTTAAATACGATTTTTTAAGTTTATTTAGTCAAACCTTCTTTGTAATCATCTAAATTACTCTTGATAATATCTGTAAAGTTGTGTATGTCAACTGCACTCTGAAATTTACAATAACATAAAAGCGCTCTTTATAAATTTAAAATGGTTAGAACAGTCTCTGTAGATTGAAACCGTTGTAAGTGATAGTCTAAAATGTAAATGGGGATGAAATAGTTACACCTTGAACAAACCAATAAACAACATCACGAGAAAAACACCTCCAGACGGGCATTAGATTACATTTTTTTCATCTTAAAAAACGTTTTAATAACACGCTTTTATGTAATAATGCACTAAAAAGTAGAAAATAAATTATACACTACTATTTAAATTACTATATAGACAGAGACAGTGAGTTAAATAAAAGCTTGTATTGACATTAAATACAAAAAATTGAGATACAACGTGGCTTTTAAACCATCCATCCATCCATCCATCCATCCATCCATCCATCCATCCATCCATCCATCCATCCATCCATCCATCCATCCATCCATCCATCCATCCATACATCCATACATCCATACATCCATACATCCGTCCATCCGTTCATCCGTCTATCAATCTGTCCATCCATCCATCCATCCATCCATCCATCCATCCATCCATCCATCCATCCATCCATCCATCCATCCATCCATCCATCCATCCATCCATCCATCCATCCATCCATCTATCCATCCATCCATCCATCCATCCATCCATCCATCCATCCATCCATCCATCCATCCATCCATCCATCCATCCATCCATCCATCCATCCATCCATCCATCCATCCATCCATCCATCCATCCATCCATCCACCGATACACCCACCCAGTAGAAAATAAAACAACTAAATATCGGCGTATGATACGCCGCGGGTCAGCTCGTTAAAAATATTTCACGTCTGGCAAAAAAAAAAAAAATGCAGAGATTGCTAAATTTACCTTTTGCAACATCCTTAATCCTTTATTAAACGTGATTATTAGTACAGTTGTGTCAAACAGTTCGGCAGATATCTAGACAGATAGAATGACATTCAGTGAAAAATAACATTTAACGATAAGTAAAAAAAATATTTACATTTGATCCTTCATTAGGATGTGATTTTCATCCGAAAAACCCTAACTCCTCATTGGAGCGTGTCCAATTTCTTTAGCAGCATTCTATGAAACAAATCAAAATCATTTATAAAAAAGTAAACGATGTAGATTGAAAATGTGATCAGCCCATGTATATGTATTTATGGTTTTAATGTAAGTCAAGTGATTTCTGCTTCTAGATACTAAGTATTAACTTGTTTTTCCATAAAGTAGACAAGTATTAAGCATAGGTCAAAACTAGACAGTAAAGTTCTCCTTCCAACTTGACTGTCTGTCGGGCAAGTTAAGTAGAGTTCACCCTTTTCTGTGACCTCGGCATATGAAGGAATAGTGTGGTCAGCACTATGCCTAGCCGCGTTTACATTCTCTAACGTGAGTTAAATACTCATCAGCGCTTGGTATCCATCAAAGATGTGTGGACTCCGGGACGGTCTACTGACTTGAACCCGGATTCAAACTTAATGGTTATAAAGTCTAGCTCTCTATAGCTAGGCCACTTCGTCCCACGTAAGACAGTAGTATATGAAACCTTTTTGGACATACCACCCGCATGTATCATTAAACTTTCAATTTTACTTAGCATTACATAGGTAAACAGTAAAATAAAAAAAATGCTTTAATATTATTGAATACTTTTACTAGAATTTAAAAGGCGAAATTTTGCTCGTTAGTTTTGATCAATGACGAACGACAACAAAAGCACGACAACCAGAAAGAGGGAACAAGTTAAATAAAAGCTTATAATAATAATTAGGTCAAGCGAAAACCTAACTTGGTCGAACCCCTAAATGAAAATGGAAAAAATGCGAAGGCCAGGGGAGACATGGAGGCTCACAGTAGAGAAACAACTGACTCCCTTGGGTACTGCCAGAGGCGTAGCGACCCTTCCCGGCGCCCGGGGACAAACTTTCGATTTGCACCCCCCTCAAGCTTTCAATTTATTTTTTCCAACACATTTTGGCGCCCCCTAAGGTCGGCGCCCGGGGACTTATGTCACCCCGCTCCCCCCCTCGCTACGCCTCTGGGTACTGCCAAAAAATTGCTTAAGACCGAAAACGAGGAAAAAGCTTTCTGTAGCTGCCACATCTGTCATGGGCATAAAAATGAAAAGAGAATAAACATGAAACACTTTCATAGAACTTACTTTTGGGTCATTTGTAATTGAACTTTTTTCAAAACAATTTTTAAACAGGACCTTTTTCATCTCGTCTAGAGAACCAATCAAATTTTGCATCGCTTCTTCAAAGGTTTCTGTTGCATTTTTGTGTCGAACCACCACTGTATTGAGGTCCATAATTATCTTATTGACACCTGTGAAAATGTTTACCATCTAAAAAGATTATACATATTTACGTTTATCATCTTAAAAATCATATGTTAAATGAAAATATTTTTGTTTAAACATAATTTTTTCCTTTTTTATTTCTAATAACTAATTTAAAACCCACTAAGAAACCGCATCGGTTTTAAAAAATAAAAGCATGTAAGTAATATTCCAACAAAAGACACCAACATTAATTAACACATTAAATTCAAATGTATTCTTGCCTGAGATAACTTGGTATATTGTAATGTTTAGAGCCAATAACTTTGATTGTTCCAATACCCTATCTGTCAATCTTTCTTTGACAAGAGAAAGCTCTTCTGTTAAGACAAAATAGTTTGGGATGTTATTTAAAATTAATCTTAATGGTAATTAATACTTGAAATACTTGAGATCTAAATACTGTTTGAGTGAGCGAATGCGAAAAAAAATTAGATAATTATTTCCTTAGCTTTCAGTGGCAAGACTAGCGTAAATATAAATATAAATGTAAATGTAAATGTGAATGCGACTGCGACTGCGACTGCGACTGCCAATGCCAACGCCAACGCCAACGCAACCTCAACCGCGAATGTGACTGTGACTGTGACTGTCGACGTAAACGTAAACGTAAACGTAAACGTGAACGTGAACGTGAACGTGAACGCGAACGCGAACGCGAACGCGAACGCGAACGCGAACGCGAACGCGAACGCGAACGCGAACGCGAACGCGAACGCGAACGCGAACGCGAACGTAAACGTAAACGTAAACGGAAACGGAAACGGAAACGGAAACGTAAACGTAAACGTAAACGTAAACGTAAACGTAAACGTAATCGTAAACGTAATCGTAATCGTATACGCATACGCATACGTATACGTATACGTATACGTAAGCGTAGACGTAGACGTAGACGTAGACGCAGACGCAGACGCAGACGCAGACGCAGACGCGAATGCTAATTAGAATATGAATGTAAATGTAAATGATTGAAAGCTAGAGAGTGAGGGCTAGGTATTAAATGCAGTAAAAGAAATTTCATTGAAACAGGCAATTTTAACGGATCCAGAAATTTAACCGGATACATAAATCTGTTAATGTAAATTAATCCAGGAATAATATTAAATCGGTAACATTAACCAGAACCGCATCCTGAAATTTAGACACAAATGGAAATTTAACTGTTAACAAAATATCATTGAAGAGAATCGGCATTTTAACCAGATTCGGAAATGTAGTAACATACAAAAATTTGGGCAGAAACAAAAATTTAACTGGAAATGTAATTTCATTGAAAACATTTTTTTTTACCGGATTCAGTTTTGTTTATGCAAAACGCAAATTTTAAAAGATACGAAATTTTTATTGAAAAGGCATTTTATCCGGTATCGACACTTTTACTGGAAGTAAATTTAAAGGGACAAGGAAATTTAGGCAGAAACGATAATTAAACTAAATAGGGAATTGAAGAAAGGAAACGTAAATCTATCCGAAAACGGACATTTTTACTGGTAATGAAATATAGCCAGAAACGGAACTTTATCCCGCGATGGAAATTTGCTCAAAATCTGAAATTTAACAGCAACCTGAATTTTAAACCATTCGAATTGCATTTTATTTTTAGCCACTGCAAAAAATAAATAAATAGTACTTGATTTGTTTAGCAAGTTTTAGCATTTACCGAATGCATAAACAAGCATGTTGAGACAATGATTTTGCGGACCAAGGTGGACTTGTAATAGGTGCCCATTGAAATTATATTGAATGGATAGGGAGAAACTTTTCTGATATAAATTAAAAATATAAACCAAAGTTGGTGAATTGTTTTTATTTTATCATAATTCACAAACGGAAGGTGTAATGAAGGTGGCACAAATGATAGTGTAAAAATAAAATTTAAATAATAATACCTTATACAACGTAAAAGTACAATGCCTTATACATTGTCGTGCTATTTTACAAATTCGCAACGTGTAGGGTAATTCATTTTTTATTAATATTTAAGCAAAACATACTTCTAAAAATGGTTTAGATGAGTAGATCAAATGCAATAGTGTTTTATGCCCTTTAAACTTCTAAAAGAACTCATGAATCAGAAAGTTTGTTTAAGCGGGAGTATAAATTGTTATTGTGTGTAAGGATAAGTCAAAATGAGCGCCAGTACATCATGAATTAATGCTGGTAGTTTACGTTTGTCATAATTATTAACAAAAGAATCCTAGGGGGTCATCCATAAATGACGTCACGCTTTTTGGGACGCTTTTTACCTTCCCCCCCCCCTCCCCTCCGTCACACGTCATCATCAAAAGCCAGCCCCCCCCCCTTTAAAACGACGTCACACATCAGCCTACAACCCCCTCTCATAATTGCAGTTGAAATTTTTTTAAGCATCGATATTTTTCTAAAATCTTGTCTGAACTCTGTCAAAATAGAGTATTTTAATCAAGACTTGATGCATGGAAGGCGAAGGCGAATAGGTGCCGTGTGGAATGGTAGGTTCGGATCTCGTTGGTGTCTGACTGCTAGTCTTTACTTGGACTATTTCTGTACCTTTGTCTACCCTTGGCGTTGAAATATCATTTCCTATTAATATTACTATTCCAGTTTAAACGTAGATCTTGCTCACCCTAATGGCGGATGTTTACACAATGACTGATCCGTAACGTCTTTGCAAAAGGTCTAAACAAATAAATGTCACAAAAACGTTTTTTTTGACTAATTAAATTTGACTTTTTCAGGCAATCTTCAAAAAGTATGATTGAGGGATACTGAAAGTGAGGCATAGAAGTACTGATAAATGACATTTTGAGCAACTGATTTTGCCTACATAGAATATAATATAATATAAATTTTCTAATTAAGTTAAAAAAAATTAAAAAATTACCTGAGTTAAACTGAACGCCTTTATTGACTTCCTCATCAGTTAGATTAAGCGTTATTGAACAGCTGGACAGCTATTCAGTCGGTACATTAAAATATAATAATATATATTGTGAACTAGATAACCTAAAATGTGATACATTTTGTATAAGTAATTTAAAAAGCATCCACTGACCTATCAATGAGCTATTGCAGCAAATAAAAATTAATTACTTTAAACAGTATAATAGTAGATGTAATTTTTGTTATTGGCTCATATTGTGTTGTTCAATATCCTGTAATCAACATTAACTGATACCATTAAAAACGTGCACTCAGTTCATTTAAATAAATAAAAATGCTAGGAGCCAGAATGATTTAATATTCTGCCAAGGTCACATCATGATATGTCATCGCATTTATAATAAACCGGGAGTGATCTCCCCTAAACTTTCTCGAATACTCTTATATAAAACAACAGGGGATGGGAACTCGGGATATAGTTATGATTTCTAATCCATTTTAAATACTTAAACTTTTAAAAATAGAATAGAATCTAGTGGAAAAAGAACTGCGCACCAAGCGAACACCTAATAAAGATGTGTATAATAGTGCGGAATATTATTAGTACTTTATAAATTCACATGCATGTTTTGAGAAATCGTAAAGAGTGAAAATTTCTACTTCCGTTCAACGGAAATTACTCAAAATTTGACAGAAGGTAGAGAATTAGATCTTTTACTTACATGTGAAATTTCATTTATCTATCTGAAATAGTACTCAAGTTAAATGCTTTTGAAAAATTCAAAGTAGAAAAAGTACCACTTCCGGTTATCGGAAATCGCTCAATGAAATTTCATCAACCTAGCTGTAACGGTACTCAAGTTATCGTGTTTACACACACAGACACACACACAGAAAGAAATACGGACAAGATTGCAAAATTATGTTTTTCCTTATCAGTGTGGTGTAAAACGTCGAGATTTGTAAAAATCTCGATTTTTTTTGCACGATTACAAGACTTTCTCTATTTTTCGTATATACGAGAAAGTAAAAATAAATAAAAATGACGCATCATTCGAAAAAATGTTTCTTTGATATTCAGAATTATTTACAATTGTGCACAGAAAAACAAAGGTACAATATATTGAAAAGTTAGATTGTTGTAGAGCCTAATGGTCTTGCTGACTTATGTTAAAAGCAATGTATACAGGCGAATAAAAATCGGGGTGGGGGGGGGGGGGGGAGGTGCCGATCAATAAAAAAATGTGACTTCAATTGTCCCCGTCCCCCAATATAAACCTATGCATTTACAAAAAATATATTCGACGACCAGCTATGCTGCGCATTAAGGCCGTAGACAAATCTCCAAGGGTAACAAAAACAAACTGACCAGACAATGCTTAATTCGGTTTTTTTGAACGGGAGGCCACCGCGTCAAGTGTTAATTGTTTCAGATGATTTTTATACTTATTTGAGATAAAAAATACTGACGGCTTTTACAAGCTTTTTATTAACTTGCTTCCACTGTCTGTCTTTCTGTCAGTCGTCTTAAATCGAAACTGCCGAGCGAAATTTCAAGCTTTTCTAATTGACCGATTCGTTTTAAACTTGGCACGCGTGTCAAAACCCGGTAAAAATGTAATCTGACATCAAATTGGACTTAATTGGAGGCCTAATTAATTTTTTATGAATTCATTAAAATCTCTTTCTCTCTCTCTCTCTCTCTCTCTCTCTCTCTCTCTCTCTCTCTCTCTCTCTCTCTCTCTCTCTCTCTCTCTCTCTCTCTCTCTATATATATATATATATATATATATATATATATATATATATATATATATATAAATATAATGGAAATATTGTGGCTTACATACGTAAGGTAGGCGGGTGGTTATCGTCCGATATATAAATCTAAACGCGTGCACCTATTTGATTTATTACTGCCACACTTGGGTGTAACAAAAGGAAGGTCGTCGCGCACGTTTTGGCTAAATTGCAAAAGTTTCAAACTGTTTTTTTTTTATCAAATATTTGTATAGGCCTTATAGGCGACATCATTTCCTCTATTTTTTTTTTGGTCTTTTAGGTATTTAAATATTGTGCACTGCATTCATCGCTGGTGGAATTTAGAGTCTTATTATAGATTTTTGTATGTTCCTATTTAGTATTTATTTATCTTTCTGACATAAAAACGGGGCTGAGAATATATAATGGAATAAATATTTTCATAATTTAAATTGCTGCTATAGTTATAATTCTTTCTATTATTTACTTAGAAACCAAACAAAGCTGTATTTTGTTTACTAATTATAATTATTTTATTTCCGTCATTACTTCCTAAATCAATTACTCCCAGTACATAACCCTCTGCATCGAAACTGTAGCGAGTTTCGGGCATTTCTAACTGAAAGATTCGTTTCAAAGTTGGCACGTGTGTTTAGGCTTGAAAATAATGCAATATTTCCTTAAATTTGACTAAATTGGATATAGTTTTTATATAACAATGCAAATTTAAACCACATGACTTAGTTCTGCCATTTTATGTTTACAATAAAAATCTATGGTAGCCCATCGATTAGCAGACATTGTTTATGTCGCCATTACACGTGAAAACCAAATAGTTTTTGATTTTTTAAATTTTTATTTAGTTCCCGAAAATATTAAAAACATCAAATACATCCAATCTTTAGTTAAGTCCGAAAAAACACAAAAAGACACGATTTTCTAACCATATTAATTGTTACTACGCCGTGCATGATTTTTTAAATATTTAATGCGCCTATCGAATACCTTTTAGACTTTTCTCGTTCGAGCCCATTGAGAAACTTAGATGATTCCGTTCAAAACCCGGCTGTTCAATAGCATTTATGTTGTTTATAAAGTTTTATATTAGTTTGGCCCGAGAAAATTATTGAAATTTCATAAATTAGGTCTTGGTAAGTTGATCTATAGATCTATAGATCTAAATCAAATTTGAATGAAATTGTTCATTTCTTCTTATTCTAAAATTGGAAAGATGATGCCATTAGTGCTGTGTACTTTCCGTAGTGTAAACATGTGACATGTGACGTTATTGTTTTTTGCTCTCTGACTATTTGCCCTGACTAGTCACAACATTAAACACTTTTCCGGTTGTAGGCCTATATTTAAAAGTGTGTTTCCTCATTCAAATATGTATTTTTTAAGTTCTTTAAATAAAATTTAGTTTATATCATTTAATACATCCAACAATTTATTTTCAACATAAGTCCGTATCATTACGTTCTCAAGATATCACAGAAGATACTGATCTAATAGCCTCAAAAAGTTTGCGGACCGGTTCATTATTTCATAAAAATTTGTTATTAATACGTTTTTTTAAATGCATTTTTACATTCCCGTATACGAAGTGTATAGAAAGTATTGTAATCGTGACCGAATTTTTCCCTCGATCATTTAGCCGGATGCAAAGCCTGCCAAATTTGAAGCGCCTGCGGCTCCAGCAAGCGCCCAAACCGGCATCCGATCACTTTGCCTTATATCTTATAGATTTACTTAAAATAATTTAGACGGGCGATTTAACGAATCGTTCATGATCGTAGATTTTAGTAGGCCTTTAATTTTTTTCGACTAATTAAATCAGGTACAGATATATAGAGTAACAAAAAAATCAGCCTTGCCCAGCAGAAAAACAATTCACTTTGAAGTGGTTATTTTATGTTGTTATAACGCTTCGGACCTAACGGTTCACATGGCAGGTAAAGTAGAGTTTACCTATTTATGTGTTCTAAGCATATGAGATATAATGTTACAAGTTCTATGCTCAGCAATTTTACTTTTCTTAAAGCAATATGTACTAGTCTGAGCTAAAGGCGACGAGTTAAGTCCTACAGACTTTGATCTCGTATCCGAACTCAATTCTCTTGGAAAAGCAGTCTTGTGCTCCCCACCCACCTTCCCATCAACCCAACACACGCATTCGCACTAACAAGTATTTAATCTGTCGGATAGTCAAGCTAACCTAAAAGGAGGGCAGGCTATTTTTTAAATGAATACATTATTCATTTTAAATTGAAACGGTTTGTGTTTAATTAGTGTTACGTTTACGATTGATTATTAATAGTAAAGGGTTTATGTATATGATAAGATTTGCTTTCGAAAATCAAGCAAATCTAGGCAGAATGCCTGGTATAATATGAACGTTTTTTGTGTGTGTTACAGACATATTTGATCTAAAAAATTTACCGACACTTACATTGAGTGCATATTCTGAACATGAACTGCTTATCCTGGTCTGGGCTGTTTGTAAGGCATGGGAAAATCTTTCGCTGGTGTCCAACAAGAAATAGCAGTTCACACTGAATGAAGTGTATCCAATTAATTCAATAAAATACATATATATTCGATTCGACATTAACACGAAATCATCTAGTTAACCAACCGCAAATCATTTATCCTTTTTTTGCATAAGCTTCAACCGATAATAAACAAACAATGCCATTAGTATTTGAGGAATAGGTTTACGCCAAAAGCATAGCATATTAAAACTGAGATTACATACTCAAGTCACTTAGAATTAGATACACTTTAAAAATACTCAATGCACATGACTTAAAGTTATGCAATTTCTAAATGCATCAAGCACCGTTTATAATTGTTCTTTTTGGTATGTTTGTTTTTTAAATTCTTTATATAGACGTGTGAGAGTGCGTGCGTTCATGTCTGTGAGTGAGTGTTTGTGTGTGTATGTGTGTGTCTGTGTGTTTGTTGGTTCTTTTTTTCCCATAGCAAATTTGACGAGCGACTTATAAAGCCCTATGACATACGTTTTTATGCTTGTATCAGTTAACTTGATTAAATGCAAAAAAATTCAAAACATTTAATTCAAGGGTTAAAATGGGTCTACCATAAATTCCCAAAAGACACTTGCCTAAATGCCTTGTGCCCCATGCCCGATTTCCCGAATGTTAAATTTTATCGGGCAAACGGCCTAGTGTCTTTAGGGCATTTGTCGCAATCGGTCAAATGTCCCTTAATGCATTTGTCGCATACGGGCAAGCGCCTTTCGGGAAAACGTCAGAATAGCATTAAAATAATTCAATTACCTTAAATCATTTACACCTGTAGAAAATGTTGTTTTTCTGTAGGGGTAGGGGAAGGGAGGGACGTAGATGTATACTATGCATATGTATTACTATTACCTAGAATCTATTGGGCTATCAATTTAACAATCGTGTAATACAATGAAAGATGTATGAAAGTAAAAATATAACGTATAAAAATGGATACTTACCATATTCCCGCGGCGACAAAACCAGCGGTCAGACTCCAACAAATGCGCCGTCTTATTTCAGATCTTGCTGGAGTGATGAACAGGTTTATGATTTGAAAAGTACACAACAACATTGTCCCCACTGCAGCAATAATGTTGCTGATGAGCGTGTACATTAAATGACCCTCGATATCCTGTAAAACATGTTCAGACATCTTTCACCGAGGGTGCACTTGAAAGATCGGAGTCGCATTTTAAGATTTTCGGGTAGGTAGTGGGGTAAACACTCATCACAGTATTTTTTTGCTCTATAAATTATATATATTTAATGCATGAAAGAAACTTTGTTTATATGTCATACCGCTATTACAATGCGAAATTTTAAAACAACTAAAACATATATTGTTTAGCTATAATAATGTTTATATATGTAAATCTGATATAAAGTTTAACCGGATTCTAAAAAGAATTTTTTAAACTGCATACGGCTAATAAACACGTATTTACTTCGGGAAAGCGCGTTTGTAAAACTAGCGTGCCCGACCCGCGTTCTCAGAAGAAAGTCTGTCAAAATATTTTAAGAGGGTTTCATTGATATGTATACAAATCTTATGTTCTTAGACGCGTGAGATTGTTTTCTAAAAACAGAGTTATTTTTAAATATAAACAATGCCGATGCTATATTTCTAGGATCACACTTGACGGGTGAGAAGTTTACCCACACTACCATCGAGTACGCCCCATGGCGAGCTGTATGAAAGCGTTGAGTGTAAGTTAATAAAAACTTTCCGTAATAGCACACTTCCGCAACCGCCCAGGTTCAGGGACGCAGCTGGGCGGTCGTGGGAGCCCCCGGTTACACTACCGCAGGGTTGCCGCGCACTGCCCCTGGCTCGGTTTAATCATTAAATCTAGTGTGCCACCGTGTCAATATTGTTAAATGCTCTTTAAAAGGAACGTAGGTGCCATAGTGCTCACAGGATAGCACAGAACGTCGGATTGCACTCTGCCGGGGCGCCGGCGGACGCATCTAAATTGATCTAGTGAATGGGTAAATACCCATAGACGCCATAACGCTTACGGGAAATCCAGGGGGCCAAATTGTACCATGAGGGGCGCCGGAAGGTGCGCCTGATTCAATTTAATGAGCTACTATAGAAACCCGTTTTATCCATAGCCTATCGCACTCGGAAAAACATAGTTTTGCAATCTTGTCCGTATGTCTGTGTGTGTATGTGTGTGTATGTGTGTGTGTGTGTCTGTAAACACGATAACTTGAGTACCGTTACAGCTAGGTTGATGAAATTTCGTATATAAGTATTATATCAAAATCGTAGATCCGTTTCAACTTTTGAGCGATTTTTGATAAACGGAAGTGGAACTTTTTCTACTTTCAATTTTTCAAAAGCTGTAACTTGAATACTATTTCAGATAGATAACTAAAATTTCACATGTTTTTGTTTATTGTCATGTTTGAGGTTAAGGTGAGTGTTTATGTTTTTTTTTTCATTTATTTTTGTGTTTATACTTGTGGATTTTTGTTAGACGTAGAAATAAGATGAATGGGGAAGGTTTATGTCTATGTCTATGGTCGTTTATGTTTATTGTTGCTGTTGGGTTCGTCAGGGTTAGGTTTAGAGGTAGGTTTAGGGTTCTATATATTTTCTATATTTGCATATAGACATCATTTGAAAATTTGATATATTCACAAAAACGTCCAGCGCACATTTATATGATGCTTAATAAACACACAAGTCACTGTTTAAAGAAAAGTTTTTCGTTAAAGCCAGTGCAGAGCTTGGCCGGGACGGCTAGTTTATATATATATATATATATATATATATATATATATATATATATATATATATATATATATATATATAGACATACACACGGACGGACAGATGGATAGATGGATAGACGGATGGACGGATGGACGGATGGACGGATGGACGGATGGAAGGATGGACGGATGGACGGATGGAAGGATGGACGGATGGACGGATGGACGGATGGACGGATGGACGGATGGACGGATGGACGGATGGACGGATGGACGGATGGACGGATGGACGGATGGACGGATGGATGGATGGATGGATGGATGGATGGATGGATGGATGGATGGATGGATGGATGGATGGATGGATGGATGAATGGATGGATGGATGGATGGATGGATGGATGGATGAGTTAGATTGGATTGGATTTTACTTCGTATGGTTATTGTTAAATAGTAAAGTTTAAAACTTTTTATCCGTTGTTTTTATCAAATCATATTCCGATTTAGAGTAATCTTTTTAAAGTCATTCCCTAGTGCATGCAATTTAGAAGCAAAGTTAAGAACTTACCTGAAACGCCATATCTTTTTGATGGAAGTTTTTTCGAACCTGAATAAGGTAAGGAAAGTAGAAGAGCTTTTATTATTGTCAATTTAAAACAATAGGCTGAGGCGAAAATGTTACATAAATAAATCAATACTGTATGGTGGTGCTGACGTGCTAGGGCAGTTAGATAACCACCCCCATATAGTCTCAAAATGAAAAAAATGTTTCACAATATGTTACAGCTAATAGTTATCTATTTATGTATTTATGTCGTCCACGCAGAAGGGCCAGGGTTCTCATATTTTGAATTCCATGGACCTTTTTGGAATGTGACGATCTGTGGGTGGTTATGTTCTACCTTGACACCCATGAGTTAAAATTTAACGTAAAAATATCTAAGTACTACAACACATACAAAACGTTCAATCTACATGTATTTTTGTGGGCATACATTGTTTCTTTTCGGCGTTGTTCTCAGATGGAGTACTAGAGACACTTACGGTGATTGTGGGTGGGTGGGGGGGGGGGGGGTCGCGCACTTTAATTCCTGGCGGGTTGGGGTGGGGAGGAAGGAGTGAGGAGAGAGTAGTGGTTAAAGTACATTTTTTCTACATAAAATATTTTCCGTTCCAAGAAAGAGGTACCTGAAAATAACTCTGCATTTATAAATATGTTTATCACAGTATCTATAATGATAATTAAGTGATAAATATAAACAGAAAGAGAGGGCATGAACTCAATTTGGCCTAAGACACATTACATTGCGTACAATAATTTTAAACCTTTCTGTCCGTGCAAAAAAATAATTTTTATACCCTGCGAGGTTAAATTTGATAAGGGGGAAAAGAAACATCCATTACTAATAATCAGTGGCGTAAGCAGGTGAGGGTTAGGAGGGTTATCAACTCCTTCCATCCCCCATGGACACCTTTGTAAAAAAATTTTAAGAGACACTGACATAGTTTGGGAACTCTCACTTAACTGGGGAAAAAATGTACAGGAAAGCAATAAATAAAGTATTAATTTTAATTTAGACAGTCTCAAACCAAAAAATACTCGATCAGCCATCAAGTAAATTAACATTAGAACAGTCTTCTGTTTCCCAGGTTTTTAAAAATGCACAACCTGAATGGTAGAAAGAGATACACACCTCACCCCCCCCCCCCCACACACACACTCCCCCCCCCCCCCCCACTCAACAGGACTGGCGGATATTTCAAGGTAGCGTGCCCTCATCGCCAATGGTCAATTTTAGGTCATGGAAAGATTTGGAATGATAGATCAGTATGAGTATTACAGAGACACTCTTCCTACGGTCGTTTCTATTTCTGTCCATGGTCGGCTACAATGTGAATTTTTGACTCCGCAGCTAAGGGCGGAGCACAGTAACCTAAGCAGTCAAGAGAAACCGAGTTTGCACACCTTATTTTAGTCTAGTTCTCATGCCATTTTATTTTCTCACTTTGATTATTATATATGCAATTGATGTTCATGTCTTTGATGCTGCGTAAAACTATCAAATAAATTATTATTACTATTTTAAATGTTTAAAACAATTGAATTTAAAAAAAAAAATTAAAAAAAAATGTTTGAGGACTGTATAGATATAGATGTTTGAAAGGGAAGGATGTTTGATGTGTCTCATTGTAATGACAACTTTTCCAATTGCTTAAAATCTGTATCATTTTAATTCTCTGTAATCCCAAATTTATTTCAGCTCTACTTAAAAAACAAAAATTCCACCCACCCCCCCACCCCCTCAGCCCCCCACGCCGAAGGAAAAAAAATCCCTTGAATTATCATTTAATTACACATTTGCATTTTCAGGTTGGTTTTTTATTATTTTATATTTAGACGTTTTGTATTAGATCTTTGTATAAGTAAACCATCTTAAATGAATGAAAGTAGGCTACAAGTAAGAAAGAAATATTACGATTGTAAATCTGCATCAGTCCTCACAAGCCGGTGATGAAAACTGTAATACTAAAGCGAACAGACAACTGACGCTATAAATTACATGTCTGGGGCGGGAAAAAAATGGTGATATGTTTACTTTTATGGTTCCAAAATCCATAGCGATGACACGAGGACTGACACACTACCAGCCCGTTTATATTGTAGATATTGTAGATTCTTCGCACCTTGATAAATTAATTGTTTTTTTTAAAATAAAGATCTACCACAGCAGTGATTGTTTTACAGTAACTAACACACTACTGCATAGACACAAAAATGACATGAGCTGTATTGTTAAGATAGGCAAACCTTCAAGCATCTTCCAAGACTTATCACCCCTGTTCAAATAGTACTAATCACATTGAAAAAAAAATTTCTTCTCTTAAGTATTATTACATTAATTTATACTACAGAATGACACAGCTGTAAAAAAAAACACATATCAAACCTCCATGTTTAAATACTTTTAACCGGCTTGCCAGACAGTATTTTTAGGCAGGTATAGGAGAGGTATTGAAAATAAAATTATATTTTAAAAAGTTACAAATGAGATATAAACGTTTTGAAAACAAGATTATATCTCGCCCGAAATGAGCACAATTTTCTGTGATTGTTTTTCAAGATATACTTTGCAATGAAATAGTTTAAAGTACTAAATTAGGAAATGGTCAAAAAATGCATTTAAAATAAAGTACGACATATATATATATATATATATATATATATATATATATATATATATATATATATATATATATATATATATATATATATATAAACATATAAAAACAACATGTGTTGTGTTTGTGTTTGTGTTGTGTTTGTGTTGTGTTTGTGTTTGTGTTTGTGTTTGTGTTGTGTTTGTGTTGTATTTGTGTTGTGTTTGTGTTTGTGTTGTGTTTGTGTTGTGTTTGTGTTGTGTTGTGTTTGTGTTGTGTTTGTGTTGTGTTTGTGTTGTGTTTGTGTTGTGTTTGTGTTGTGTTTGTGTTTGTGTTGTGTTTGTGTTGTGTTTGTGTTGTGTTTGTGTTGTGTTTGTGTTGTGTTTGTGTTGTGTTTGTGTTATGTTTGTGTTGTGTTTGTGTTGTGTTTGTGTTGTGTTTGTGTTGTGTTTGTGTTGTGTTTGTGTTGTGTTTGTGTTTGTGTTTGTGTTTGTGTTGTGTTTGTGTTGTGTTTGTGTTGTGTTTGTGTTGTGTTTGTTTTGTGTTTGTGTTTGTGTTGTTTTTGTGTTGTGTTTGTGTTGTGTTTGTGTTGTGTTTGTGTTGTGTTTGTGTTGTGTTTGTGTTGTGTTTGTGTTGTGTTTGTGTTGTGTTTGTGTTGTGTTTGTGTTGTGTTTGTGTTGTGTTTGTGTTGTGTTTGTGTTTGTGTTGTTTTTGTGTTGTGTTTGTGTTGTGTTTGTGTTGTGTTGTGTTGTGTTGTGTTTGTGTTTGTGTTGTGTTTGTGTTGTGTTTGTGTTGTGTTTGTGTTGTGTTGTGTTTGTGTTGTGTTTGTGTTGTGTTTGTGTTTGTGTTTGTGTTGTGTTTGTGTTGTGTTTGTGTTGTGTTTGTGTTGTGTTTGTGTTGTGTTTGTGTTGTGTTTGTGTTGTGTTTGTGTTGTGTTTGTGTTGTGTTTGTGTTGTGTTTGTGTTGTGTTTGTGTTGTGTTTGTGTTGTGTTTGTGTTGTGTTTGTGTTGTGTTTGTGTTGTGTTTGTGTTGTGTTTGTGTTGTGTTTGTGTTGTGTTTGTGTTGTGTTTGTGTTGTGTTTGTGTTGTGTTGTGTTGTGTTTGTGTTGTGTTGTGTTGTGTTGTGTTTGTGTTTGTGTTGTGTTTGTGTTGTGTTTGTG
Source organism: Physella acuta (assembly GCF_028476545.2). Lineage (NCBI taxonomy): Eukaryota > Metazoa > Mollusca > Gastropoda > Physidae > Physella > Physella acuta. The sequence continues at coordinate 411,272 of NW_026732490.1, forward strand.
TTGTGTTTGTGTTGTGTTTGTGTTGTGTTGTGTTTGTGTTGTGTTTGTGTTGTGTTTGTGTTGTGTTTGTGTTTGTGTTTGTGTTGTGTTTGTGTTGTGTTTGTGTTGTGTTTGTGTTGTGTTTGTGTTGTGTTTGTGTTGTGTTTGTGTTGTGTTTGTGTTGTGTTTGTGTTGTGTTTTGTTGTGTTTTGTTGTGTTTGTGTTGTGTTTGTGTTGTGTTTGTGTTGTGTTTGTGTTGTGTTTGTGTTGTGCTTTGTTGTGTTGTGTTGTGTTTGTGTTTTGTTTGTGTTGTGTTTGTGTTGTGTTTGTGTTGTGTTTGTGTTTTTTTGTGTTTGTGTTTGTGTTGTGTTTGTCAACCGCCGGGAGGCCGGCTGATGCGACTGTGCAGTTTGACCTCTTAATTAAGTAGTTATGCTGACCCGCTGCGACAGACATAAAAGGACCCAATAGGCGATGGGTCGTGGGGTAGGGAATTCCTCAGTCAATTTAGGTTTTTTAGCGATGTATGTAAATTTACGGTTGCAGGATGCCGATCTCACCAAAAGTTGAAAGTTCAAGTTTATTTGTAGGTTAATTCTCTCAATGCCTTGCACGATAATGCGACAGCGCCTTAGTGTTATTATTACGGAAGGCCCTATTCGATCCTCTCCCCTCCAACTGAATGCCACTAATAATATAATAAGAAATGACGGAGCCTTTTATGAAATTTTAATTATTTCTACAGTGGATGATTTAAATAAAAGAAAAATTAAAATTCCAATATAAAAGTTTTATTTTTTTAAGAGGAAAAAGGGCCCCTTTGTACCTTGGGCCCCTTTACTTTGCTCTACGGTAGCTACGCCACTGGTTACAATACATAATGCCCAAAACATGGCTTAATCAATGTAATAAAACATGGTTTAGATGGCGACCAGTAAGATGAAGCTTTTACTTAAATTTCATTTCCACGCCACTATGTGTGTTTGTGTGTGTGTGTGTGGGGGGGGGGGGGGGGAATGACCGACTGCTGGAGGGAGGGTGAGTTTTATCACCAAACATAAATTTAATTAGCTCCCCTCTTTCCCTCGTTCTTGCACCGAACCGCCGTCTCGATCAACACCATTAGCCCTGTCAAGTCACGACGTGATTTAAAACATTTCTCCCACCTCTACAGGCAAGACGTTTGTTATCTCCTTTGAATGTGGGGTAAAGGTTGTTTGATTGTGTTGGGAGAGGGGTGGGCGATATTAGATTGAACACGTAAAATTCAGTTCAACGTACACGTACATGTACGCGTACGCATGAATGTAGCTGTGAACTGGCTGTGTCCTGGGAAATGTTTGAAGAAGTCCCCAACCCCACATTAAAAATTTTATAGTGCATTTTTCTGAGGACCGAGGCCTACATAAAATGTCTCGGGTCTCTTTGAAAATTACACCCCTACAATTTTAACAAAAACAATAAATTAGAAGTAAAGCCTATTTATTTTTATCGGACATCAATCTGAACTCCCCCCCACCTCCCTACATCACACGTCGTCACAAATTTACGGCCCCCCTCCCCCCTACGAATGTGACGTTATTTATAGACGACCCCTATCGCAATGATGAAACCCTCTTAAACGAGGACGGGTACGCTAGTAAATCTATTAAGAAAAGCATCATAAAGAACAATCCCCTGTTATCAGAAACACTTGCTCGGATGGCTTTCTTTGACTATTTTGCATTTCCACAATTTTATCTATAATAATATTATCTATTTTATAATTTATAATATTATTTTACTTTAAACCCAAATTTATTTCAGCTGTACTTACAAGCGCATATCACCTAACCCAACATACCGAAGAAAGCAGTACCCTTCTATTTTTGTCCTAGAGTTTTTAAGCATTGTTGAATCAAGTTACACATTTGCTTTTTCAGGTTTAAAAATAAAATTGTAATTAGACATTATATTATGTATGAGTAAACCATTCTATGAAACCGGATGTAGAGTATGTAGGCTACCATTTCCAGTTATTGAACATGTGAAATTTCGTTTATCTATCTGAAACAGTTCCACTTCCAATTATCGGAAATCGCTGAAACGTTGACACCCAATTAAAAATTTGATATAAAACTTATATATTAAATTTCATCAACCTAGCTCCAACGGTACTCAAGTTATCATATTGACAAACACACACATACATACAGACAAACATACACAGAGAGAGAGAGATACGGACAAAATTGCAAAACTATGTTTTTCCCACTAAAGGTCGTGTAAACACGTCGAGATTTGTGAAAATCTCGATTTCGATTTTTTTTTGCTATTCCCTCATGACAAACCTTTATTTTTGCATGAAGAACAATTACTGAAAATAAGGTGGGCATTGTTTAATAAATAAAATAAACCGGGAGTGATCTCCCCTAAACTTTCTCGAATACTCTTATAAAACTTGGAATGTAGACATGATTTTTAATTACTTAAACTTTTAAAAATATAATAGAATCTCATAGAAAAAAGAATTGTTAGTACTTTATAAATTTACATGCGTTTTTTGAGATATCGGAAATAGCGTAAATTAGTACTTCCTTCCGGTCAACGGAAATTACTCACAATTTGACAGAAGGTAGAGAATTAGATCTTTTACTTGTGAAATTTCATTTATCTATCTGAAATAGTACTCAAGTTATAGGCTTTTGAAAAATTCAAAGTAGGAAAAGTACCACTTCCGGTTATCGGAAATCACTCAAAAGTTGATACGGATCTACGAATTTGATAAAAACTTATATATGAAATTTCATCAACCTAGCTGTAACGGTACTCAAGTAATCGTGTTTACACATAGACACACAGACATACGGACAGAATTGCAAAATCCAGTTTTTACGACTCCATAACGCATAAAACGCCAAAACGTTGTATGTTTGTATTTATAATTTTTGCCTGATTAAAATAAGTCCTCTATACTCCGGATGTGATGAAGGACTGAGGTGTAAAACGGTGAAAACTGTCAAAATTTCATGTTATTTTTATGCACGATTACAATACTTTCTCTATACTTCGTATATACGAGAAAGTAAATATTCGTAGAGAACTTGTAAGAATAAAAAAAAAAGATTAATTTTTTTAATTAATAGGGCCATAAAAATAGTATTATTTTTTAACACACACTTTTTTTCTCATATAAGTTATAATTTTCTGAATAAAAAAATGGACAAAGTATCCAAAAGTGCAAGAAACCCATTATGACTAAAAACCAGGAATTGGGTATTTTTGTAATGAGTATATCCCCTTAACTGGGGACGATTACACACTTGAATGTGATGGTACGGTAATCGAATTATTGCGGAGACGATTTTATTCCTGAATATGATGGGAAGAAGTATTCGGATAATTCAGCGGACGGTTACACGTGACTAACTTAATCAGGTTTCGAGTCCACCATCCTATACACCAGCGGTCTCAAAACTTTTCAGTCCGAGGGCCGCATTAACTATCAAATATCAGTTCCGGGGCCAGTTTCTTTCAGGCATCCCTTTGGGGTGGCTGACCCCCCCCCCCCCCCCCCCACACACACACCTTCCCCGAAGAATGTCTACCCCCCCAATGAATTATAATTTATATAGAAATATATACAAATTTAATTTGTAAAATGTTTTTCTCATTTGCTTGTCCAACCAAGCCTTTCTTTATGCCACTCATGTACTTTCCTCCATCAATTCTTAGGTAACTGAGGTTAGTCCAGTCCAAGTTATAATCAGCAAATGTTTTTTTTTTACTAATTGAATATATCCTCTCCGGTAACAGTGCAATAAATGTTTTATAGGGAAGTTAGCTGTTGTATTATGTTCATGTCTTCTTCCACGCCTCTAATGAACACAAGCAGTTGAGACTCATCCATTGCAATTGAAAAATGGCGAAACTTGCTTGTATTTTTTGCTAATTGAGTCACAATGTTTTCACCCATTTCTACAACATGGCGGGCAACGGTGTTTGCACACAAACTTTATTTTGAAATTGTTTTGAATTTTTGGGGCATAGTTCCTCAGTCACATCCAACAATCATTTTTTTTCTTGGATAAAATGATATCCGCGGGCCGGATGAGAAGACCCAGCGGGCCGTAGTTTGGAGACCCCTGCTATACATAGTCAACTCAGAGGCGTAGCGAGGCGGGGGGGGGGGGGGGGGGTGGGGGGATGCGGGCCGTAACACCATTTAGGGGGTGACAACAAGACGAACTATTGCAAAATATATAGAAGAAAAATGCTGTTTGCCTGTTCAGTTAATGAATAATTAGAGCTTAAAAGTCTGGAAAATACTCGACACTCTCAGCACATACATACCCAGCTTCTCATATATATATATATATATATATATATATATATATATATATATATATATATATATATATATATATATATATATATATATATATATACATATATACTTTTGTTCCTTTAGTGTGTGTAGGGAGGGGGAGGGGGGCTGACACCATGAAGTGCCGCACCGGATGACACCCGACCTAGCGACGCCACTGTGTCACCTTCTTACCCCCACCCCAGATCTCTTCTCCAGACCTACACCTCCAACGTCTTTTAAAACTGAACCAGGACCTGACAAACAGGAAGTATTCCTCAAGGTCAAAGTTCAGCCCTCGAGAACAACAAAGACGTAAACTTAACAACGACTCTTTAAATTACTTTCTGGAATGTTGTCTAAATCGGGGTGGGGGTAGGGGGGGGGAATTGCTAGGATTTAGTTTTTTCTCAGTTGAAGTAAACTTTCTTAATCAGTATCTGGCCCGAACGGTATTTTACATTACTAGTGAGTGGCTCTGTTCTATACTACACTGCACTTAGCACACACATTCACACACACACACGCACACACATACACAAACACACGTATGCACTCAAAAACACATGTATACTTACACACACACACACACACACACACACACACACATATATATATATATATATATATATATATATATATATATATATATATATATATATATATATATATATATATATATATATATATATATATATATATATATATATATATATATATATATATATATGGTGAAAAGACAAATGATCTCAGGACAAATGATCTCAGACAAAATATCTCAGACAAATGATCTCAGGACAAATGATCTCAAGGACAAATGATCTCACGGACAAAAGATACCAGGACAAAATATATCATGGACAATTGATCTAAGACAAAATATCTCAAAGCAAAATTTTAATAGTGTATCGGGTGATTTTTAGTGATCTGAATATTTTCTTATTGACTGTCATATGGTTTTGTTTACTATGTTTAATATTTTTTATAGGCCTATATAATAATTGCAAGAAATGTTTGCCGTATAAATTTGCCATATTGCACTAAGCATTTTAAAATTAAGATTACTAATATAGTATGCGAAGATCAAAGACATTTTTATATGGACAGCGTAGGTGGGCTTGCCAAACATGAGACAATCCTACAACGTCAGGTGGACGAAACTAGATCAAAGGGAATGAAATAACAAAAAAGACACACCTTCGTATCAAGGTGGCCGCCCGCTTTAATGGCAGAGACATGCCTTAGCCTTAAGGTAGAGACATCCGCCCTCCATGGACAATACAACTAACATCTAAAATCCATAGTTATGCGTCGGTCACACCTTAGTGATCAGGTGACAAATGCTTATTCAAACAACAGCGGTCATCGCGAAGCTAAGTTTGTCGTGTGTGCATGCAAACAAAACAGCATTAGTTATGATTACTCAGCTATGACCTCTTTCGTTACCCAGCAGAAAGGTTATAGGACATTAGTTTCTGGTGAATTTATGTTTATAAAATCCATAAGTGGAGCAGCAGGCAAAGATATTTGGAAATGTGAAGTTAGAAAATGTCGAGCTAGAGTTCACACAATACATCATCGTATAGATCTAGTATTGGAGAGGTGTGATCATAACAATGTACCTGCCCGCAAAGAAACATAGGCTTTAAGTTTGTGTTGATAACGCAATAAAAGCAATAGTTTACGAACCTGAAGACCCATTCACATTTTAAAAATGTTTTGAACATTAATGTTGTATAGCTACCGTTACTTTATTTGTTTTAAACATTATCATTTATTATACCTTTCAGACTAAAGGAGTAAGTTTGCTTTAATTTTTACTTTTTCAAATCAAATGTTATTACAAAGATTAAATTTAATAAATCTTTTGATGCTTTGTTAAGCTTAACTAATTCATTTTTTTCACAATTATTATGCGTAAAAAAGTAAACACAACCATATTGACAGTCAATAAAAAAGTACAAAACAACTAAAATCATCATACGTACATACTATTAAAATTTTGCTGTGAGATATTTTGTCTGAGATCAATTGTCCATGGTATCATTTGTCCTGATATATTTTGTCCTGGTATCTTTTGTCCATGAGATCATTTGTCCATGAGATCATTTGTCCTGAGATCATTTGTCCTGAGATCATTTGTCCGTCAGATATTTTGTCTGAGATATTTTGTCTGAGATCATTTGTCCTGAGATCATTTGTCATGGAACCATATAGATATATAAATATATATATATATATATATATATATATATATATATATATATATATATATATATATATATATATACATTGTATATATGTATACGTAATGTATAATAATATATACATTTTTACTCGTATACTTATTTTTATTACTAGCCGTCTTATCAAATATGTATATTTTTAACACTTTATAACTTATATATTTGTGTTTGAAATTACATTGAAATTTTAACAGAAATGCGTTCATCTTTAGTATTAGAAAATTACGTAACCATATTACGTAGCCTTAGACTTAACCATCTTGTCCAACTCACCAGCCACACGCTGCTCCTACCTCCACTAATACTACAAACTCGTTTAAATGTATGACTGAAAAAAAAACCGTTTTCATTAACCTACAGCAATTTATAAATAAATCGAACTGTTAAAAGCATAATTCCACACATTTTAACACGTTTTTCTTAACTCAGCTTCGCGTTTGTTTGTTTGTTTGGATGTTTGTTGTTAAAATTGACATCGAAAATTAGCCCACTTCTGATTGCTCTAGAGACCTGAAATTTGGCATGCATGCTACTTTCGCCTAACAATTTCAGATGCAATCATAAAAACTAGCAATTAGTGACCGTAATTAGCTTAATTTAATTACGCCCCAAGGACCATAAAATTGAGGACATGATTTCTAAAGATACCGACAAGACTTGAGGCCTATTGACACAGTTACTTCGGCCCCAATCGATGTGAGCGCGCTGGCCGTGATCGTATAGTGGTTAGTACTTCGCGTTGTGGCCGCGACAACCCAGGTTCGAATCCTGGTCGCTCAAGATTTTTTTAGTCCGTGTATTTATAAACACTTTTTTAAAAACCACGTTTTTCATGTGTAGCAACGGACTAAAAAGGAGAAAATAAAATACTTAAAAAAACTTTTAAAAAACCACGTTTTTTATCTGTAGCAACGGACTAAAAAGGAGAACGGACACGGTAACACATTGTTAACGGTGACACGGTTGGTACGCTGGGCATGCTAAAATACACATAAACACGTTTTTCCTTAACTCAGCTTCGCGTTTATTTGTTTGTTTATGGGAGATTTGATCACGTGATTCGTGAGTAGATCTCCACGCCAGCAACGTAAATTACACCCTTTCTCTGTTTAAAGCGTATCGGTCGCTCAAGATTTTTTTAGTCCGTGTATTTAAAAACACTTGGTCAAGTCATACTTAATCAAGTGATTAGATAAAGTAGAAAATAAACTATAAAAAACTTTTTAAAAACCACGTTTTTCATGTGTAGCAACGGACTAAAAAGGAGAAAATAAAATACTTTAAAAAAAACTTTTTAAAAAACCACGTTTTTCTTGTGGACTAAAAAGTAGAAAATAACTATTTACATACATTTGATGACAAAAAACGTGGGTCGGGCAGATGGGTCGGGAAATTTGATGGTGAACGTACCCACGTTTTTTGTCATCAAATGTATGTAAATAGTTATTTTCTACTTTTTAGTCCACAAGAAAAACGTGGTTTTTTAAAAAGTTTTTTTTTAAGTATTTTATTAAAATGTGTGAAAGTTTTATTTACAACAGTAAAGATATGTTAATGCGAGCACAAAAGTTTAATTGTATGATATACATTATACACGATGCTTGTAGGATAAGCAACGTTTTGTTTTGATACTGCAAAAAGATGTACATCGTGGACTTCTCTCCCTACACACAGTTGAAACAGCCCACAGCCGATTTATTTGATTAAAGTCATAGCCAGATAACCCTTATATTTAAAACATAATATTTCTTATACTAGATAAAATAATTTAAAAGTAATGCCTGCTAAATAAGAGCTGCATTTTTGTATTGTTTAAGGGTGTTGACTAAGCTAACTCTAAAGAGTATTAATGAAAGGTCCCCTTTACAGGTGTTATCTGCAATAAGACCGTTTCGCTGGAGACTTTGCCTCTACGGAGACAATATTGACAGGGTTCCTTTTGACGGGAGCAAAATGACAGGAGCCTATATGACTAAATGGGGGGAACAGGACATTGCCCCCCGTCAATTACCCCCCGGGAATTTCCTCCCGTATTTACCCCCCGGAGCAATTACCCCCTGTCAATTACCCTACCCCCACCGGGCATTACCCCCCGCAAAAAACAGCAGTAGGACATTACCCCCCCCCTCCCCACGGTCAACTTATGATCATTATATGTATAGGAGATTGAGAATGTCGCTGCTTATGTGGGCTTTTTTTCGCTTGATTTATTGTGAAGGAGTGGATTTTAAAAGCGAATGACGAAAATGTAAGTCTTAAATGTGGTGCCGCTGTTTATATAGTCTTTTTATGTCCAGTCGGTTTTAACTTTTGAAGTACAAATAATTCTAATTTTGGAAGGCACCATATGTGGGGAGTGGACTTGTGTGGCAGACGAATGAAATTTGATACACCCTAAATGTGTTGCCGCTGCTCATAGGGCTTGCGTTTGATGTCCGTCGGTTTGTCGTTTGACGTTGTCTTTTGAGTTGACCGTCGTGCCACCCACGGTGTCGCGTCAAACAAAAGGCGGCTTCTCTTTTGTTGTCTACTTGATAGTCGGTCATTACCGCGGTGTCGGGTATATATTTTTGGCAGACTCGTTCGACGCATTAGTTTATAGATGCAACTCATCTGAAATATTCAATCTGTCTATGATTCAAAATAAGAGAAACTAGATTTATGTTATTCTTATTTAAGCATGGATAAAGTTCTTAGTATTCGCGGGATTCAAAAAATGATGCACAATGGATATGTTTATGTTAAACAAAAAGATTTAACAGGAGGTGTGGTTAGTTATGAATGTGAAAAGAGTCGAGGAAATGAAACAAAAATGTCTGAATGCAAAGCAAAAATTAAAATTAAAAACGACACTTGTTGGATTTCTACATGAACACACACATGCATCGAATGTAACACAATGCGACGTTCTTCAAGTTTAATACACTATTAAAAAAGGGCACTGGAAACAGATGAAACACCCCAACAGATTCTTGGTAGAGAGATGCAAAATCTCAGCGAAGCAGCGTCTGTGCAGATGGTTCCTATTCCACATCTGCGGCGTCATATTCGAAAACAGCGACAAGCTAATCATGTTCAACATGCTCTTCCAACCGGTCACTCTACCATTGAACTGCCGGATGAGTACAAGAAACTTTCTAGTTGTGAGAATTTCCTATTACTTGATAGTGTTGTTGGCGACAAAAACAGAATTTTAATATTTGGCACTAATGAATCATCCTCTTTATTAGAACAATCTTTACATTAGTTTATGGATGGAACCTTTAGCATTGTCCCTGAGATATTTTTCCAATTATATACAGTTCATGCCCTCATCAGCGGCGATGTCATTGCATGCCTGTACTGTTTGCTGCCACACAAAACGACGGAAACCTATCGCCGTCTTTTTATGAAATTAAAAGAACTAATGCCGGCCGCCCGGCCTATTTCAGCTATGCTGGATTATGAAAAATCCGCCTTGAAAGTTGTTTCTGAATGTTATGAAGGCATACACATCCAAGGCTGTTTTTATCATTTGACACAGAGCCTACACCGAAAAGTACAAGCTCTTGGATTTCAAACAAAGTGTGTGGATGAAGCAGATTCCGCCGTCATGGTAAGGATGATAAGTGCTTTGGCTTTTGTGCCAAGAGCAGACGTTATAGATGTGTTAGAAGAACTTCGAGAACGTACGGAAAATACCAACGAAATGCAACAACTGCTGGATTATTTTGAGGATAATTATATTGGAAGAGTAAGACGTCGAGGCCGAGCTGTTCCCCTTTATGAGCCTCACATCTGGAACATACACCACAGGGTGGAAAACGAGTTACCTCACACCAACAACAGCGTCGAGGGTTGGCACCGTAAAATGCAAGCTGCAGTTGCTGCTGACCATCCTAATATCTGGCGCTTCATCAATATTCTCAAACGCGAGCACTGTTTACACAAAGTGGTCATCGGTCAGCGGCTTGGCGGACACCCAGTAGGACCACCAAGAACAAAATATCGTAACATCAATTCTCGTATTTTTAACATCGTTAATGACTATGCCAACAGAAATCATATGGACTAAGAAGGATAGCTTACAATATTCAAAGTGTATGTAGAAAAAAAGTAACATTTAAAGAAAGAGTTAATATTTGGATTACGGTTAGGGTTAGTGTTATTTTAAGTTTGTTTTAGTTTAAATTTCCGGATAAGGTTAAAATGCCGGTTCCGAATAAAGTTTGGTTTCAAGTTAAATTTCATACCTATTAAGGATCAGATTTCGGTTCAATTTAAGGTTGCGGCTATATTTCCGTTTGAGTCCAACTTGTCCCCGGATAAAGTTCAGTTTCGGGTTAAATATCTTTACACGTTACAATGTCCGTTACCGGATAAATGAATGTTTCCGTATTAAAATGCAGGTTGCGAATAAAGTAAAATATAGAACCTGTTAGGATTCTAAATATTCGTATCCGGCTAAATTTAAGGATCCGTTAAAAGTGCCTATTCCAGATTCAGTTCAGTTTTCAATGGAATTTCGTGCCCTGTTAAATTACCATTACTGTCAAAATTTCCGTATCCAACCAGTAAAATTTCCAGATCCGGTTAAAATACTTATTTTGGTTAAAAACCCCTTTTCAATGACGTTTTTTGTTTCCGGTTTCATTTGAGGTTGAGGTAGGGTTTTTGGTATAGAAAAGACGAAAACCCCAGAGCTCGTTGATTTCTCCCTCAACGGGCCATGTATCTTGTCAAGAATTTTTGCAGTAATATTTAGCAGGTTTTAATTAAGCAATAATGCAGAGCAGTAGAGCCCAAAAGTGTGTATATGTGTGTGTGTGTGTGAACTGGTACAACACGTGATATCAAGTGATATCACGTGATAGGGTCTTGGTGACCTAATCCAGGTCTTGTTGTCTTGAGTTAACCAGGTGCCTGAAATGTTTTCATTACCTGTCTACATAAGCAGTAAAACGTTAATTAACGATCGTCATTTAAAGACAGTCTCGCACAGAGGGGTGTTGACGTCATGTTCTACAGCCAGGATACAATGGTGTGACTCGGAGGCCTACAAAGGTAGGACATCACAACACAGTGGTGTGACTCACAGTCTAGAGGCGTATCGGGGGTGGGGGGGAGGGGGGGGGGGCGACCACAAGGGGGCGCCAAAAGAGGCACAAAAAAATTGATAGCTCATTTTAAGCTACATTTTTTTATTATAAGCTTAAAGTTAGGAAATGTACAAGCCTTCGCATACTGATTTAACTGTTTTCTACCTTGATTGTGTAATTGATAAGTAGATAACCTTTATCACTTAGAAAAGAAACCAATTGTGTTAAAGCTGTTTGTACAATTGCGTAACATTAAAAAAAGTTAGTGTCTTTGTCCAACATTGTCCAACAAGGTGATGGCGGAGGGGGTGGGGGGGGGGGCGTTTTTTTCCAACAAAAATCGCAAGGATTTGTACTGAATTGGTGAATAGATAACTATTCTAGCGCTGGGATAAGAAACCAGTTGTATTGGAAGGTATTGAATAACAGTAACTTAAGAAAAAAAGGTGATGGGGGCGCTTTTTTTGCTTAGGTAAATATGAAGAATTTACACCGGAAAGGTGAGTAGATAAATCGTTTACCATTCAGAATAGAAACCAATTGTATAAATGCGTACTGTACGATTTCACTACCCGTTTTTGTTAAAAAATGATGTGACTAGCTCTTTGTAAGATTCTTAAGATTATCTTAACTTCAACATGAGAGATCAGATACTTTTACCTGAGAAATAAATACCGCTATTTGATCAGTAAAATAGCGGATTGGAACGGGTGAATGGAAGACGTTACTCTTTGGACGAAATTGTAAGAGCTAAGAATAATATAACCTGTTTACTAGAAAATTTGTTTATTGTAGCGAATTGATTATTTTTACTTTCTCGTATACAGAGCATGGAGAAAGTATTATAATCGCGCAAAAATAAACCGGGAGTGATCACTCCCCAAAACTTTCTCGAATATTCTAATCTAACACTACGTGGGTTGGCAACTCAGAATATAGACATGATTTTTGTTTACTTAAACTTTTAAAAATAGAATAAAATCTAGTGGAAAAATGAATAGCGCACCAAGCGAACGCCAAAACAAAATGTGCATAAATATGCGCAATATGTGCGCAATATTATTAGTACTTTATAAATTTACATTCGTTTTTTGAGAAATCGGAAATTGCGTAATTGAGTATCTATCTGAAATAGTACTCAAGTTATAGGCTTTTGAAAAATTCAAAGTAGAAAAAATACCACTTCCGGTTATTGGAAATCGCTCAAAAGTTGATACGGATCTACGATTTTGATAAAATATATGAAATTTCATCAACCTAGCTGTAACGGGACTCAAGTAATCGTGTTTACACACAGACACACACACACACACAGACACACAGACATACGGACAAGATTCCAAAATTATGTTTTTCCGTATCAGTGAGGTGTAAAACGATTACAATACTTTCTCTATACTTCGTATATACGAGAAAGTAAAAAATCGAGATTTTTGCAAATCTCGACGTTTTACACCTCCCTGGATCGGAATAAAAATAGTTTTGCAATCTTGTCCGTGTCTGTGTGTGTATGTGTTTATGTGTGTTTAAGTGAACACGATAACTTGAGTACTGTTACAGCTAGGTTGACGAAATCTCATATACAAGTATTATATCAAATAAGTAGTTCTGTATCAACTTTTCAGCGATATAACCGGAAGTGGAACTTTTTCTACGTTCAATTTTTTTTTATAAGCCTATAACTTGAGTACTATTTCAGATAGATAAATGAAATTTTACTTGTAAGTAAAAACGATATAATTTTTCTCTGCCTTCTTCCAAATTTTGAGTTGTTTTCGTTGACCGGAAGTAGTAATTTACACTATTTCTGATTTCTCCAAAAACGCATGTGAATTCATAAAGTATTAATAATATTCTGCACTATTATACACATTTTGTTTAGCGTTCACTTGGTGCGCAATTCTTTTTTCAACGAGATCCTATTCTATTTTTTTACAAGCTTTTATTTAACTCACTTCCTCGTCAGTCGCCAGTCTGTCTAGACGGAAACGCAGGAGTGAAAATTCGGACAGTTCTACTTGACCGATACGATTCACAGTTGGCACGTGGGTCAAGACATGAAGACAATGCAATCTGAAACTAAATTTGACTGAATTGGATGCCTAATTAATTTTTTATGAATTAATTAAAATTTGGACCGAATTAGTAGGCATGTCTAGCCAACCACAACACACGCGTCATCACCTTCAATAGCTGCGCCATCACGTAATGGCTGCGTTCAAAAACCATTGCGCGCCTACTGAACGTGATGTTCAGTAGGCGCGCAATGGTTTTTAGTCATGTAACTCTATTGTAAATAAAACATGTAAAGTACTGAAAAAAAAATTCATAAAAAACGTTTTAATAACAAGCTTTTATGTAATGATGCACTAAAAAGTAGAAAATAAATTATAGACTACTATTTAAATAACTATAAAGAAAAGCGTGGGTGTCTTCCTTAACATTAGTAAAGGTATCCAATAGATACTAAAGTGACCCACGCTTTTCTTTATAGTTATTTAAATAGTAGTCTATAATTTATTTTCTACTTTTTAGTGCATCATTACATAAAAGCTTGTTATTAAAACGTTTTTTATGAATTTTTTTTTTACAAGCTTTTATTTAACTCACTTCCTCTGTCGTCAGTCTGTCTAGATAGAAACGCAGGAGTGAAAATTCGGAAACTTCTACTTGACCGACACGATTCACAGTTGGCACGTGGGTCAAGACATGCAGACAATGCAATCGTAAACTAAATTTGACTTAATTGGATGCCTAATTAATTTTTTATTAATTAATTAAAATTTGGACCGAATTAGTAGGCATGTCTAGCCAACCACACCACACGCGTCATCACCTTCAATAGCTGCGCCATCACGTAATGGCTGCGTTCAAAAACCATTGCGCGCCTACTGAACGTGATGTTCAGTAGGCGCGCAATGGTTTTTAGTCATGTAACTCTATTGTAAATAAAACATGTAAAGTACTGAAAAAAAAATTCATAAAAAACGTTTTAATGACAAGCTTTTATGTAACAATGCACTAAAAAGTAGAAAATAAATTATAGACTACTATTTAAATAACTATAAAGAAAAGCGTGGGTGTCTTCCTTAACATTAGTAAAGGTATCCAATAGATACTAAAGTGACCCACGCTTTTCTTTATAGTTATTTAAATAGTAGTCTATAATTTATTTTCTACTTTTTAGTGCATTGTTACATAAAAGCTTGTTATTAAAACGTTTTTTATGAATTTTTTTTAAAAAGTTTAAGCAATTAAAAATGGATAAAAATATTGTCTATATCCCGAGTTGCATACCCCGTAGTGTTATATATGAATATTCGAGAAAGTTTAGGGGAGATCACTCCCGGTTTATTTGATTGCTTGTTTCCTAATACTGCAATTTTCATATAGTTCAGGCCACTAGACCTACTAAACGAGGTAAAACTGGTAAAACACGACGACTGCTGAAGCTTTGTTACTGTGTTCAACCTAACTGATAATTTTAAGCTGTTATATACTAGTATCGAAATTGTTCTAAAGAAACGACCACAAGTAGACCAAATAAGCTTGCACCTTATACAAGCTACACTCTAAATCAGTGGTTCTTATTATTTTTGAACCCTAACAGTTCACCGAACCCTTCTTAAAGGTTTTACCGTCCACACTGACAAAATCTGATCGTGAGGCAAAATTAACAGAACTTTTTGGGTTCGATCGAATCCAGGTTAAGATTTTCTTCTTTTCATTCATTTCGGCTTCCTAAGGAACAAAAGGCATAGGCAACATTTCGTCACCTCACTTGATTTTCATTAAAGATAGATCCCTGATAATCCCCCATTTCTATTTCAAACGATTTCCTTCATGACTTTATATATATATATATATATATATATATATATATATATATATATATATATATATATATATATATATATATATATATATATATATATATATATATATATATATATATATACATATATAACTCCTCGAGTTTTAGGAGTACCTAAAAAAATCTCTTACTCAAAAACATCACCCTCATTTAGTAAAAAGCAATACTTTACAGTTCTCAACAAGGTCCATGAAGGCTAGGTATAGAGTAGTGTTAAGGTGAGTGGGGTGGATTTAATGTAAGCAATACAGGTTTAAGAGAACGTTAAAGTAAATGGGATTGGCAGGTCCATGAAGGATAGACTAGATAGGTTGATCCACGTAAGATAGTTAGGATTTATGTTACGGAAAGTTATGGGGTTACACTCAGATGTTTAGGGATTGAATAACTACGTCAATAGGGAGACGGTGTGGTCGGTTGGTAGAGCGTTTGGCTATTAGCACGAAGATCTCGAGTTCGGTTGTCGGTTAGGACACGTGAATGCATATCTGATGGGTACCTTACTCACATAAGGGAAACAAAGGCAGGTAGACAAAATGCTGACCACACCATCCCCTTAAAAGAGGTGAATTATATTTCATCTGCCCTATGTAATTTAGACACAAGCGAAAAGTGATGATGAGAGTACATTAATATTTGAATGAAGGCCGCATGCCTAGTATATACACACAAATTAATAGTTCAAACATTTTCCTTACCTGTACAGTGTTAGTTTGTAAGTAAGATTCTAATCCTTTTCCTTTTTAGAGACTTCCTTCTAACGGTTTTTTCTGATAAATATGTATCGGAACTTCATACACAGTTTGTGTACCTAAATACATTGTGAAAGTAGCGATATGAAAGTTGATTTATCAGTAAACTGGATCTTGAAATGACAGAATCAAAAAGCTCCTTACTCAGAGAAACACATGTTTACAACAAGTTTCATAATGTAACTATGTCTTCTTTATGATAGTTTTGGAATAGAAAGTGCACGAACTGATATCGCTTTATTTTCATAAAAAGTTTGTAACATGCTGATAATCCTTTACGACTGTCAAAAAGTGGCAGTTAAAAAAGTTTTGGGTTCAGTTAAATGCGTCAACATTATAGGAATTGAGCATTTGCATCATTGACCAACAGAGTGGTACAGACACGACTAACAAGGCAGGTATTGGCACAACGGAAATCCATCAGCTAAATGAGTAGGTGAGAAGCCATTATCTTGTCATTATCCGAGGCATGGAACAAGAAAACCATAGTGAAAACCTAATCACTTGTGAGCTACATATGTTGAACATTCTGACAAAAACAAAATAGTAGATGAAGGAAATGAAAAAGGAGCACAAGCTAAGACACATATACACTCGTACACACAAACAACACACACACACACGCACATTCACGAATACAAACACAAACTACGACACACACACATATACACAACACGAATGAACGCACCAGCAACCACTGACCAGACCCAAATTGACCAGACACACACACATAGACCAGATACACACACACATAGACCAGATACACACACACTGACCAGATACACACACACGCTGACCAGACACACACACATAGACCAGATACACTCACACACTGACCAGATACACACACACACTGACCAGATACACACACACACTGACCAGATACACACACACGCTGACCAGACACACACACATAGACCAGATACACTCACACACTGACCAGATACACACACACGCTGACCAGACACACACACATAGACCAGATACACACACACACTGACCAGATACACACACACGCTGACCAGACACACACACATAGACCAGATACACACACACGCTGACCAGACACACACACATAGACCAGATACACACACACTGACCAGATACACACACACGCTGACCAGACACACACACATAGACCAGATACACTCACACACTGACCAGATACACACACACACTGACCAGATACACACACACACTGACCAGATACACACACACGCTGACCAGACACACACACATAGACCAGATACACTCACACACTGACCAGATACACACACACACTGACCAGACACACAAACACTGACCAGACACACACTGACCAGACACACACACACTGACCAGACATACACTGACCAGACACACACACTGACCAGACACACACTGACAAGACACACACATACTGACCAGACACACACTGACCAGACACACACACACTGACCAGACACACAAACACTGACCAGACACACACACACTGACCAGACACACACTGACCAGACACACACACACTGACCAGACACACATACACTGACCAGACACACATACACTGACCAGACAAACACTGACGAGACAAACATACTGACCAAACACAAAATGACCAGACACACATACTGACCAGACACACACTCTGACCAGACACACACTGACCAGACACACACACACTGACCAGACACACACACACTGACCAGACACATACATACTGACTAGACACACACATACTGACCAGACACACATACTGACCAGACACACATACACTGACCAGACACACATACACTGACCAGACAAACACTGACGAGACACACATACTGACCAGACACACACTGACCAGACACACACACACTGACCAGACACACACACTGACCAGACACACACATACTGACCAGACACACACTGACCAGACACACAATGACCAGACACACACACTGACCAGACACACACACTGACCAGACACACTGACAAGACACACACATACTGACCAGACACACACATACTGACCAGACACACACTGACCAGACACACACACACTGACCAGACACACACTGACCAGACACACACACACTGACCAGACATACACTGACCAGACACACACACTGACCAGACACACACTGACAAGACACACACACTTACCAGACACACACTGACCAGACACACACACTGACCAGACACACACACACTGACCAGACACACACACTGACCAGACACACACTGACCAGACACACACATAATGATCAGACACACACTGACCAGACACACACACTGACCAGACACACTGACCAGACACACACTGACCAGACACACACTGACCAGACACACACACTGACCAGACACACACACTGACCAGACACACACTGACCAGACACACACTGACCAGACACACACACACTGACCAGACACACACACTGACCAGACACACACTGACCAGACACACACATAATGACCAGACACACACTGACCAGACACACACACTGACCAGACACACACTGACCAGACACACTGACCAGACACACACTGACCAGACACACACACTGATCAGACACACACACTGACCAGACACACACACACTGACCAGACACACACACTGACCAGACACACACATACTGACCAGACACACACACTGACCAGACACACACATACTGACAAAACACAAAATGACCAGACACACATACTGACCAGACACACACATACTGACAAAACACAAAATGACCAGACACACACACACTAACCAAACACACACACTGACCAGACACACACACTGACCAGACAAACACTGACGAGACACACATACTGACCAAACACAAAATGACTAGACACACATACTGACCAGACACACACTCTGACCAGACACACACACTGACCAGACACACACACACTGACCAGACACACACACACACTGACCAGACACACACTGACCAGACACACACACACTGACCAGACACACACTGACCAGACACACACACACTGACCTGATAAACACTGACGAGACACACATACTGACCAAACACAAAATGACCAGACACACACACTGACCAGACACACACTGACCAGACACACATACACCAACAAGAAACACACACTGACCAGAGACACACTGACCAGACACACACATACTGACCAGACACACACACACACTGACAAGACACACACACTGACCAAACACACACACTGACCAGACCCACATTGGCCAGACACACACACACACTGACCAGACACACACACACTGACAAGACACACACGCACTTACCAGAAACACACTGACCAGTCACTTACTGACCAGACACACACACTGACCAGACACATACTGACCAGTCACTTACTGACCAGACACACACACTGACCAGACACACACTGACCAGTCACTTACTGACCAGACACACACACTGACCAGACACATACTGACCAGTCACTTACTGACCAGACACACACACTGACCAGACACATACTGACCAGTCACTTACTGACCAGACACACACACTGACCAGACACATACTGACCAGTCACTTACTGACCAGACACACACACTGACCAGACACATACTGACCAGATACTTACTGACCAGACACATACTGACCAGATACTTACTGACCAGACACATACTGACCAGATACATACTGACCAGACACATACTGACCAGATACTTACTGACCAGACACATACTGACCAGACACACACACTGACCAGACACATACTGACCAGACACATACTGACCAGTCACTTACTGACCAGACACACATACTGACCAGACACATACTGACCAGATACTTACTGACCAGACACACATACTGACCAGACACATACTGACCAGTCACTTACTGACCAGACACATACTGACCAGATACTTACTGACCAGACACATACTGACCAGATACTTACTGACCAGACACACACTGACCAGACAGTATCTTGAGACAATAATCTTCAGCAATAAATATCCAGTGTGTGGCGAGATCTCTGATTGGAGTTCTATCCCAGAAAGAAATGACAAACACTAACTCAGTAAGCATACGCTAAGAAGAAGTTTATATCCATAACGATAGAAGCAAATGGTTTTATATAGTGTGATGAGCTTCTAACATTGGTAGCACACAAAAAGAGAAATGTGTTGCTCAGATTTTTTATTTCATACAGCAGTTTAAATGTTCAATTTTTTTTAAAGAAGATAGATCTAGTCACTATTTTCTTGTACTCGAAATACAATCAAAATCACAAACTGATGAGCGCTTTAAAATACTTAAGGGATAGGCTCCATCTAATCAGGTATTGAATTTTTTTTTTTTAAATCACAATGTAGGCCTACTTGTTATGTTGGATAATTATCCTGGTTTCTAAACATCAAATTAAAATACACATGAGTTAATATCTAGCTGAGTATCATTCACACACCACGCTAGTCAGCACGTAGAAGCTCACTTAGAAGAAACATATGCCAAAGACGGTGCTATTTCCAAACTTAGCCTGGGCGTACTGCGCGGCGCACAAGCTCATCAGCGACGTGGCTGAAAAATTTCTCAGGTGGCGCTGCGTGTTACTGGGGGCGTGGTCAGGATTTAATGTCATTAGAGCGTTTGGGGGTGGCTTAGCGAACGGGGCGGTCGCCCCCGGCCTGTGATTGAAAGGGCCCCGCGCTTCTGCACGGTCATTGTTGTCTGAATTAGATCGTAAACTTAAATAATCGTTGCTGAATTCAATTGTGAAAAACTAAATGGCTGAAATGTTGAGGCCACGGTTAGCGTTACTGAGTTTTCACTCACCTGAACTGGGACAGACCGTCATTCGAAACGAAGACCTAATTGTGGGCACGTTTGCCTCGCATTTGACATTAGGTGACAGAAGATGGCGGTCGCTAAATAGCCTCCGACTTGACATGGGATATAAATTTGAAAAACTCGTAAAGAGGTAGGCCTACCCTATTTGTATTGGGACCGATGAAGACGTTTGTTTACTGGAGTAAACCCTTTCATATGAGGCTGGTTTACACAAACCCCGCGGTCTAACAGAAAGGTTAGGTTTTGTTTGTTGCCAGACCTAGCCGCCAGCAACAGGGGCGTCCACCCATCATTATCTCGCTGGTTGAGATTAGCACATCTATTCATTAAAATACGAAATACTTCTGAGTGGTTCGCGAACATCAAGGCGGTGTTTCCCTCATCATCTGCTTGGTTCACATCTGCGACGTTACCTAGCAGTAATAAAACTGTTGGATCATCGCCTCTACCAGCGGCAAACATCAGGGGCGTCACCCCTTGGTTGTTGCAGGCGTTGACCTCCGCCCCTGACCTGACGATTGCGGCGCAGACTTGCACGTAACCGTTGGACGCGGCTACCATCAGAGCTGTGTTGCCCAGAGGCGTAGCGACCCTTCCCGGCGCCCGGGGACATACTTTCAATTTGGCGCCCCCTTGGGAGCAAATTTTCGATTTGCACCCCCCCTCGCACTTTTCATTTGCACCCCCCTCAAACTTTCGATTTGCACCCCCCCCTCGAACTTTTCATTTGCACCCCCCCCCCCCCTCAAACTTTCAATTTGGCGCCCCCCCTAAGGTCGGCGCCCGGGGACATATGTACCCCCCCCCCCGCCCCCCCCCCCCCCTCGCTACGCTACTGGTGTTGCCGTCGTCATCCACCTGCCCAGCATCAGCTCCTGCACCCAGCAACAGCTCCCAACTTGGTTACACGGTTGTTCAAACAACACAACACACTATCAGATAGTTTCAGCGCCGGATTTAGCTTCGTATATGGTGTCCTTTTGAAGTTTAAATGTTATATGTCTCTGCCAAATATAGGCTCTAAGAATAAAAAGATCTTCCCCTACAAAAACGTGTGTGTAGCTCCAGTGGAAAGAGAACCTCGCCCCCCCCCCCCTCCTCCACAACAAGTTAAAAAAATATTATAAATAACGAAAATGTTTGAACAATGAATGTGGCACCTGACAAAATGCCGAGTAGGGTTTAAAAAACTACTTTATGTTCGTTTAAATATGATTATTTCCCTTTAAACCACAAGCGTGGTTGTAGCTGTATAAAAAACTGAATAAAGTTTAGAGATAGTTATAGTCAGTAGTTATATCCAGAAAATTGTGTCTAGCTGTTGTAGATAGATGACTTGCTTGAGGGGTCTTCCAGAAAAGACATGACGCTTTTTAGAAAAGATTTTTACCTCCCTCCTCCCCGTCGTCACAAAAAAGCAAGTCTCCCCCCCCCCCTTCCTTATTTCGACTTCAGCCCACTACCCCCCTCCCCCCAAAAATACAATTTTTTAAAACGAGTGATTTACTGTCCACATTGAGTATATTAATCAATATTTAAATTGCAATTTGAAAACGCGAAAAAAAGGTTAAAGTTTAAAGTAAGGGTTCTAACATTACTTTTTAAAGTGCAGAGTATTGCGTCACACTTAAAAAAAATTCCTCTCCTCCCAACTAAGCACACATCATCAGTAACTTCATAGCCCCCCCCCCCCCCCCCGGCTAGGAATGTGAAGTTATTTATCGAAGACCCTTTGAAATTTACTTGTAATAGTACTAGTCTCTCTCTTAATCCTCATCACTCCCTGTGGAGTATAGGGCAGCAACAAATCTCCGCCATTCCAACTCTGTCTTGGGCGAGCCACTTTAGTTCATGCCAGGTTTTGCCAGTAGCCTGTACTTCTTCTTCCATCTCCCTCCTCCATGTTCCCAGTGGTCTTCCTCTCTTTCGCTATCCAGGTGGGTTCCACTTCAGCGCCATGTGGGGGGAGTCTTTTTTTGCTCACGCGTAGGACATGGCCCAGCCATCTCCATCTCCTCATTCGAACTTCTGAAACAATGTCATTTAATCCTGTCCTTCGCAGTATTTCCTTGTTCGGGACTTTGTCGTCCCACTTTATTCTGAGGATACGTTGGAGGGGTCTTCTTTCAAAGCCTCTGAGTCGGCTCTCTCCTTTCTTGTTTAGTTTCCATGACTCTGCAGCATAGAGGAGCACAGAACGTACATTAGACTTGTAGATCCTTATTTTAGTTCTCTGCTGCCATTGCTATTCTGGTGGCCATTTCTTTTTCCATGCTGCCATTTGCTGATATATAGCTGCCGAGGTACTTAAAGTCTTCGACCTCTTCTAGCTCTGCTTCATTCGCAAAGGTCTTGAGAGCACTTTTGGCTTTTATTTTCATTGGCTTGTTTTTTCCGGAGTTTATCTTTAGCCTAACGCTAAAGCCAAGTCATCAGCAAAGTCACAGTCCTCCAGGTGGTTGGTAAGTTCCCAAACAATTCCTCTTGGCTTTTTCTCAGTGGGTCTTCTCATAATCCAGTCTATTACCACCAAAAGATGACAGGTGAGATGATAAAGTTCTGTCTGACCTATTTTTACCTTGAACCATTTACCATTGTTTTGATTGATATATTGTTTTTAAAAAATATGAAAACAATTAAAATTGAAGCTATGCGAATAACATACAAATCTTGATGATTAAAAAAAATGAGTCCC